>NC_143014.1:202061946-202371113 GCF_055824585.1 Amblyomma mixtum
CGAGGTCGCGCTGCGGGCCGATGATGTATCGGCGTGCCTTTCGGCAGCGCTGCGCGGTTCCGCACAGACTCTGCTGCGCTGCGGCGGCGGCAGCTCGCGTTTCCGGCGGCCGGCCCCACGCACCGAAGGCCTCCTCGGCCACCGTGGAGCGGCCGACGCCCTGCGCTTAGATGTGCCCGCAATGCGGCCCTCGTTATACGCGCGTTTTCTCCGCGCGCTGGATTCGTTACGCGCGCCCATGCGTGTGCGCTCCAGTGCACTGGGTGTTTGTCTGTGCGTGCAGCTGGGAAGGACGCCGATCGACCGATTATAACAGACCCTTCGCGTGCTGCTGGCCGCGCGTGCTCCGGAGGGGGGAGGCTGTGCGGGGTTGGCCGGCCAGACTCGCTCGGGTTTGCGTTTCCCTCATTGCCTCCCGCTTATGAGGCGAAGCATCGACGCGGGTTTGCTTTCTCCGGAGTCCTCATGCATACTTTCTCGTCGGCATCAGGAACTTATATGCGGCGCGGGGCGGGCGTTTTGTGGCTCTCCCTGCGGCGCGGCGTTTCACGAGCTAGGACTAGGGGCGCGTTTCGCGTTTCGCGCAGCAACGCGCGCAAATAGGAGTGGCAGAGAGTCGATCGCCGCGGAGGAAAAAAAAAATGAAAGAGAAGAGCGAGCGAAATAGAAAGAAAGAAAATTGGTCGAGTCATTAATACTTTCGCCCGGTGAGTTTGTTTCGGTAGGTTACGAGATTGCCGTTGCTAATAGCAGGGGCACTGTAAAAACAGAATGCCGTCTGAAATGGCAGTTGGCAGAATAGATATTAGTGGGCTACGTACCGGCCCAGTTGGCAGGCAAACGGGCGCTCTCGTTTCTCACGGTTACATATATTTTATACATCACAAATTAGCCACTCTGAATTCTGCCACGGCTGTGCGCGCTTGAAGGTGACAGAAAACGCAATTGAAGAACCAACAAAACCCACACGTTGGCATCCACTTTTTGTACTTCGGTATGCGTAGTAACTAAAGAAAAATGACGGCACGTCCTCACTGCGTTGTGCGCGCGTGAGATGCAAGACGCTGAGCTCTTCTCTTCAGCGGCCGGGACAGAGCTGAATAATATAACAGCTGCCATAACAAACAGCCAACCACCAAGTGCGTGCTCAACATACGCGTCCCCGAAAGCCGCTCGGCCAGCGCATGTCGCTGCATCGAAAGCAAAGCATGTGCAAGCCGCCGTCTTCCGACGCAGTGACAGCCCCGCGGCATTTCGGTCATCGCGCCCTTATCGTGGTGTTCAGTCGCCGCCGAGTTTTCTCAGCCTCCTCGGGGAAAAATCAAAGCACGGTCGCGTGCACTGCCGCACGCCTCAGCGAGGAGACTTTCTCGATCTTGCTCGCAGCGCCTGCCTATGACGTCGCACGCGGTGCCGCTGCACTTGGCTAGGCGCTCCGGGCGCCGTCGCGATATAAAATATGATGTCCGGCGCGGCGATATAACCTGATAGGCCTGTCACGACAGCGAGAACGCAGCGTGGGAGGCCAGAGCCTGCTCTTATGGACTGCATGTCATCCGCAGGCGGCCATGATTATAATGAGCCTATAAGCTCCCGAAAAGAAACCGAAAGACAAGGGGAAAAAAAGAAGGCAATAAGCGTCTGTTCTCTCATTTTTTCTGAGCGCATATTCTCTACGTAATGTGTCTTTAAAGTGACGATACCATGCGCCCCGGAAGTGCCGCGGACGAGCCCATTAGCGTACGAACGGGGACTGAAATAACGGGAACTTGATCGGCTCCGCAACGAACGCACACGGTTGATGGATTGAGTTTTCAGAGCCTTTGGCGTAGCGTTTCCGTGGAGCACCACAATGCGCGCGCACTCCTCCGCCGACACCGCAGCGCCCATCTCGGTCCGCCCGCCCCTTTCTCCGTGTTGGCGCGTGTGCTGCGCGGCCAGCGGCGTATAGGCCTGAATTCAAGAATGCCATGTCCCCTCTCGCGGAAAACGAAGAGCGGCGTCCCGCAGCG
This sequence comes from Amblyomma mixtum, assembly GCF_055824585.1. Lineage (NCBI taxonomy): Eukaryota > Metazoa > Arthropoda > Arachnida > Ixodida > Ixodidae > Amblyomma > Amblyomma mixtum. The sequence continues at coordinate 202,063,959 of NC_143014.1, forward strand.
GCCATTAACTGCGACACGAGATACCGCCGCAGCGAAACTCCACACCCTCTCGCCGTGCTCGCTCGGCGGGCCCTAGAGCGTTGCTAGGGGCACTCAAGGACCGAGCCGACTTAGTTATGAATAACCTCTCTCTATACGGTCGTACTCCCTGCAGCCGCAGAACTTGTTGGTTACGACGCACTTGGGTAGAAGAGGCTAGGTTACGCCGTTAGGCGAGCAGTGACAAAAAAAAAAAAAAGGAATCGAAAGGCTTCGGAAAAGTTTGCCTGCGAGGGGACACGAGTGTTTGTGGGCGTAAGTGGTGAAATTTGTACTAGAGACCAACGTAATGAGCTCTTACGAACGGCGGCACCTAACTGCCAGAATATTTGATAGAATGGCTGTTTGTTTACTTCAGTCGCCGATATAAGTGCCTTAAGTTATTCAGCACTCCTTTCTGCATTAAAGACGGGGGTTTAGCTCTGATAACTATTCGATACATCCCACTGCAAAAGAAAATTGTAGGTCAAATAATAGTAATCATAGTAATCATAAATATTATGGTTTAAAAGGCTACGATAAACCCAACATAGCTTTTGCACCTACTTGTTCGATTGCCAGTGACAACTACAATAAATATATTTACTGTATTAAGTAAACAACACGGCTACACAAATGGGTGCATTTCTTTGTAAGCGAAAATGCACATGCAGAACTCTTGCTCACACAACGACAATTTCGTGTGCAGGCATGCAACCATGCTTGGCGTGATGTAGACTGAAGAACTGCGAAACGGAACAAAGCGTGATTAAGAAAATTTTATGTAGTCAGACTACGTTTCAGGTTTTGTGGGGACTGCACACGCTACAAACTCCCAAGTAGAAACGAGTATGCAAAAAAAGCACGGGGACAGTGTTGTAGCAGTCAGTGCATAAAGGACAGCATTCATTGTATGTAAATTTAGTACGGTAAGCGCATTTGCGGTTCCCAGCAGCTCGTAGCCGGACCGTTGCAAGCTGGTCTTTACAAAAACACGAAAACAAAAATCGCACCGGGCATATGTGTTTGCAATGAACGATAAGATTTGCCCTAATGCGTCTGACTCACAAACAAGGACAGTTCATGGGACTAAAGTATGTCTCGAAGCATTTGAAGAAAGAGAAACAAAGAAAAATAATGCCCTTTCTTTATTCGAATTGCAAATGCGACCGAACAGCCGGAGTGCAATTTAGCAGTGGGTGGAAGATAGCTAGGCGGGCAGCTGAAAAGCACACCTGCGGTGCGCAAATCACTCCCTTCACTTTTTTTACTCTGTGCCACTGTCGGATGCGAAATATATCTCAAGATCTAAAAGATTTTTTTTATGTGTGCGTGTGAGTGAGAAGGCGAACACGAGGGGTTGAAAGGAAAGCTGTGTAGCATACTAAGTGCATGTCGGAGTCGAAGTCTCATTTAGGTAAAGCGATGATAATATTTCATCTTAGTTTCTTCCATGTGCCACAGCCCCGCTCTATTTATGCTTTCCAATAAAGATTCCCGCCGTTTGGCCGCAGCCAATGAGTGCAGCCGTGCAACTACGTCTGTTTGGAGAACAGTGCAGTAGAAACTCGTTTTAGGCATATTCATATCATTCGCTTATGACAGAAGAGAACGTACTCGTGCGACAGCAATCGAGATATCTTCAGCACGCATTGCAACATGAGGCGAATCGGGAATTTCCATGCGACCTCTGTACGCGGCTACTTGCAGACAACCGACTAACGTTGCCTCTTTATCAGTAAACAGAATTCGGCACGCACTGTCGCTATCCGAAGTTCGCAGGCATAACAAATGCCCATTCCAGATCAAATTGCGTTTCTTCTGCATACATTTCAGAGTCTTAAATTAGTCGGCAGCGAAAAAAAAAAAAAAAAAACGAAACGCAATTCTTGCTTTACGAATGTCCAGACAGGGTGCACTTATTAGCACAACGATTGTAAGATAGTCATACAAAATAGCACTCAAGTAAATCTGGGACACATGGATCCAAACTTCGAAAAGGAGTTTCTTGAATGCTTGAGCTGAAGGAATTGCTTTTTTATTCTCTCCGCCATTTTTCGTGGCATTTGTTCTGTAATAAGGGACATTAACTTTTTGCCTGTTTTGAAGCAGTGGGGTGGCTCCCACTTAGAGTTCCTAACGTTAAAGTAGCAACTGGTTCCCTATTCGTGTAAACTGTTTAGTTCGCTCACCGGCAAGCTTTATTCATTTGACGGTAACATCTAGCGCACAAGAGTGTGCGGCGAATCTTCTATAATTTGCACAATATAGCTCACGGTGAGCACATTTTAATTTCTGTTTAGTTACATGCGTTACGACAGTATTGCATGCCGCTAATTTTAATTGTTAACCGCCTAGCGGACCTAGACGAGCCAGGCTCGTCATAAGCCGACTTATTTCTGGCTCATGACGAGTCCAGCTTCTGTGTTTCCTGACACTCTGTGTCCGATTTAAGACGAGTAGGGCTCGTCCAAAGCATTTTTTTGGTTTCCCGACAGATGGAAGCATGGGCACTAAATGACCATTTTGGTATTTTCTGGAAAAAATGTGCCCGTTACGGGGTTAAACGCGCCCGTCTGCATTGTGATGTCAGTGCATGTTAGAGAGCCCCAGGTAGTCACAACTTAATCCGGAGTACGGCGTCTCTGATAGCCCATATGCCGCTTCGGGACGCTAAGCCCCACATGACAGAACACACTTCTAATTGGTGGCGCACGCATGGCAAGTAGTTCATTTTCTGTTTATATCTCGAGAAAACTCTCCAGATACAGTTGCGGCACTCAAACCAACAATCAACGGCAGCAACAACGAAGATATCGCGGCGAACATTACGACTTTCCTTAAACGAATGTTGTTTTCCTTACCACTGCGTTTCGTTATTTATCTTCCTTTTCTTCAGCCAGCCGCTGCCTTATAAGTCGCTGAGGGGAAGGTCGAAAGGCCCTGCGAAGACCAAGCAAAAAGCAGGAGCCGCAAGCTCCCGTTCGCTGCGCCTTTGATTGTTCAGCTGCACCGCAGGCTTTTCGAGCGGCCGCACACAGCAGTGCCCGCGGTGCGGAGCGCAACCGAGAGCCGATATCGACCCGAAGGACCTGTTTTCTTTCAGGGACCCCAATACGGTCTAAGAAAACAGCGCTTCGAGCAGTTGTTACAGAAGGAGCGATGCTGAGTGTAAAAACACATCTAGGGCGTTGGCACAGTTGCGGCAGGGACAGTGAGGAGGATATAGAGGAAGGGGTTGCGTTTCAAGGTCCCGACTCTTCCTGACCCTTATCCGCTATACGTTACAAACGAGCGCCGCGTCGAACGTAGCTCGCGAACAAAGGCGAAGGTCGCCATGCTGACCTCAGTGCGCAATGATCACTGCAAAACAGCAAACGACAGTGGTAACTCGAAGCGTTAAAAAATTACACCAGCACGACACACGCAGTACGCCAGGTTATTTACTCTAGCGATCAGTGCAGAAACAGGCAGATTGTTGTAGCCTCCTTTGGATGCTACGGTAACGAAAAAATCCTTGCACCCGTCACAAATCAATGTGCATTCTTTTCCAACTCTCCAACTCTGCGATATGGTGCTCTGGGTGAATTTCTCCCGCATCCGCAGTCGTATTTTCGATATGTCGCATAGAAAACACAGGATGCATCAAACTGCTTGATGAAAACGAACGGACACAGTGAGGGCACTCTGTGCGAAAACGTTTAATAGGTCGAGAGCGCGAAGTATAACCAGCGCGCAGGGCTCTCCCGACGCCGCTGTTCGACTGCTCGTCAGGAAATTTCCGGATAACGTCGTAATCACTGAAGCAGCAGCTCAGGAAAGTGCTTCGCTTCAATTTCGCCAAGGTCGCATTCTTGACTCAGAAGCGCGAATTCCTGTTGCGGCCTTCGTTTACTTGCGCCATCTTCCTTTTAAACTTTGCGATGTTTTCGTCCGTATTCTTTGCCGGAGTGCGCAGAACCGCCGGGAAAGTTGAGTTACTAGAAGGGACGCAGTCTTCCAAGGTTCGAGGCTGCTTTTTTATTTTTGTCTTCTCGTAAACGGGGAAACTTTATCGAGTCGCATCCGTCTTCTGAATAATGTTGTCGCAGATTAGGCCCACCTGGAGAAAGTAGCAGCGTCCGGGAAAGTAAAAATACCCGCTTCGGCTGCTTGGAGATGCCACAGAATCTGTTTTGCGGCTGACTATCTGCGATATGATGGGTGTTTTTTTTCTTTGACGAACAATGATGGCCTCTCTTGAAAGGCCGCGCTAAGACGAAGCAGCACACTAACGTCATTCAACCTTTCCCACGATGTGTTCAAATCCTCAGCAAGATGCGCTGGCTAAATAGAGTTAAAGGGGTTCTGAAAGGCCTTCTGAGTAGAGTACATAAACTCGCTCAATCACTACACTCTCTCGTCATGAACACCTGAGCCAAATAATGCGCTTCTACACGGGGCAGAGAAGCCACAATCACGCGAAAGTTGCAAGTCATTTCTGGTGGCTTTTTCATGCTCGCGCCCTCCTCCGTCGTACGCTCCTGCCTAATTCTGTCCAGACACGGCTATTGGTTAGATTCTGTCAGGCGTTACGCAGCTACCGTGGCCGCTGCCAGACAGTGGCATCGTTCTGGCGGGTCAGGAGGCTCCGCCCACCCGGGGAATTCCCGCGGTGGGGCCGGTGGAGGAGCGACAACCTTTGAGCGTGCAAAAAGTGACGAGAGGAGAAGGAAAGGCGCGAAGACGCCGAAATTCAAATTTTGTCTACAGATAATTCAGCTTGCACAAAACGCACTAAAAATGTTATTGCTTGAGGATATCCGTGAAGCGGCGTCCTGAAACATCCCAGGAATATCGCACCTTTATTCAGAGCCCCTGAGACTAAGCTCGCGGACAGGGCCTCCATGCGCTAAAGCGATGGTGGGACAACAAATCAACGGTCTTGCGCTTATGTGCCGTATCTGCTTCTTTGTTACCTTCATGGTGTTTCCAGCGCAGGCTGCACGGGCTCGGTCTGAGGCCGACAATGCTGCTCTTTCTCTGTTTAGCCTGGCGAGTCGCTCACCAAGGAAAGAAACGCCTCGAGTGCAGCAGCGTCGCAAATACAGGTTGCCTGACCTTTCTTTGGATGCAGAGCATGAAACCCGGGCAGAGGGCAGCCCTGAATACTGACCTTCTTTTGTGTGTCTGCCCGCCGTTTCCGGCAGCCTGACAACAGAGATAGCATACAACTTGGCGGCGCTTCCTTTACTCTAATACTTTCTTTGGCGAATAAAAAAAAGAAAATAGTTTATGTAGGCGTTGGGCACGCATTACTACTCCCTGGTGTTGGTTCAACTACATTCCTCCCTTACACATGATGGCGTTAGTCCCGACGGCCGGAGGATGTCGCTTCACGCGGGCTTCGCTTAGAGTCGCTTTCTTTTTCTTTCTCCAATGACGCTATAGCTCCGCTGCCTTGCGGTTCGTGAGTTCACTCGCCCCCGCCTCATCCACTTCTTGCTTCAGCTTCAAAACGCCCGTTGCCACGCGCAAGCAGCCACACGTATTTCGCGAGCGTACAGACGCCTGGTCTGTTTCATTTCTCGAGGCGAACTCGGGTCGGAGGCCTGTTTTCTCGGACAGCGCGGTCGGACCTAGGTTCGTGGCACGCACGTCGCTGCCCGTTTCCACCCAGCATCCAGCGGGGCAGAACAAAGCAACCAATCCACGAAACCGGCCGCACGCAGACGGGGAAGGGAGGGAAAAGTTTTTGTTTTTTTTTCGCCCTTTTGCGAGTTTCGAGGCTTACGTGTACCCTCTTTTATTTCGCGCTCGAAAGTTGGCATGTCTGCCGTCGTAGCCCCGTTGCTGACCTTTACGCACGTTGTCTGCGTAACGTCGGCCCTGCCCTTGAAATTTCCGGCGAGATGTTCCTGTTGTTTGTCGCGAGGGTTGTCGGGGAATCTGCCGGAAGTACTGCACGTTGTGAGAACTATTTGCCATCCGCGCCTTTTGTTTTAACTTGATATCGATGGCGCATTTTTCGAGTTCCATTGGATGTCGTCCTTGAAGGGCAGCCTCGCATGTTGTGAGGAAGGGCAAAGTGGAGGATGCGCTGCTCTTTCCACCATCGATTACGATGACAACTCCTTACCGTCTCACCACACGGAGGTTTATGCATGTCGGTCATTGAGCACCCGAATTTTCCCAGTCTATGTCAAGCCTGCATCGTTTGTCAAGGGAGTCTCGTTGCCATTCATGGTCCCAGTGAGTGCAACGTCATCCTTGTGGCTAAGAAATGAAGTAATAAAAATCACACGCTCGCTGCACTTCTAAGGTGACATATATAGTCTTCACATGCTCGTAGTTCGTCGGTGGGCGCTGATCGAAATGAGGAGCGTCTTCTCACTCCCGCCTTCCGTGTACCTTGAGTTAACCTCGGGCGAAACAAAACACGGGCACAATAGGAGTTCATATTTCATGCGCTATCGCGCAAGATAAGCACGGAGCCCGATTGGCTTCTAGGTTAAGACGTGTGCGGGGGCGCAGACGTGGCGAGAAACGCCGTACAAAGGCCTGCGCTGGCATGAGCGATGCTTGGCCATATTTAGCCACCTCTCGTAACAGGCGGCCAGCTTTTGCAGCGGTCTTTGTTTCTGGTGAGCCCCAGGGGCGTTAGTGTTAGGGTTGCAAGAAAACGAAAGAATAGACAAAAGGAGCCAGAGCGGCCATGGCTGAAGTATGAGGACAACGCAAAATCAGGGCACCTGTTCGCCAGATGAAGGGAGGCTGTGAATCGCCGGCTGGGCGCCTTGACTCGTGCAGCGCGTGAAAAATAAAGTCGCATCAGGGAGGTGAAAAATTAATGCCCGGCGATGAAATCTAATAAAGAACAGGCGCTCAAGCCGCTCTTGTAACACGTGGCGGAGATTTTCGAGAGAGACAAAAAAAAAAAGAAAGTGATGAGAACTAACTGCAACCGGTGCAAAAGAAAGTGCAAGGAAAGGCGTGCGTGCCTGGAGGCGGAGGGAATTTAAAGAAACGAAAGGCGCGAAGAGTAACGAGACAGACCATCGAGGCAAAGTGAAGAGCCATAGAGGAGAACGGAGAGGAAGCGAGAGAAGAGTTGGGCATGTGTAGCGAAGCCGTTGCTGCATGCTCGATCAACTCCGAACTAGGAGTAGGGCCAAAAGTATACACCTAAAGATAAGCTGGTAATGAGCCACATTCTTCCCCCTTTTTTTTTTCACTTCTCTGCGCCCCCGAAACAATCGAAGAAGAAAGTTGGAAATGGCGTGGGTAGTGTCGGCAGGGAAGTTAGTGAGGCTTGAGAGACCGGCGAGTGAAGTGCTCTATATGGGACGCCGCCTCTGCTGCTGTCGAGAGACGCAAAAGCGCGCACGCGCCTCAGCCCTGGCCAGGGCCCGAGCTCTGCACGGAGATTTAGGGGCAGCCGAGGCAGTTGGCACGCTACATTTTTCATCATGCTGCTGCAGCGGCGGCGTCGGCAGCGCCAGGAGTCGCCTGCGAAACCCCCTCCCCCCACTTCCATCTGCGCGCGCGCCATGGCTCGGCCGCGCTCTGCGGCGCCTTCCACTCGATGAAAAATGAGGCCGTTCCCTCTCACTCCCTTCTGCGAGGCCTGTTTTCTTTAAAGCCGCCGGCGGCTCCTCGGCGTCGGCCGCGATCAGCTCTGATGGGCCGTGTTATGCACGCTCCGCGGGAGCCGGCTAATGCACCCCCGCTGCTGCACGGGCGCGCGAGAGCGAACCGCGCCGAAACGCAGAACAACCACACCGACGACGTCGAGAAGCGCGGCGCCGGCGCGGCAAAGCGGGCGGCCGGGGGCGAAACGACACCGGTCGCTCTCGCGTCGGATTGAGCGACGACGCACTTTCCGCCGCCAGCCAGCGAAAGTATGCATATGCGGGCGTTAAGCGTGCCGCCGTGCCGCACTCTCCGTCGCGCGCTCACCACTGCAGCGAGCGCACCATATTGCTCGTAGGTACGGCGGCCACTCAAGGCTCTTGGGGCTCCTTCTGTTTGTTGCTTGCCGTAGATTAGGCGCCGTACAACCGTCCGTGCGATGCATTTGCGGAAAGAAAAGATGCGAGTGCTCTCGCCAGAGCGCACGACGCCGCGCACGCGATCATCGGCGTCTCATGAATGCGCTGGCGAAGGCCGAGCCTCAGTCGCTATACTCCGTGGCCTTGGTCCGGAGATGCCTTGAATCGGCTTACGCACTTTTCCGCGCGCACACCTACAGGAAAGACGCGCGGCCCTGCATATGCGTCGTTGCTGGCTGAAAGAACACAGTATTAGCTTCCCACGTTTATGCTGCTAGTTTTCACGCCTGCTGTACGACGACGAAGCAGTATGGCTACAGCATACTGCCGGAGGCTGTGCGGAAACGGAGAGAACAAGGATACAACAGGAAAAAAAAAAATTTAAAGAAGTCTGCTTCATTTACGCAGTGCATAAACGTAATATGCGCCGACCTCGCTTCGCCAGAAAGCTCGGGGGACTGAATAATAACTGCTCTTATACATTCACAGAAACGAGAATGAAAGCTAGGGCGATGGAGCTACGCGAAGCCGAAACTATACTGTTCAACGCTTCGTTTCAATGAGGAAAATTTAATAGCAGGTAATGGTGTTCGTATACTTTCACGCTGGGGTGAGTATTCTACAGCTGCAACACTGCGGACGATCAGCAGTCGACAGCCGCATGCACAAGTACGCGATACTGTACGACATTCATTATCGGAATTGCAGTTCACCAAGCCACACCTCTTTTCATTTTTTTTTTTCACTTTGTGAGAGCATTTACAGCGCCCAATGATCCAGTGATTCCATCCAACTAGGCCGGAGGGTAACATCAAATGATCCACTTGTCTCCCAGACAAGCAAAGCAGCCTGCAGGTCGCTTGTCGTTAGCACCTAATACACATCCGGAAAACGTAAGCAATTGCCAGTGCGTGGAGGCCAAGCAACGTAGTTCCCGACTCAAGCACGTGTTCTCAGCGGCGACATTCGCAGACTCCTCGGTCTCAACCGAGGCGCAAATATGATAGCGTAAAAGACAAGAGCGGCGGGAAGCGCTCGAAACAGATTCAGGAACAAATGCGCGCTCCAAATCCACGCATCCCGTCGGCGCTTTCTCTTAATGTGCAGCACGTGCCGCTATGGCCGTAGATATTTTCACTTGGCCCCCGCCTCTCGTCGACTGCATGCCTGGCAGCCGGTGCGTATAAACATTCATTCTCGGGCGCAGCAGCAGCATGGGCCGGCCCGTTCCCTCTCGCCGAGCCCCATTTATTTCCCCGGCACTCACTCGTGCGGTGTCAAGTGCTCGGGCGTGCGGTGTGCCCGTCCGTAGATGGCGGCAGTAAAAGCGGCGATAACAGCCTCCCCCCCTTTGTTGCCTCGTTTTCCCGCGATTTCCTGGATTCTCGCGAAGTCGTCGCCTTTACATCTCAGAGCGCTGCTGCGCTACGCCGCCGCCGAGAAGAAAAGGCGCGACTTTTTCACCGCACTCTTCTTGCAACCGCGCAAATGTTTTAACGACTGCGAAAATTGTTTGAACGTAGCTGCTGCGCGCTTGTTGAGCCCCTTCCGACGAGGGCCGCGAACCGGGGCGTCCTCGAGAGCACGCGACGGCTGACTCGCCTCTGTCGCTGCGTGCACTCTCGCAGCGCGCGGTAGCGAGATGAAATTTTTAACTCTCGGCGCAATATACGCTCGCCCGAGGATGCGCGTGACATGTGCACTGGGTACGGATGCAACAACGGCGGCGGAGCCACACGCGCGGCTAGCTCTGGTGTATGCTGTGCGGGTGTAATAAACAGTACGTCATTGCAGCAGTTGCCGCTGCTATACACCTCACTCTGCAAAATGCGAGTGTACTCCTCCCGCTGGCTCTGAGGACGGATTTATGGGCCCCGCTTGTAGGAGGCGGTCATATCTGCGCCGTTCGTTTCTTGAGTTTTCTTCGTCGAACAAATGGCGGACAGCGCGGTTTTCCCATTAAAATGTTCTTCCTCGAGGAGAGGGGAAGTGAGCGACACCACCTTCTCAGATCCGCTCCTGTGATGGCTTTCTTGCCCTTTCCTGCTGCCCGGAGATAGGCAGAGACGGACTCGTTATTTCACTGCATCAGGTCCAGTCTTGTATAGCTCTGCTTGATTGTTATTCCGCCTCAGCGCGGCGACATTTCTGACGTTCGAATATCCCCCTGTAATGGCGTTGCATCAGTAAGACTCCTCCTTCCTGTATAATGAAGTGCAGTCACTTCAGGCGTAGCCGCGGCCTGGAACAACAGTAAGCCTGGCCTACCAAGTAGAATAACCTGGCCCGTGCTCACGCTGTCCGCCTTCGTGGATCAGCATATTTATTTGCTCCTGTCAAGCCTTTTCCAACATTATACAGACAAGTGGGTAGCAGAAAATTTATTCCGGAAGCTCGCCCAAGCGACGGTCAACTGTTTTCACGATTGGTCGCTCTGCTAGAACGCCCAAGACGAAGTTTCTTCTTTTTTTTTTTTTTTTTGCGCCCTCTGTTGACGCATTCGAGTTGTACACTTTGCATCGTATCGGCGCGGAAGGAAATTCCGTCAGAAACAAGTTCTTATGCGCGCCTTGCAATGCCTTCCATCTTTTCTTCAGGATGCCGTGTGCTCCAATGGCTGTAGACAGATAGAGAGAGAGAGAGAGAGAGAGAGAGAGAGAGCATTACGGAAGGACCTGTCGGCACGGTGATTGCTTTGCTCCGAGGAGCCTCGTAAGCCACCGGGCGAGCAATACGAGCCGCCCGAAGGACGGCGCTCTAAAGGAAGGCGATTTCGTCATCCAGCTGCGGCTGCAATGTCACCGTACGGCAACCGCAGGGCTATAGAGAAAACTGCTGCGCCTCCAAACTGCCCCCGGCCTCCGTGCGCTATCGCCCCGCTCCCTCCTCATCCTCTTTCTCGCGTCTTCTTCCAAACTGCTTTTCCGTTGTTGGAGATCGCTCGCTTTTGCATACCGGAAAAGAAGCTGCGCTTCCGTCTTTCGTGATCCGTGCTCGCATTTTGTTTTCTGCCGCCAGTTTTTTTTTTCTCTTCCTTCTTTTTTTTTTCTTCCCGACAAGCGCCACATCCCCAAGTAAGCACGTGCGGACCGTTCTGCATGGCGAACCATTTTTGCTAACTCGGTTTGCGGAAGTTATTTGAAAAGTCAGCAACTGTACTTTCTCGCCAGCGCCCCGTGCTCTCTCCTCCTCTCCCCCCTCACTCTCTCTCCGCTCCCCTTCTACCCCTCCACCCCTCAGCCCTGGCATGGATTCAGCCCTGTTGCCCCGCTGAGTTGTCTTTGTCTTCGCCGGCTCCCAGCCCAATTTCCGTATTTACTCTTTTTTTTTCTTTTGTCGCCGCCCCAAAAGGAGGAAATAGTAGAACCGAATATTCGTTGCTCTACTTTTTTCTTCCCCCGTTGTTCTCTAAAGCCTCCTCGCCCTTCTTCGGCCCCACCTTCGTTCTTTTTATATCACGTGTCGGTACCTTTTAGCCGTTCCTTTTGTTTCACCCACCGGAGTGCGCGGTCCTAAAGAAAGACAAAAAGAATTGAGCGGGCGCACGCGAGGGGCGAGGACGGAGAGCGGGACCAAAGGAGCGGCTGTTTCCGCTGATGGCGCTAATAATGCAGCCAGATCGGCGTTATTCGAGTGGCGCGGGAGAATGGCGCTGCGGCAGTCACCGGCCACCCTTCCATTTCCCCCCCCCCCCCCCTCCCCGCCTACCCTCAAAGGCGGTTCGGAGGAGATGAAACGCGGCGCGGAGAACAATGCTGGCATTGCGCGAAACGCAGAAAGAAAGTAAAGAATGCGTACCGAAACCGCCGGAAAAGGAAATTGGGCGCCCGATGCGGCCGCGTTTTTAGTGTATACCGACGGGGAAAATAAAAAAGTACAGAGAAGGACGCTCAGCGCTGAAACAGAAAAGGAAAACAGTAATGAAAGAGAACTCAAATTAGGCAGCTGTTATGTAGTTAGGCAACCTGCGTTTGACGTTAACTGCGTGGTTTATGCACTTGTCTCATGTTGTTGTAATCTGGGATCGCCGGGTTTCTTTTCTCCTTCCGCAAACCGGCATGGCTTTGGCGACTTCCGGGTGTGCGATCGACCAACGCTCGTCACGTTAACAGGTGGGGGAAGTAACGACACAAACAGTAAGACAGGCATTCGGTCGCCTTTCTTTCGCCTGACGGCCGCAGCATAATTAATGACTGCTGGCGGAAGCGTTTTCTTCGGACGAGATAATTTACTTCGCCTTTTACCGGGGACGCCCGCCTGACTGACCGCCTTGTTAATCTCACTCTCCGGAACGCTAACGTGGGCTGGCCGCGTGATTAGGGGGCTTTAGGCGGGCCGTACCCAAACGCCGCTGGCCGCCACCACCGGGAACGGCGACGGTTTCCCCTCTTCGCATTACCACCTTTCGGTTTATTAGCTCCTGCGCTGCCACAGAGAGGCACGAGTGGTGGTGCCCGGCCGGCCTTTCGACGGCGCCCCGTTAGGCTTCGATAAGTAAACACGAAACGAGACACCGGCGCCAGTAGAAAAAGAAGCACAACGAAAAAGGGGGTGTGTGGGGAGGGAGCGCTGTCGCTACAAGTAAATACCTTTCAGCAAAGAGCCAGCTTCGACGTAGCGGTGACTCTGGTTTCCTGGAACAAAACGGAAACAATGGCCCTAAAGACAAATAGAAACGAAGGAAAGAATACTAAGACAAAGGCAATGGCAAAAGAAAACGAAAAGAGAAGAAAAGAAATCGCAAACCGGCGCGCAAAGCTCGGAGCAAGACGGCTTCTCCACAGCGCGCATCAGCCCTGCGTTAGCTCTTTCCGGCCAGGCGCCTGGTGGCGAGCTTCTCTCGCTCGTGTCGCTTTCCCCTTCCCCGCGCACTCCGCTCCCACGTCGCGCCAGATAGATGTACCGCAGGGAAGCAGACAGAAGCCCGTTATTGGGTTAACGCCGCCGGCTTATACGTCGTTCGAAGAAACGCTCGGGGGAATTAGCGGCAGTAAAAGTGGCGCGCCGCTGTTAGCCCGCTGCGCTGCTGCCGGGAGGCCGGAACGCCGCTAGGCCTCTCCGTTACACGGGGCCTGTTTTGTTTGCCGCCTAAATCGAATCTCTCGCGTTGTTCACGTGCCTGTGCCACGCGAGCGAGAAATAATTTGAAGCTACGAACCACTGACGAGCTCTTGTTTCCACTTCTTGCGCCATCCGGCGCTTCCCCCCCCCCCCCCCCCCCCTTTTTCCTCGCTGTCACTGAGGGGCGCGCAAGCCAGCAGCTGTGACTCTAGGCACGGAGAAAAACTTTCGCCACTGAGCGTGGGCACGCTGTTTGGTCGGATGCAGAACTGTGTCGCTCAGTGACTGTCTGAGTGACTGTCTAACCCACTGGTGTAATTAGAGCGGATTCAGGGACGAAACAAGTGCACGTATTCTCTCTGCAAACAGCGTCACAGTTACTTGTCGCAACTATCCCGATGATGAAAGTGGCGCACTTTTGCACATCCATGCACCCGTCGCGGCCTATTAACGCGTATTTACCAGCACGTGAGTACGATAGACAGTGGGCGAAATCTCGGAGGGTCTACGACTGCACGCTATTGAGTCTGTGTTAACTTTCGCCGTTCTCGCGCCCGCTTGGCTCCGTCTCGCGACCAGGCGTCATAGTAGAGCATGTTTATGGCCACCATAGGAGCCACGAAAGTAACCAACTCCATACTGATTAAAGCTGTTGAGAACGCAGCGCTTTGGCGCTGGCGGTTGTTTCAGCCTGTTCTATTAACCGCTTCTCTTGGACTGTAAACGGGGGCATGTAGTACGTACGTTTCCAGGCGTCAACGCACGAGGGACACTCGTGATGCTGTCTGGCCAGCTGTGCGCACCAAGCGCACGAAATGCACCATACGCATGCATGTACGCTCCTCGCAGTCCATGTACAGAGCGCGTGAACGTCCCCTTGAGAGACGGCGAGACGGCCATTTCGCAGCTCGCGCGCGCCACACTGACAGAAATCCGCGCAAACAATGCACCGGTTAGCCTTTTATGTAGGCTGTTGCGCCGGGCATTGTCCGCCTCCCTTTCACGGCTGGCACAAGGATGCGCGTGAGACGAGCAGGGCGAATAATTGAGCGACCGACGCGAGCGATGCTGAACGAATGCAGGAGACGAGAAAGTGCCTCCGCTCGCTTTACGACGGTCGGCTGGCGCGCGCAGCCCCGGGCTCTGTACTGTGCCGGCTCGGAGGCGTCGGACCGCTCGGCCGCCACCGCAGCAGTAGCCTCGGGGCACGCACAACCGAAGATGGCGGCGTCCGCGTATATATTCGCCCCGGACGGCGCCTGCAGATCGTAAACGTCGACCGCGGCGGCCGCACAAAATTGACTTGTTTCCGCGACAAGTGCCCGTACGGCCGCCGGCTTTTGTTCCCTGCTGGCGGCGTATACCCGTGAGGGCGAGCCGTCCTTCTTTCGTGCTTTTCTGTGCTTATTTGGACACGGCCGCCAGGGAGACGAGGGAGAGAAGAGCTCGTCTCAGCTCGTTCCCCCTTCCCCTTCCCTCCCCCTCGGCTCACTGTCGCCTCGCGTTTGTTTTACCCCGGAAATAGCGGCGTGGGTTTCGTGTCCCCCGCGAAATTTACGCGTTCCCTTCCAAGAGAGAGACGTTGGCGCAATGGAGGTGGTAGGGTGGAGAATGGGGAGGGTGCGAAGGAGAGAGCACTTGCATACTTATATGTTAATGAGATATCTGAGGTCTGTCCTCAAGTCCACACGATAACCTCGTTCTCTTTTTTTAATATGTTAACGAGACGGTACCTGGAAAAGTTTCAGCGTTTCTTCCGTTTCGGTCTTACAAATACGCGTACGCGTATGCTTGAATCTCACAAAGTTGGTTGTTATGCGAGGGTACGTTACGTGAACGCACATGTCCGCGACCTCCTGTGCCGAGCCGAGGTCAGGCTTTTATTCGTAGTGATGAAATTAATAGCTCTAACAATAGCAGGGCCTCTGGCTGGCATCTTTTGTCGACTTGTTTCTCCGCCCCCATCTTTTTCTAAAGCGTTTGATTCGCTCAAAACGTAGCACTTTGCTAGTCGATGAGGTGATAATTATGTGCGAACATCCTGCGGCGTATGTGCGAATTTAGTGGGTATCCCAAGGCGTAAAAATGCTCATAATTTCTTAAAAGCAACTCTTTTGAATGGCTTGTTTCTTTCAGGCTTTCCTCGTGGTATGAAGAGCTGTTCTCGAGTCTATTTTTTTTTTGTCTTCTCTCCCTCTAACTTTACATGAGGCTGTCACAAGCTTTTGCGCAAGTTGCACAAGGACGTTCAACGATAGAAAGAAAAAAAGAATGAAGCATAGGTTCTTGTACTTGCTAGACAGGATAAATAAGAAAGTAAAATTGCTTCCCAGAGCAGTATACGGTGATTCAGAGGTTTGTATGAACAGAACTAGGACGCGTATTTCTAACTATTAGCTGTAACGGCTACAGTTATGTCTCTGCAGCGTCATCAAAAGCACTTCTCGGTTTTTGGCCTGTATACCCCGCTTGCTGTACATGCTTCCGCACTTTGCCGGTAATGTCGCTTTTGCAGGCCGCTTCGATGTTATCCGCTACCTAAACACTTCACTTTCGAGCGGCATGCTGTACCCGTTTCAACCGTTCTCTGCTTCTTGTTTCCTTTTCTCCCCTCAACAAAGATGAAAGTGGGCAAAAAAAAAGGAAGCGAGCGAGCTCCATCGCGAATAATTTACCCGACAAAACTCAATAGATCACGTCCGTGCGGATTCTTTTCTTTTTTTTTTCTCGATGCTCAAAAAGTGTGCAAAGTTTGTTCCAAGGTCGAAAAATAAATATCCTTCCCTCCTCTTTTTTTCACCTTCGCTCTCGAAAGTGTATGGTCATGACAAGCATACGAGAGCACGCTGCAATGCTGGCGTGGATTCAACGCTGCCGCATTCGTTTACGCGGTTGGGTGCAACAAGGAGAAAAAAACGATCGCTGCCTCCGGGAATGGCTGCAGTGCTTTCTTAGCGCTCCGTATACGCGTTTCTCCGCCGAATGGGGCCACCAATGTGCGAAGAAAAAAATGCGCCCATCGATCGCATCTCGCGTACTGCTCGTGTCACAATACGGGCGGGTTTTCCGCAACGGCGCTTCTCGAAACATACAAAAAAAAATAATGGCGATGCGTGCGTTATTCAGGTGTCGCTGCATACAGGATGCGATTTCTAGAGGAGCGCGTGACTCGGCTTCCGAAATGCAATAATTAAAGGCGGCTCGTTTTATTGAGCTCTCGTGCAGACTGGAATAACGTAGTCAGTCAGTTAAGAGATTACCGCAGAATTAGATCAATGACACGTTGCCATGTGCGACGTTTTTTCTAAATTCCTGAAAGATGCTTCTTATAGTAAGAGAAGCGCCGAACAAAGCGACAGTTCGGGCAATTTATAGAGCGCACCCACGAACAATCCAGCTCTTGAACAACACAAAGCCGCCCGCCCAAGTACGCGCTGCAGCCTGCGCTAGACCATGAGACAGACAGATAGACAGAGAGAGAGGGAGAGCCCCGCGATGTGTGTGTTCGCGCTGAATGCCCCCATTACGTGCTCTCAAATGTGCCGGCCACAGGCCAAGTTTAAACGAACCCCTCAGCCAACTTCATCCCCGCACTCATGGGCGCATGCAATGCACCGGGAGTTGTGAAGAGCGCACATTACGGCAGAGCAACGAGAGGGACTCGCGAGCGGCCGGCCGCTCTCGATTTCTACGGCGCCGCCACATGGCGCGCCGCAGCGCCATGTCCCTCTCTCTCTCGCCGCGCGGCCGTCGTCGGCGCTTGAGAGGCGTAGCGGCGGCGACGCAGTGGCGTAACTGTACCTTCTTTCCGCGGTTGCGAAGAAGGAGCCGCGCGTGAGCAATCTTCTTTTCTGCTCCGAAAATCGGGACACGTCTCGCACAAACGACCTCGCTCGATCGCTGGCTGCATGCCGGCCCATACACGCAGGGCTCGGCACTAAGAGAAGAGAAGCGCTGCGCAAAACCCGGGGCGCAGCGCGCGGTTCGCCGGTTTTTGCGTCGGCGGTGATACGGGACGATTTATGCCGCTCGGATACGGGCGCTGGGGGGTGTACCAGCGGAGGCCGACGAGCAGCGCCAACCGAGAATCGCCTTCCGGTCCGGACGTCGCGCGACGATCTCCAGCCGCCCCCTTCTTTCCGGCCATGCCTGCAGCCGCCCGCGCTGCCCCGAGGAAGGGCCCGGCTGCTGTTGTTGTGCCCGCTGCGCGCCGTTGTCGGCGTGCTCCCCATTCCTGTACACCGTGGCGCTTGCGACGCACAATAATCCGAGCACGTTTCGCCCGTGCCGTGGAGCCTCTTTCGAGAGGCACTGCTTTCTTTGGCTATCTCTCTGCGTGATGCGGCGATGCGTAGGTCTCAGTGGATGTTTACGGGAGGCATGGTGAGGTAGCGAGTAAGGCGTTGTTAGTACACCGACGTAAGCGCTAACCAATACCACGGGCTCGGAGAAGGCGCCTTCCATGCTAATGGTTGCAGTTATGGCGTGTGTATGGAAGAGCGGGTGAAGGAGGTTAGTACGCCAGAATTCAGCTCGAGCAGTTCCTGAGAGGCGGCGCAGGACTCCTGGTCCTACCCCGTGTTTCATGTACATGACGGGAATTCACAATTCCGAGCACAGAATGGATTTTAGCCAACGCTCACAGGTATACCTAACGCCTGAAAGTATTTTCGGGTACGGTAAAAGTAAAAAAAAAAAAAAGAGAGAGGGGGCAGTTGCGTTCCCAACGTTCTCAGTAAAAGCTGCAACGACAAGCAAGTCTTGGGCCTACGAACAGAAACTATGCTGCGCTACCTTATGTCCTTTATCAAGCTCAGACTGAGGCCGCTATCTGACGCATTGTCCGCCACTCGAATTTCCTCGATGATTAAGTTCATCATGGCTGTACATATAACACAGGGCGAAAGGGGCCAGAAAAGCGCTGCCAGAAGAGAGCGCCACTTATGAGCCGTTGGGGAAGAATACAGCACTCGTTGTTTCGGAGATCCCATAGTGCTTGTTAATTTCTCAACACACATGCACTCTTACTTGATACCACTCTAATAGATTCGGCTCTGTCAGTTCCGAACTTCAAGAGGCAAAAATGTCGTTGCAGTTGGGCTTTCATCGGTGCTTGGGGATTCCTGAAGCGCAACGCGCTGTTTTCCTTTCCTGGAAATATTTTTTGCTTCATAGATCGAGAGCTTTCCAGCTAGCTCGGTGAACAGTTGGTGGTATAATTTTTTATCAGATAAGAACTACATTAAGGATATGAACATGGCACAGCTTGATATCAACGAAATTGCCAACGCGAATAACAAACATATAGGCCGCGTATTGCGCTGTAAGTAAACATAAGCCTACATCCCATCCAAACGTATCGCTTGTATAAGCGTGCTTCCCCAGCGTGCTTCACGCCAGCCTCTCGCAGCAGTAACTGTGGCCGCAATGCCGAATGAACCAGCGTGTCTTTCGGCCTCCCTTCCGCCGTCTGTCGAGGCACGTGTCAACCAAGCCGTGTTTTCCGTCTGCGCCCGGTCCGGAGGCCTCGATAAAGGTCTTGTCAAATATACGCCCTGGGCCGTCCGGAGAATTGATTTCGGGCACCCCTCGCATCAACCTGGCCGGTGACTGTAATCCCGCCTGCGCGCCCCGAGACGCCGCTGTGATTAGTTTGGGGACGCTGGCCGCTCTGTTTGGGCTTCTTATTAGGCCGATATCGCTGTTGGCGTCTTTGTCGCCGGGGCAATCTCGCAGCCGGGCGGGGCAAACGACATTGGACCGTCGCCGACGCACGCCCCGAGGCATTGTGCGCTGAGGCGCTTAACGGCTTTGCTTTTATCGTGTAGCGAATCTTTTTTTTTCTTTTTCCTTTCGGCAGCTTTCGTTTCTTTCCCTTATCCTCGTGTCATGATTAAAAGTTGCGTGTCTTCAACTATATTAGTCACTTTCGTAGCTCCTGTTCTCGCTTCCTGTTCTTTTCTTGCAGCTTTGCTCCCAAGCATCCATTTACACATATGCGTTTCTTGTTCACTACTGCGCCAACGCATGACGCTGAGTTCTAACTCTATGCCTTCATTTCTTCTCATTGCAGCATGTCAGTTCTACCCGCTTGGAGAAAACAGACGCTTCGAGAGGGTCTCGGAAAACATCCAAGTTGGTAAGTGTCCATGCGAAACATATTTCCTTCACACAGAAATAAAAAGAAAACCGATATAGAGAGGTCGACCAAGCTGCACGACAATATCTGTGTTGCGCAGTCGGGTTTGTTTGCAAAAACAGCCCGTGTGGTGAATGTACGCTTCTCAAGCCCACTATGATGTCACTCTCTCGCCGAGCGAAACTACTCCAAGTCTGCCCCGGATGTTGAATGGAACGTGGTACAGTCGCAGCGCAGTCATGGGCACCCACATTAATGTAGAACATTTGCAATTCAACACTTGGACAACCTCAATTTCTTTTTTTTTCCCCTCGCTTTCAGCTCGCCTTGCTAACTTGATAGCGGAGCCAGCTTGGCAATAGGTCTCGTTAGACGCCTCGCTGTCTCTCCACGTCCCAACCTCGCTCTTAACGCGTATCACAGGTTAGCATAAGCTCCGCACTATGCAACAGAGGACACCGCTAGACGACGTTAATGAGAAACTCCGTCTCGGGCAAAAACTGCGCCACTCAGCTTGGAGCGCACAAGAGCCGCGTTAAGAAGTGTTGCGAAATGTGCGAGCAGGGGGCTTGGCTCCAGCGCTTTATTCAGGAGAGTTAGCCTCTCCTCGGGTATATTCCATAGCGAAGCACTCGCACTGCGCTCGCGCGTCCACGGCGCGGCTTGGCCGGACGACAACGAGGCGGTCGGGCACTCGAGGCGAACGAGCCAGCAACAAGGCACGGGTCTGCTGCTCGCCGCGCGCCCTCACACAATCCCGCTCGCCTCTGCGCGGGCTCTAATGCACTTTGCGACGCAATTACGGAACCGCGTCCCACCGCGAATAAAGGAAAGCGCGCGGACTGGAGGCGCTGCGCTAAGACGAAAAGCCGCCCAGCGCACGACCAGACACGCGCGCACACACGCACGCACGCTCGCCAGAAATAGTGCGCCCGCGCTCAAGCTCCAGTGCCGCTAGTGCCGGGCACTCTGAAAAATCTCGGCGGCAGAACCTCGCGGCAATCGCCAGAGGCATTTTATTTTTTCATGTGTGCGGGTGTGCGTGGAAGGGAGAAGCGCCGTGTATCGCAGTCACGTGCACATGCGCGGCACGCAGGACTGAGTGTTCTGCTTGATGCCTGCGCGGGGTCCATGGCCGGCGGCAGGCGAGCTCTGGCTTCGCGCTGCAGGGGCTCGGCTTCCACAGTGTGCAGCGCCGCCAAGTACGCCATGCGCGCGCACACACGCGAGTGCGCTGGCGCAGGCGCGCTTTTTCGGGAGATCCCAGTGGCAGGCATTATTCAAATGAGCTACCCCCTTTACGCTGCCCCCTTCGCCGCGACGTCGTAAAACTGAGGGCCCTTTGCCTGCGCCCTAATAAGCGAGCGGTACGAGACTTTGGAGGAGGGGGCAGGGAGTGGAGGGAGCGTTCGACGCGGCAGCCCGAAATTACGGGCGCCCCGGTTGTTTCGAAGACCGTGCCTGCCGCCCGCGGCCTGCGCCGACAGTGCTCGGGCAGAAGCGCCGTGGGTGAATGGGGGGGAGTCGAGACAAGACGGGAGAGAAGCCCATGCCTTGATGAAGGGAATAATCCTGCGTTACGCTGCGGCTATGTAGCGTGCCGCAACGGGTGGGGCCGAAAACGAAAAAACGCTTCAGCGGCCGCCTCTGTGGCGAACTGGTATAGTGCGCGCGGGTTTTAGCATAGGTGCGCGCAGAGGCGTGTGCGGTACGTACGTACTTCCAGAGAGCTCCGGATTGAGCGACAACCATTTGGAGGCTAGCACGAGGAAAAGGAACAAAAAGTAGAGCTCCGCTATTTGCGAGAGGCGGTCTGCATATCGGGCGGAGCCGGTTCGCCTCCAGTGGGATGCGCACCAGCACGCATTAGAATAATGATGCGATAGAATGGAATTCCGGCCTAAAAGCCGTTCCCAGCGAAAGCGCTCGCGTCAGGTGAAAGCGTCCGTCCTAAATCCCGCTGGCGGAGCTCGGAACGATTGCGCGCGCGCCAGATTTGTTTACGCGACGGGGGTGAGAATTCGGTGACGCTGGCATGTTACGCTCGTGTGAGCAGGGCGGCGCCGCAAAAGAGCGGATAACGTGTACTTACCCCTCGGTGATCTAAATTCCGTGCGTGGAGTCCGAGCTGAAGCGCGATTTAAGCGCATTTTATGTAGCGTGCGTGCTTCGCTGCGCTGCGTGCCGAGGAAGGGAACGCGAGAAAGTGAGCACGCCCTCGTCGGTGGTTGTAAGATACGCCGCTGCGCTGGCCGACATCGTGCCTGAAAGGTGGTCATGTAGCGCGACCCTTTAACTTCACTACGTCATCTTCGCCCCTGATTAGAACGCAGGTGCGTGCATTAACTGAATAACTCGGATAACCTAAATAAGATATATCGCTGCAGACCGTCCACACACTAGCAGCGCGTTGCACTGGGAGTGAGGGACACATGTCGTTGGCCTTGGGGTTCGAGATAGCTCATCCGTCGGCATGTACCGAAAGCACCGCTTCCTTACTGGCGGCTTGCTGTTGGCGGCCCGCAGAAATGGAGACGCGCCATACCTTGAGCGATTATTGCGGTACAGCAAGCATTGCGCACCAGCGCTAGGAAGTAGCAAACGGTTAACAGTAGAGCCCAAAACATTTTGTCGGAAACAATAAGCACGACCTCAGGGACAAACTATCTCGAACACAGAGAGGCCAACGGCATGGTGTCGCTGACGTTCTGAGGAGCCCGCCGCTAAACTGCTCTAGACAAGTGTGTGGATGTTTGTGGTGTATAATAATAATAATAGCCTATACGGGGCGGCGCCAATGTGCGACACGTATAGCGCAAGTGACGATGTAGTGTGGCTGCACAAGCTAAAGCACCGCAGAACTGAGACTTTCCGAAAAAAAAAAAAAAACTGCTGAGGCTTCGTGTCGACTGCACAGTCATTACTAAACCCGTCTTTCAAACAGACCCGTTATACGAGACCATGCTCTTGCCTGCACACGTTGAGAGGAGCACTGGTCACCTGAAACAGAGAAAAGCATTAGGGTCACGTTATGTTTGCGTGATACAAAGCCTTGTTTATTAGACGTCCCGCCAACATTCCGGATAATATTCTTTGCGCCCCAGGGGTTCTCCAGTTTCGTGAAAACTTCACATTCCGGGTCGGTGAGTCAGTACCAAGGGATGTACGCCCGGCTAGAAAGGAAAACGACACAGGTTACAGCAGGGGACACTGAATCGCTCGCCGCTAACTGTAGGGCACTTGGCCGCGCAAAAATCGGGTAGGCCGACAGCGTGTGCTCAGTTCGCGGAGCAGCGAGCTCCGCTGTAGCGTTGACACACTCAGTTATCAACCATTCACCGCAGTGGTAATAGATGCAGTTAAACGGAAGCAAGAAAGAGTGGTAATATATAGCGTTATCCAGGCACGGCCAGTGAGAAGGTTTATTGAGCAAACGGGAGCGTTGGATGATGCGAAGCATTCGGGGGCGCAGCGCCAGCTATCTGCATTGACGCTCAACTGCACAGACACTGCTCGGCGAGCCAGCGAAAACTACTCATGCTTGCTTGGCGACTTAGATGAGAGGGGGTTTAGAACTGTTTGCGGGTGATGTATTTAGCTACCCTCTAGAGAAACACTACGCAGCACCCGACTACTCATGCCACTCGCTGCGTGCCTCGCTATTCGGCGTGTCAGAGCAAAGAGGATGGCTTTTCGCAGTGGAGCCCGCAAAAGCACACGCCCTCACGTCCAGCACTGGCGTGGAATGCTCCAAACTGCGCGAGCCTATGCTTAGAACGGCGGATTTCGCCTCTTGAATTCGCGACGCTAGTAAAACCTTGCGCATACAGAGAAGGGGAAGGAGAGGTTTAAAGCGAGTGTCGAAACATTCCCTGCCATGTGCGGTGCGCGCCTGATTTCTGAAGGAAAAAGGAAAGAAAAAATTTGGGGACACTTAGGCTCCGCCTTCAAGGGTGCGACGCGACAGCGGTTCCTATTGCCCACGCAGACACGGGCATTGTTTCCTCTTTCACAATCACAATCATCATGCGAAAGACCACACGACATACATATAAAGCCCCGTTTTTAACCGAACCATACGAACGTCTGCGCGTGGCGTAGAGGTAGCGTACGTGTCTTATCGCAACCCGAGGGCCTGAGGAGCAGGGGTTTCTGATACGCCACAGGTGTGGCTGGCGCCATCTATGAGAGCCTCTTGTAATCGACTAGTCCTAACTTTTCCGTCACGCCGACGGCAACGCCGACATCGGCTTTTATACGAGGCGAGGTCTTGACGCATGTGCGTAAAAGTTACATGCAGACAGAGTAACTTTCGAACAGGGGAAATCAGGAGCGGAGCCCAGCCAAATCGGAATCCGCTATCTGTTGTTGCTCGAAGAGGATGTGCTTTCGCGCCGCGGGAGCACCAAGGTCGAGGCGCGTCGTGGCATGCCTGTGAACATAGGCCGGACATTACGCAAAAAGCGCACAATTCTCACCGTTCGTCTCTGCGGCCCGAGACGTGTCGGGACTATCGAGCAGGCAGCGAGCAAGTGCGTGGGTAGCCTGCTCTGTGCATCGTTCTCGTGTGCGGCCGGTGCGGTATGAGTCACACGCGGCGCGCTCTATGGACACGCCAAAGCCCTTAAAGCAGGACGCATTCGTCCTTCCCGCAGCTTGGCAGCGTGTCGAGCGCTAGTGGCTAAACGTGGTGCGCTGGAAATGCTTAACGGAATAGAAATGACCCCCGTTGCGGATCGCGAAAAAAGTGGCGCTGATTAAACAGCTAACGAAGCCGCAGCTGACGTAATTGGCCTCGCTGCTTCAGAGTGCTTAGATAACTTCGGAGAGGCAGCGTAGAGGTGCGCAGATGCATCTCTGTGCCGCCGTCGCGTGGACGCAACGGCCAAGTTCTTGAGCCGCGGCCTTTTTCGCGGAAGCAAAGTTTTGTCGAGAGGGTGAGGGTAATGAGCCATTGTTGTACGCGCATTGTTATTCAGGGCGGCCGGTAGCTGAGATTGCGGACATTTAGCCACTGCGAGCAATGCGGAGCGCATTACAATTGTCCTCAAACCTGTTTATACCGGCCTCAGAGATTTTGCAGAGAACAAAGCAAGACAAAGTGTGGTGCTTGGCTCATTACCGTAGTCTTGAAGAAACGAACGCTATTTTAACGCATCGCGAGTCTGAACAGCTCAGTATACCTATAAGGGGATAAGTCCGTGTGCACTATTCGCCTTGAACTTATATACGAAGGATAGTGGCATTCGTCGCGGGCCTCCTTGCGCAAGTTTCTTTTCCAACTTGGTGATTGTTCGCGGTAGCGAAAACACCAACCAAAGAAACTTCCGAGATGTTCCATTAGATGTTACAAACACAGCGCGAAACTTGGAATCATTCTTAAAGGTGAAACGAGCGCAGATGTAATTGCAACTTGAGCATCCATTTTTTTCCTCCGAGAGATGGACTCCTCGGGGAAAGTTCTCCTTAAATGCTGGTCTCAATGTGCGCTGAAAATAAGCCTGGCATTTGAA
The DNA here is from genome assembly GCF_055824585.1 of Amblyomma mixtum. Classification (NCBI taxonomy): domain Eukaryota; kingdom Metazoa; phylum Arthropoda; class Arachnida; order Ixodida; family Ixodidae; genus Amblyomma; species Amblyomma mixtum. The sequence goes on from NC_143014.1 coordinate 202,088,720, forward strand.
GCGCCAGAGTGACCACACAAACACGGCAGTTAACTTCCCCAGTCCCTATTGAACGATACAAAAAGAGAAAGGAATAAAGTCCCGGGCAGAGCCCCCAAGCTCACCTGACGTACATGTGGAATGGGATGCGTGACAGCAGATACCCTGACGCCATCCTCGTAGCGGCAGATCCGTTGGACGCCGTCGCATATGACCGTGCGCACCTCGAACAGCCTCGGCCGGCTGGCGGGGATCGCCGGCCGGTGGTGACCGACCACAGGCACAGGCCTCGGCTTGTGAACCGCGATCGACGTCTGCGTCACACGCGTGGTCATCGGCACGGCACCGCGGCCCATGGTGCAGTGGTGTATCATGCGGAAACCGTCCGTGCCAGCCTCCAGACGAATGCCCGTGTGGAAACCGCCACGGCGTCGGAAGCCGGACGGCTTCCGTGTCACGAATGGCGTGGACGAGTAGCTGGACGCAGTGGCCCCCATGCTATCCGCAGCAGGCGCTTCCCAGGACCTGCGGTGGATACCCTTGATGATTTCCTCGAGCGTCACGAAAGGGCTAGTGGCTGCCTGCCTCCGCGCTTGATTACGGGCTCGGGCGCGCAGGATGGCACACTGGTAGTCGTAGTCCTTGCGCTTCTTCTCATCCGACAGCGTCTGGTAGGCCTGCGCCACGCTGCGGAAGTTCTGCTCGGCCTTCTCCTTGTTGTCCGGGTTCTTGTCCGGGTGCCAGCGCAGGCACAACCGCCGGTAGGCCTTCTTGATCTCCTCCAGCGGGGCCGTCTGGTGGACGCCCAGGATTTTGTAGTAGTCCAGCATGGCGCTGGCAGTCTTAGCGACCTGTCACGGAGGCTAGCCCAGCGAGAATTTTTGAGCGTCGTGCCCCCCCGTTAGCGAATTTTGAGAGAGAAAGAAGGATCCGCTTAGATCACTGAGCGGAAGCGACCATATCTAAGGAGGGGGGGAGGGGGCGCTGCCGTCGGCCCATGGCGCGGTGCACTTTGTTTTCCTCAGCGCGGGTGTCTACTGCACTACGACTGCAAGCACGGAAAGGACGCCATTCTGGCAGTTTGCTTGCCCGGTCGTAGGCATTTCTACTGGCTCTGGATCAGGCTGCGAAGGGCAAGGACAAAAAAGAAAGAGTGAAAAGGGCTTCGGAAGAAGCAAAACATTGATATTATGGAAGAAAACACAAAAATTCGGTGCTTATCCTTTCTATGCCTTCCCATTCTTGGCCGATTTTCCAGTGTGGGTACGCGCCATTTATTGGTAGTACAACAACAAGAAAAGAGAAAATAAGGCGTTAATCAAGGCAAGCGTCTAAATCCCAGAGGAAAAAAATTAACGGCAGTGCACGAATTGCCATGGCAGTACCGTACCCTAGGCATCGAGGACAAAGAGGAAGCCAGATTTGGGGCTGACAAGGTCAGGCCATTCTTCTTGAGGCCAACCAACCAACCAACCAAGCGCAAATGCGGAAACCTGGAAATTTTCAGAAACAGCGGCACGATTGATATCTTTAGTTTCTGCGTATAGCTGCGTATAGCTGTCGTTGCCTATTGACACGAAGCGATAAACATATCTCGGTGGGTCCTGCTCGGTTCTAAAGCCCACATGCGTTCCGAAATTCCCAGTCACCAATCCCACTTCTGTTGTCTGCGCAGGATTGCTGCTAGCTGCAAAAAAACTTAAAAGCGATAGCTTTCCAGTCTAAGACTGGGCACAAAAATGTCATGTACAGATGCCGGCTACTCCCTGTGTCTTCCTTATATTCTATATCAGCCGATGCATAACCAACACTAAATTTGTATTGCACGCAACCTTCGTTAGGCTAATTAGTGTCCCTTAATGTATTCTTACTCAGCTTCTACACTTCTCAATAAGACGGACACTTTGTTCCGGGCCGACTATTTATTTAGCAGTAATTTTGAGTTCCGTTTGATGAGTGCTTCGAGATTTCTTGGTATTCAACTGCTGATGAGTGCTTCGAGATTTCTTGGTCTTCAACTGCATGCGTGGCCCTCTTGTGCCGCCTTGGAGAGCAACTAGAGATAAGGCGGAGGACCAGTGCGTCGGTAGGTGCTCCGCGTCAGCACCCCGTTCTCGTAGACGTTCACGATCTCGGCAGCGTTCTCCTTGATCACCTCTAGGTCCATCCGGTTGCCCTGCACGATGCGCGTGGAAGTCTGGCGCTCGTAGTCCGTTGGCAGGCGCAGAATCGAAACGTTAGTTGTAGTACTCGGTGTCTGGTAGTAAGGCGTTGGAGCGGAGACGGTGGGGATGTACGTGGTCATCGACATGGCTGGTTTCGGTACATAGGGCGAGGGAGGAACGGTGTAGGGGAACTGAGTGGAGGTTGACGGTTGGTACATACTGTAGCTGTAGGCCGGATGGCGACCGGTTGGCGGTGGGTTGTACACTGTGGTCATGGAGTAATGAGGGTACGTGGCCACGGAACTTTGCGGGTAGGCTGTCACAGGACTTTGGGTGTAGGAACAAGATTGCTGCGCACTGCTCTGTCGGGGATGGGAGGGCACGATGTAGCAGTACGTCCGGGACGTAGTGGACGGGGATGGAGGGATCGAGGCTCTACGGAGACGTTCGTCGTAGCGCTGACGCGACGACTCGTTGCCGAGGACGCTGTGGGCCTCAGATATGGAGCGAAACATGCGCTCCGCCTTCTTCTTGTTGTCCACGTTCTTGTCAGGGTGCCACTGCAAGGCCAGCGTCTTGTAGGCCTTGGAGATGTCGGCCGCAGTGGCGTCCCGCGTCAGTCCCAAGATGGCGTAGTAGTCCGGGCGGTGGGCCATCGCCGAAGCTCTCGCGCAGCCGCGGTCACTGGCAGGGAATTTTGGCCGAGGGCTCGCAGGGCGGGGTGCCTCCTCACTTGACCGCGGCGGCTTTCTCTGGGAGACGGGCCCTGGCAGGAAGCACCTCGCGTTGCCCTCGGCTGGCCCGGAGCTGGCGACGAATGGTTCCAAATGGCGGATGGGCCGGTGGCACGGGCGACCGCGCGCTCTCCCGCGCCTTCGTCAGCAGGGCATGCGCGCTCGTGGTGGAAGGCGCGCGAGTATACGGCTTCGTCTTCTTTCCTTCTGGTCTCTCGAACTCTGAGTATATTTGCTACTATCGAGAGACAAAGTAACAGGGAGCTGGCGAGAGGTGAAATGTGCTCGCGTTACTCCGAAATTGGGAATCAACAATACGGATGACAAACGACGTAAGACATTGAGTTTCATATCCGGAAGGTTTGACTTAGGTTTTATAATGCGCGTCTTCTTGCAGGGAACGAAAGCAATGGCTCCTATGCTAGTATTGCTTGTACGAGCGCAGTACTTGATATGTCCAGACTCCCTTTCGGCTCTACAACGGATATTGTTGCTAATGGGTGCACTCGTGCCTTTAAGAGGCGCTTGTTTAAAGTTGTTTCTTAAGGTGGTTAAACTTTTGTTAAACTTTTGCGGCTACGCAGATTCTCAGCTCTGCTTAAGTCGACGGCGCATTCTCTGTCGCATTTCTCCTGTTTCTACGTGCAGTACAGACTGCGGAGTTGTTGATTGCTAGGTTGGCTGCCCTGGATCATTAAAAATTCTGCATAATGTGTCAACCAAAACATCAAACGCAGTATCCTCATCCTGAAAAGAAAACCAATAAGATTTAGCCACCTATGATTCTTAGGAAAATGTATTGTTTTTCTTTTTGGCATGTTGCTCCCAATGCACATGAGCGTCAAGAAATATAGAGCAGAAATTAAAGTAACGCAAAAAAGACTATTGGGCGAAATAAACAGCCCAAAGAAGCCAATCACATTGATCGCTTGCCTCTTTGTGCCAGTGGTGTATTCGACATATTCAAAGTCTTCTTTGTGATTGCAAAGCATGTGGGAAGGTCTCCGACAGAATGCAGGTGCTTAGAGGAACGTTAATGCATCACTTTTTTGTTCTCTCCTTTCCTCTTGTTCTAAAGGACAAGAAGTGTTCCGGGTGGAAGTCCATCCGCGGCGGGATCTGCGCGTCGAGGCCATGGACAACAGCCTGAGTGACATCAACTACTTTCGGCACGAGGACATCGACGACCGCACCGTGTCCATAAAAGTCGCCAAGTCGCTGGAAGACCTGGTTGACCGAGTAAGTTCGCTTCAAGACTACCGACATAAGACTTGCACAAGGACTGCACCCAAATAATCATACTCGCCCGGCTGCCGTGGGCCTTGTTATTCGGGCCTCAGTTGCTCTGAGCCCTGTGGGAAAAGAAAGGCGGTGCAGTTAGGTGCACGGGCACATAAACTTTCATAAACTGAGTAGCTCGAATGGAAGCTTAACGACAGGCCCAAATTACTAGTTTCCCGAATGAAAGACGCGTGTGGCGGCTTTCGCGCAAACCGGTGGTCTGTTTGCTATGGAGCGCAAACAACCTCAGGGTGCGCGTTATGATTTGTTCTGCCTCAGTTCGAATTGAAAGAAAAAATAGAAAGGTGTGAGCCTGGCTTTGACCGGTGCCCCGAGGCACTGCGGTTTTGGTGATTCTTCTCCGTCTCATTCCCTTCTTCCGTCGTTGAGCTGTCCCTCAGTGCGGTACAAGCCAGTTGTTAGCTCGGCGCTGTTGTGGTTTCCGTCCGCCGTTTCTTTGCTCCTGGTGCCGCATTATCTTTGTTCATCGAGCAGTGCACCTAATAATGGCCCCAGGGCACGAGAACACGCACTGAAGCAGCGCTGGCAAGAATAAACGTTCCGTGTTTTAGTTTTAACTGGCTGATGATCCAACCAGCCAGAGCCGGAGGCGAATAGGTAGGTATAATAGGTATGCAGCGTGCGCAGTATTGAAAGCCCATGGCCCGTTACGGCTGGCGCTTACAAAATCTCCGTTTGTTTCCTGTCCCATGTGTTGGGTGAGTCGTTCGGTTCTCATTAGCCTATCCACGTACCCACATTACCCGGCCCGTGCGAGTACCGACCCGGCGCTAGGAATTCCCATTGAACGTAATGCTACGCAACGTGAGAAGAAACGCAGTCGGTGCTTGAATCACGGCAGTATCTCACCTTCACGTTCGAGCTCCTGCAAAGATCACTCACAGGCGAGCAAAAATGAGAAATTTACGCGTACTGCTCAGACACCACACCAGCTCCCAACACTCAAGTTCTGCAGCGAGCTACCCTTCTCCTAGCATATTCTGAGGAATCACTCAGAATAGCTCAATGCTCAAGCCAGCAGCTGCGTATTCCTCTCTGTCCTCAGATTTCTGTGGCCCACTGGAGCCACAACTTTAGAAGGTAACTTCATTTCAGCCAAGCGCGTAAAACAAGTAGTCGATTTACACCAACTCTAAAATTTGTGAGACACAGACCCTTGATTTGGGGTCTTCGTACAGTGTCTATAATTCACTCGTATTACCTTCTTCTTCTTCTGCATCTGCCTCTTCTCCTTCCTCGCTCTACTGAGAAATTTCTTCTTCAGTAACCTTGCTTAATACTGTCAGAAGCATACGACGAAGCACTTCTGTACAACCCTTAATGAATGTCTAGTTGCGAATGTCAGCTGTCGCTCGTTTGTGTAACCAAATTGGCTTTCGCGGATCTCTGAACAGGTACCCCGCGTCACGTATTCAGTACCTCAGTTGACACAAATAACGCGCGCACCCTGATAACTTTCTCGTTTCTGAGCCTTAACTAAGAACGGCTAACCCTTCGTTGGCGCTCGAGCAATTCATGACGGTATAGGGAGAACAGCCTTTGAATAAACAATAGGCTGCACTTACGCTCTTTTATACCACGACTTTCAGCCGCCGGCCTGTTACTGCTCTTCGGTAGTCCTTGTGCCCGAAAGCTTCGTAAAACATTCATTCCGGCTGTCCTCTGGAGACCCTCGCAGAAAGACCACGAACATGGTGACCGTGCGCAAGAACCTTGTTTGGCTTTCTGCGTGGAACTCGGTTGTGCGAATCACTTTTGGGCGTAAGTGTACGACTTGTGCTGGTGGACCACGGGACCACAAACTACGGGAAATTCACTGCTATCGTTTGTATCTCTTTAGCTTGAATCCCAAGTCTATGGTGTTTGATTTCCGCCATGCAATTATAGAGCAGAGCCCAATACAGACGCACACACTTTGCACAGGAGCTGATCGTTTCAGACTTTTTCGACCAGTTTATGCGGTAGGTTGGTACGAACGCAGGTTCTCAATATAATTGTTGGCGGAAACTGATAAGCGCCCCTGCAGATTCAACGGCCGAGCTTCATTGCAGAGAGCTGTTCAAGGCTAACTAGATAATCTGTTTTGGAATATTTATGCCCCACCGCTGATGTGCAGTAATAAAATAAGAAAAAAAAATTCACGGGTACAAGAAACTTTGGTGGAGCCAAAGCGAGACATGACTTCGGGGGAAACACAACCAAGATAAGCAACCGTGTTGATACTCGAGTCTTGTGGGATTGGGTTCTTTCATAGCATAACACTGAAGTCCAGAAATTTTAAAATGCCAAAAAGAAGCTTTACACTATACACAGATGACGTTCTGCTTGGAGCTTACAGCTATCGTTAAAAATGTGGCGTTTGTTTGGACATGTCAATTATAGTTTATAAACGACAGCCAAGCATGCCGTCACCGTAGCACTAGTGAGAGCCACGACGAAACAGGGCAAGTCGTTTCCGCAAGCTGACAGGTTTAAGGGCCGCTCCTCCTGAACAAATGAACGATTAAGTTACCGCGATTGCAACGCCTTTGAGCGTGATTTAGTCCGATCGAAAATCTTTCTAACGTCGTAACCAGCCATCTTCCATTTGAGACCGGCGGCCCGTGTGAAGACATCTTCAACGCAGCCGCTCTCGAAACGAAGAAGAAAGAGGGTCGAGTCGTGCGAGCGGCCGTGCTCCTAGCGCCGGGGACAAGGAATGATAGGGGGTGATGAGTGCGGTTGCGCCTATTCCCATGGCGCCTAAGTGGCGCGATTTCGCGCGCCCATTAACCGCCGTAAGCCCTTAATAAATTCCCGCACGCTTGAGTCAACTGACCCTCTCGTGTGCAGCACCAAGAGACAGCTCTCGCGGGCTTAAATAACAGCTCTTAGGCGCCCTCGCGGTTTTGCGTAATAAGGCGATGCACAACCCTGTAAGGTTGAAGAGGGGGGGGGGGGGGGGGTTTGGAAGCGAGGGGTTGCGGACATAAAAGCAGAGATGTGGACGGGCGCAGTGTTCTCAGCGTGGACACCAACCCTTAGCAGGCAAGATGTGGCGAATGGGGGGGTCTGCTTAGAGAAAAGAAAATGAGCGATCGGCGGTCTTGGAAAGGTGGCGTGATTCCAGCCATTGTCTTGGCTGAACTTCAGAGGCACGAGCAGCATTAATCGAGTTGCGTTGTCGCCTTTGTGCTGCGCTTCTTGGTCCTTCTCTTGAGCGCCGGCGTGCTTCGGGCTTCAGGAGAAGTTTGGGCCGCAGCGGCGGTTCTTATCTCGGTTGCTGACACCACTTAGCCCGGACGCGCTGAAACGACAGTGATGCCGTTTTGCTCTTTGCCCAGAAAGGAATTTGTGATCCCTTTCAGTCGTTGTGTGTACATGGGATGATCGAGCTGTTTCATTCTCTTTGTTGCGACGACGATCGCAAAGCAAATTGCAGACAGGTTGCGGCTGGTAACTGGGACTGCGCACAGTACTCCCGTAGCGCTGTCCCATTTTAGTGCGCGGAGGTAGGCAAAAAAACATCGTCGGAAGGTTAATCCTGCACATTATCCAGAGCTCCGCTACCTTCGTCTTCTACTTCTTTCTGTTCTTCTTCATCTTTTACTTCTGTTCTGGTGTCTCAAAGACGACAACTATTTTTGTGCAGAATAAACCTAGCAGAAATTGGCGATGGCGATGATGCCAACCTTTGGGACGATGAAGTCGACTTGTCCATGCCAACGCGGTATAGGCGGTTTTTGTGAACAGCGAATTATGGATGCTCAAAAATATTGGCTGCTCTTGGTTTGGGCACGCTTATTTCGGCGGTTCTTACAACGTTTCCCCACGCGCTGTTTAATGAATAGCGGGCCAGGAGAAGATGAAGACGAAGGTAATTCGTTCGAATCTGCAGTCAGTAATAGAAATCTACGCCTCCCGATTCTTGGCTGATCCTCAGTGTGGGTATGTGCCATCTTTTGTATGGGCAACGACAGCAGTCGATGTACTTGAACGTCGCGTTTGCAATGCTCTGCATCGTAAAACGTCATGAGCTCTGGTAAAGAGAAAGATCACTAGCCTCGACCGGTGCGTTCATCGTTTAAACAGAGTTCGAGGTAAAAGAAATGTATTTCAACAAATGAAAGCGTTTCCGTTACTGCGTTTTCTGTGTGTTTTAGAAAAACAGATGAGGATAGTTCAGCGCAGACCGAATTAAGAGATTAATGGTCAAGGACCTTTATTTGTAAAAGCAGTGCTGTGAGCTGTGAGGCGTGCCGTAGAGGAAGGCTCCGCACTGCTTTCTGCCGCTTGGAGTACTTTAACACTCATTGAAATCCCAGCGCGTGGTATTTTTCCATTTGGCCTCCATGGAATTGCTGCCGCCGCGGTCAACACCGATGGCTTGAATTGAGCAGTCGAACGCCATAGCCAGTGAGCCACTGGGGTTCATTGCAGTCTGCAAGGAACTCAGTCTGGTTTTGATTTTTCTTTGCAGCCCGATCCTCAGAGCGTCTTGAAGTTCAAGCTGACCTGCCGAGGAGCTTCGGGAACGGTAAGTAATCTTGGAGGTCTCATGATGTGTGGATCGGAGAGCAGCGTATATCGGCTCTTGAACGAGGCATTTATCACTAAATTAGTAAACGAGTGCGTATGGAGGAGTCACAGCTTGGTGCAAACTATGGAAGGCGAGCTATTGGCGCCCACGGTATACCATTTCACCATCGCTCAAGTCCGGACAACTAGAGCACAATACTGCATTGCCATCTTGCGACTGCGCTACGTTGCTCGACGGTGCTGTCCTCACACACACTGGCACGGCTACAAGGTGACCGGAGAGCAAGCCGCCATTTCGACAACTGTGGTTCTAACTGAATAAAGGAAGCCTTGCTCTCGTTGCCATTCCAGTGAGCCCCTACTGAAATACGAGGCGCGTCATTTCGATGAGAAAACTATTCTCAGCTAAAGCTGTCTTATAACTTTAAAAGTACTTGCTTTATCTCAGAATGTCATTAATAGATGAGTTGGTCAGCCTTACACCGGCACCAGTGGAAGCAAAAGCAAAGGAAATACTCACGTCTGTCTCACAGTTTTTCGCTCTGAAGGGGAAGATACAGCAGACGCCAGCCTATCTGGAGCTGAATTCTCAAAGCATCTCGCGCCTAAGAACGCGTTTGTCACCGTCTCTGATCCGTCACCTCAGCAGTCGTGAGCACGACGGTAGGAGTGCCGTTCAATCAGGCGCCGTTCTAATGCGCGAACATAGGCGGGCAGAGTTCAGCCCCTTATTTGCTGGAGCCAGCCGAAGACTGTACTTCAGAGCTCAAAACGGGAGAAAGAGCCACCCGACAACCCGACAACAGTGGCGGGTGACGCAGTGGAGATAACGTGTGGCATACTATAGCTTGCTCATGCACAACTGTAACGACGACAGAATCAGGCATGGGCTAATAGGACTTACTTTACTCTTTGCTGCCCTTTGTATATCTTGACTCCTTGTGTTATAAGCATGTGTAGTGTCATAGCCGGTGCTCGGGGCCCGGAAGAAGTTTACGAGAATTATGATGACCTCAGTCGCTATGTCCAATGCTTAGGCTAACTTTTCTGACAACGTGGCGAGACGGATCATTGGGTGTGGCCTTTCTTGTCAGAAGTATTTGCAATTAGGGTTTTTGCTTTTCCAAGCAATACCTGCTTATTTAGGCGTTATACTGCCTAAGGCTATGACCCTCCTACTCATTAGCGCGTGAGCTTCTATCCTGTATGTGCAAATATCAGCCATTCTTCGTCATGCCTGACAACACGTTGCATAGGGGGCACTCTTATGTGCGCATTATACACAAAGAAGAGGGCACTTACGGAAAGTTCTGCTGAAAGTCTGAGATGGCATCCCAATTTAGTGAGCTACTATAAACGGAATAGGCGATAGCGATGAATCCGTGTAATTAAACGCACATTGTTGCCTATGCCGTAAGCTACATTCCTCTATTTACTATATAGTGTGGGCGAGAAGACGCAAGTTTAATTACTTAATTACTGACGCATTTTCACACCTCTACTGAGGTGCCGAAGCTCGTACTGTAGAGAGCTGTAATAGACTGATATATGGCGTCCCTGGAATACGCAAGCTGCTCAAGAAGACATGACGTCGCGCCAAATGTCCACTCACATGCGTGCGGTGTACACTGTGATTACCCTGAGACTTTATTTTCTTCCCTGAATCTTATGAAATACAATGTTGCTATTTTCATCCTTTCTGCTAAATTCAATTGAGTTATCTATGGGGGGACGAGAGATCGCTTTAGACTTTGCTGTTGAGACAGTGTGTAGGGTAGTTTGAGTATAAAGCCGATGGTTTCACCTACCCGCTGAGTCCGAACCAGCGCCACATGTCATTCATAATGTAATGTTGTTGTTCTCTCCTGCTGGGCTGTTTCAGGACGAAGCCTTTCTGCCTGTCACCGTCTACATCCAGGACGTGAACGACCACGCCCCTGAGTTCCAAAACGTGCCATACCACCTCGAAGTTGACGAGGTGAGTTCGAACTCCTTCGCTCTCAGTGTGTTCCTCTCATCGCCTCGGTCGGTTCGTTGTTCTCCGTCTGAATGAACCAGAGGTTCACGCGGCTGAGCAATCTCAGAAACCCGACGGCTTCCGGCTATGCTGCGACACATGCGACTCGTTACAACAAATATACATACACAGGACAGCATATGCTGTTTGCGCTGCTTACTAAGAAGCGCTGGCGCAGAGGTGGCTTAACCCGCGAGGTGCTATGCTGCGGTTAAAAGGCGACAATGCCAAAGGGCAGAATGAGCAGCCACTCAGCCTAAAATGGCCAAACAGTGCTTCTTTTTAACGCTCTTTTACCCGCAAGCAGCACTTTCTACGATGTCATTCCTGCTTTGCAAACATGCAAACACTTCGTCCTTGAGATGGGAAGCATTCCTAGCGCGTGTTACCCGTGAAAACGAGCACCATTCTCTGGTTCGCTTCGGCCGCAGTTTTGAACGCTGCTAAGCATGCTACCTGTTCTCGTGCTCGTAGTAATGCACTCAAGCCTAGTTTGTTGGCAAAGTGTTGTGTTATCCAACTCTTTCTCTCGACATATCTCATGACACACCAGTCCCAGTCGTCTTCAGACGGGGAAGTTTTGATTTTATACACAGCTGATTGTTATCGACCAGACAAACGCGTCCAGCGCACTATATTTTCATGCTGCGCGATCCGAGACTCTCTTTAATACGCCTTCTGTCCGTAAACGCACTTACTGGTTTTCTGCGCTGCGTCTACCGTAAGGCAAGGGCCGATGTCAGGAAGCACAACCCCCAACACCAGGCGCGCGAACTGACATGCTCCAAGTTGTCTTGTCGCCGATGCCTTCACACCATGAGCAGCACGTTTCTGCCCCGTTGAGACACGAAGCAGAGATCGCCTGCCGGTCCATAGGTTAACAGTAGCTTGGACACCGGGGACGTAAGCAACTTTCTGCGTCCAGGCTTCTGGTGGCGAAATCTCAGTAAACCGCGGCCTGGCGCTGCGCCTCTGTCCAATACTTCCGCTCCATTCTTGCTCTGCACACCCGCCGGCACTGGGATTCCTCGCACCCGCTGCTTCCCCCCCACAGAGTGTCGCCAAAGGCGTCGCGCACAGGCTATCGTTAGCCGGGGGCCGGGACGAGACAGTTGAAGCGCGCGGCCGACGTCGTCTTGCGGCGTAGATAACAATTTCACGGCCCGTCAGGCCCTGCCACTGGGCTCATTCTAGCGAGAGCAAGACCGGGCTGCCGAGAGAAGGCGGGCCTGGGCTCGTTTAATAATCGAGCCGAGCACCTCTCCTCCTTCTCCTCCTCTCTCGGTCTTCCGGCCCTATGGCTCTATTCCGCTGCATTCCGCTACACGGGAGCGCCGGATCTTCGCGCACGCTGCTCCTTTGGGGCGGTCTCCATCCGTCCGCGGGGCTGCCTTTTCTCAGCGGGATGGTTCTTGAATGGGGGTGTTCCATATCGACGGGAATGATATTTTGTTGCGGTTGTCACTGGGGTAACTAGGCGTGCTCACGTTTGCAACAGAGGGACAGCCATCGTGACCGTACGAAGCGAAGGTCTGAACTGAGCGAGGCTGTCATTGGCATGCTGCCTTCGGCTCCCTCCACCCGAGCAGCCTAATTACGAAGTAGCAAGACGCACAGTGCTGGCGGTTCGATAAGCGGGTGCTCTTCGAACGTCCTCGGAAATGGAGCAGCTACTGAGCACAGCATTGCTTTAGAAAAGATTAAGTCTAGCTATGGAATATGGTGCACAATGAGCATTTGAAAAGGGAATAGCATGACCTATGGTTAACGTTGCTTTGAAAGGAGCTATTAGCGGTAAGCACTCGACGCTAAGGAAAAATCGGAAACCCGCAAGTAAATTTCTCCAAAAGCAGCCGTGAACAGAAGACCTCAGTCCGTAAATAGCGCGAGCCCAACGTGCAAAAAAAATAAAAAAATAAAAAAAATACAGTACATCGTTCAAGCCAGCACGTCGATTAAGGAAGCGCTACTGTCGAGTTTGGTTATACTAGTGAAATTAACATTGCGCGGGAGCAGTCCTTGGTACGTTTATCTTTTGAGAAATATGCATAACGTTTAATTTTAACGCGACATAAACGCGTTGGTATCTGCAGAGGCAGCTAGGCTATTTCCGAACGGTACAATACTTCCCATGATCACCGTTCATGCTCTTCACTTTTGCGGCAGCCTCGTAGCTCTTTCCTCAAAGCATCTGAGCTTGTCCTTTCATTCCAATTTTCGTTCTTTATATAGCGTGTCGAGAACCTTTTGTAGGCACTATTTCCATGTTGCTGGGCGCTCACTACATGCAGAGGCTAAAATGTGTGCCTACATATATTTAACACACGCACACGCACGCACGCACAAACACGCACGTATACGCACGCACACGCACGTACACGTACGTACGCACGCGCACAAGGTGGATCGGATGCTGAAAATAGGCTAAGACCGTCGCCACATGCTTCTAAGCGAAAAAAAAAATTGAGGGCAGCGTCTTATTTTCTGCGCAAGAAAGTTAATTAATTTGACGGACACGAAACAGCAGCAACTGGAATGAAGGTATGTGTGGCCCACGGTCAGAACATGGAACTTAAAATAAAACTAGAAACGCAAATCACCCTCAATCGGACCAACCGAGATCAGAAGCTGGTGTTCTCCTCATGTTCACTTTTATACATTCAGAGATCTTTTCGCGCGAACACTGCACGACGCATACGTGAAGCAGACTTTGCGAGGGACGTCTGGTGATTTATTCTATTGCGAGAGCCACGCAAAGGTACGCCGTATTCAATGAGAGAGCGAGAGAGAGATCTATATATTGACGGGCGTCATACGTACTACTTTCAACCATTTCATTACAGTAGTCAAACCGGCGTGGAGTTCCGCACAACGCACTAAAGGCGAAAAGGGCACTGGCTCGACGAAAGGCCGCAAAACACGCAGACGGTCGGTAGATGAAACATCCTTTCCGCCAGCGCGGGCCGTTACACGTTTCTTCCATACTCCCCTTCCTGACGGGCCCGTTGTAACTGCTGGCTGACCTATATTACTCATAGCGGGCAGATGTGCCTGTCCAGATCCGGCGCTTCGGAACAGTTCCGTTTGCTTTTTGGTACTGAATTTGCTGTTAGAAAGAACAGTGCGACTACCGACCGGAATTGTACAAGAGACAGGGAACAAAAAATAATACAGCAAAAAACTCTACGAACGGATGAACAAGTGACCCCTGTTCCCGAGCGAGAGGCCGTGCTGGATGCCGCGCTTCCTCTGGCCTGGCCGTCGTTATCTGGCGAACCTTGCTGCAAGCTCTGCGGTGTGGCGAGCGGTCCAGACGGCGCATCCATAAAAATCGGCGCAGAGAACAACGGTACCGCGCGTTCGCCCCGTGCGCTCACCGCAGCCGTGGACAGAAGGTGGGCGAGGGTGGTGCGGCTGCGGCTTTTCCATATAGCGAGGCAATGCGTCCGCCGGGGAAGGAGCGGTCCGGAAACCCCGAGAGCCGGCCAGCATTGCTCTACCGCCGCCGCCTCGGCGAAACGACGACGCCCAGGGGAACGCTTCGTGGCGCTGTGCCCCGGCTGCGCAGGTCCTGCTCGTCCGGCTCGTTTTGGCGCGACGTGAGGCTGCAGGACCGCGCACCGAGCTGGAGTGCTGCGAACACAAGCGCCCGCTTTTTCCTTTCCCGGACTGCTTCCGCTATCCCCGGTCCTTCGCGGCCACCACTCCCGCCTGCCAGATTCGGCGGCTCGGCTTTCACTAAGCCTCGGCTCGCGTCGGCGCCCTCCTTGAGGAATCGTTGAGACGTGACCCTTAACTCCTCCTCCCCCGCCTCACCTTCATGGGAACACCGACGGCGTTATCTTCGCCCCGCATCTCCAGCCTGGGACGCTAGCACCACGTGCTTATAGCCGCAGCGTCCGGCTCCGCATCGCGCTACGAGCCACGAAAGGAAAGGGTTATGCCCGTACGCTACGCCCAGTCCATAAGCACTTTGTTCTAGCTTCTCCTTCCCCCCCATTTCTGTGCCTATTCCAGCGTGCAGAGAGACCCGATTTCTCTCAAGCGCAGCTCTTCCTCCTCCTTTTCCCATCCGGGTTCTTCCTTTCGCTCCTCGGCTTTTCCCCTGCCTGTGGATCTTTGCTCCCCGCTCTTATCAGCGGCTGGACTGTGTGCCGGAGCCAAAGGCTTACCGCTCCTCCCTCGCACCTGAGCGCCGTCCTCTGCCCCCGTAATTGGCAGGCGCCCTGCCGGCCTCATCCGTGTCTATTGACCCAAGCTTGCTCGGTTGTGCGTGCGTGCACGGGCCAGCCGCCCTGAGCATTAGGGACGGGATAGCCGTGTGTTCCGCATCAGACATGCGAGAACACACAAACCAAAGGATTCGGGGCTCCTTTCCTCCTCGCCCGGGTCGGCTTCCTTCTCGCTGTTCTGCTCTGCTTGTGTTGGCTTTCCTCCTTTAAGCTCTTCTAACGACCGGGCTACCAAAAACAACCCGGATTGGAGCAGACGAGCTTCGTTTGAAATACTACATAGGCTGTTGCGGGTGCCGGGGTAGGATTACGAGGCATGCCTAATCTTCAGGAAGGCGCCAAGGAAGCAGCGGAGTAGCTATGAATGTGTGCACCGCTTGGCATTTTTGTGCGCTGCATTATTTTACGGCGCTGGCTTAAAGTTCCGCGGGAGAGCATGCAAAACGCTGCATAGTGTAAACAGCAGGAGATTACAAGAGAAGGAACACGGCCTCTTTTACTGCAGCCAACGCACGTAGGAAAAGGCTGGAAGAAAGCATAATGAGGTTATGAAGGCTTTTACGTCCCTGTACAAGTTTCTCTCCATTACGAAAACGTGGTCTGTTTAACGTCCATAATAAAGCCTTCTCCTACCTCCTAAAAGCATTACGCATGTAAAAGAAAAAGGAAAAGATCCCATTGTAACGCTTCTCACGATTTTCCAGCAGTCAGAAAGCGCGCGCGAAAATCGCAGCTTATTCTACCGTCAAGCTTAGCCTCGCACAATAACCATTGTGTCCGCAGCGTATGCCCTTCGAGCTTTTCCGCGTCCCGCTCTCTCTCTCTTTTTTTTTTTGTTCTTCACACAACCTGCCATAGAACACGCGTCTTTTCGGGTTTTTTTCCCAGGCCGCCGCTGTTGGCTCGGGGTCTGCAGACAACAAAATCCTCGCGCCAGGACTTCAGCGCTTTCAGCCTCGGCACTTCGCACGCACTCCGCACTTTCTTTGTACTGCTGCTTTTCCAGCGGCCGCTTACACATCCACGATCGGCACAGCAGTCGCGTTCAACACGGCTTGACACACGCGCGCGCGCGCTGTGTAGCTCTCTGCGCTGACTGAATACGATCGTGTCCTTGCCACACCGTGCACACCGCAGTGACCTGACGCGCACAGATCGAATAATGTCTGCGCATGCTCCATGTTTCTTTATTTTCTGCGAATTACGTTGGACTCAATGGCCGTACACATTTAAGACGTCGGATTCAGCCCGCATAGGATGGGAGGCGCTGTGCGACTGTCAGCGGCCCCGTGATGGAAAGAAAACAGCGAGAGATCTTGGAATTACCTTTGTTAGAATAACATGTTATTGGTGTCCTCCACGCAACGCTGTCTTGTCAGCCTGGCCGTCGAGTCCTGCGTGCAGGGCAAAAAAAAAAAAAAAAAAACACATTGAACAGTGCCAAAGAAAAGCTTACTGCAAAGTTTCGCAAATTTCCAACTTTGTTGTTAAATGACTAGTCGTAACCAGCGCCCGCTAAAAATGCTGGGGAAATCACTACTAGAGATGATATGTTGGCGCTTGTTAATTGGCTCGTCTCGTGATTCCTCTTGGTGCACGGGGGGTGTAACTGAGAGCGACGCTCCGTATAAGGCTTCATTCAGGCAGAAGTGAAAATGAAAATGTCTGCATAGCAACACCACCTACGCCATAAAAATATGTTAAGCGCGCGACTAAATTTTATAAAAAATATAAGCATAACCAAATCATTCTGGTTGTACTTTACCAGTAACCGCAACGAGAAGTCATTCCCCCGACAGTTGCTTTGACTAGCTGCAGTTTCGTTACTCTCTTCTTTCACCGAAACAAAAGCTCTGTGTTTGTTTGTTTGTTTGTTGCATGGCTGGGCACCGTTTAAAATAAGAACCGCAGCTAAGCTTGGGCTGTAAGCGTAATGCATTCCCCTCAGCCTTGTATCTCTGAAACCCGAATCCCTTTTAATTTGTATGCATCAGGGCATAGGCCACTTGTGCGGGTTGCAGAGCCATAAATTCTGCGACGTGAAACGTAGCCGACCTGCTCACGAGCGCTTCGCGCGACGTGCTCCGTAAAGGAAGCTCTTCCTAAATCGCAATGTCGCTCGCGAGGCTGAGCCTTAATCCGACAGGAATCTATTTCGAGCTCCTGTCAGGGAGCCTTTAAAGAACGCGTTCTGCGAAAACGGCTTAGGCCAATCGATGGCCGGCATGGCACGCACCGTCTGATTGTGTGGGCTGCGAAAGGCGGCCGACTGCCTCTCGGTCCTTTCCTTTACGCCCGCGTATCCCGTTGATAGGCTTAATTTGATTCTTGTGTTCTTTTGTTCTTTTTTTTTTTGCCTTCGCGCTATCTCTGCAGTTGACACCCGTGGGCCTGACAGTCTTCCGAGGCGTCCATGCCATCGACCGAGACAAGCCGAACACACCCAACTCTGACGTCACCTACGCCATTGTGGTAAGTCGCACCTTCTGCGCGCTTGCTTTTTCGTCTATATTAAGGCTGCATTGCTCGGTGCAAACTTTTTTTCTTCTTGTCAGTGTAATGCCAGTAAAGTGTCGACGATGGTTTTTCTCAGATGCGCTCGAAGACAAGTACACGCAGTTAGCCTCGTCGTATTCTAACGTCATACGAGCGGATAAAGGCACAGAATATACAGAGTGAAGGACGCCGAGAATAGTTGGTTGGTTTGGTTTATGAGGTTAATTTAAAGTGCCAATGCTACTCAGGCCATGAGGGACGCCGTATTGGAGTGCTCCGGATAATTTCGACCACCTGGGGTTCTTTCACGTGCACTGACATATGGCACAGTACACGGGCCTCTAGCATTGCGCCTCCTTGCAAATGTGACCACCGCGGTCGGAATCGAACCTGCGTCTTTCGTGTCAGCAGCCGAGTACCACAACCACTGAGTCTCCACGGTGACTACGCCGAGAATGCCTTTGGGCATTGGTGGTGGTACCTTGGTGCGATTTTATTTTTCTGCGTGTTTTTAGGCACGAGCTTACGGTCCGTTCATGCGTTACAAGTCGAAGCTCTTTATTTAGAACTATGGATGAAAATAAGAGCAGATGCGGGGTTGGATTGTTAGGGCGGAGAGGAGGGGTGGCAGTGTCGTAAGTATGCCACATGTGAAGCGACAGGCACGTTAATCTGGGCTAAAGCCACCTTGCGCTACCCAAAACTGCCCGTTTTCTTTCCTGGATACTTTTGGACAAGACGGGTTAACAGGAACAGGCAGAAGGTCGATCTCGCGCCTCGTGGTGGGAATGAAAACAATTTTGTTGTTGAGAAACAAAACACAGGAAAATAAAGTTATCGACTATTCTAAAAACCGGCCCTTTTAATAACTCCGGTACTGGCTCGCGAACAGAAAGAAGGAAAGACAATCAAGGTGGAAGTGGAGGCGTGGACACGCTCTTCGGAGCTTAGGCATGCATGCAGGTGCAGCTGGCAAGACGTTATGCTCCCACCAGGGTATTGTAATACAACACGCACAAGGAAGCACTCCATCTTTGACTAAATAAGATGTACACGAAGCGCCGATTGATCGCTCACATGGCAGTCGCCTGTGTTCCTCAAATAGATGTATTTTTCCTCTGGAGTGAACAGCAAAACAGAGAGAGAGAGAGAAAGAAAAAATAAAGACGAGTACCTGCGGACTTTCAAGCGAGAAGCTCAGCTTGCGCGCTGGGGCTTCATTAGAGTCACTCCAGAGCATTTAAAATGCACAGACGGAGGTGCCTAATGTCACCGGTACATCGGTTTAAGCAGACGCTCTAGCTTGGCTGGCGGTACACCTTCTGACTTCTTATTCGGAACGCTTCTACGCATTTCAACGAATAAGAAGAGTACTCTCTACCATCGTGCTTAGACGACTTAAGCAGCTAAAAGTGTTCTGAGACCACAGTCAGAAGTTGGTAAAATCACATGGCACAACCGAATTCGGAGACACGACGAGACACCTCAAACATCAACGCATCTTCGCGATACCGACTGTGCTCGGGCCCGACACATGCTGTAAACGTAGATAGTTTTCACTTGGCCCTTTGTAGTTGGAATGACTGTGACAAACTGACACGAAAAGTGAAGTCACGACGTCTCTTCATGGTAACGCTGGAAATTGTGGACAGTCGTCCGTCCGCGCGAGCGCTGGGGTTGCGTACTTCTCCCAGCGGTCTCAAAGAAACTCAAACTCGTGCGCCTAGGGTTAATGGTCGTTACTGTATGTAGGCACCTGCTTACATCATGGTATAAATGGAATTACACTGGAAGGCTGGAATCTGAAAGCGCTGAATCACACGCTTGCGCCGTTAAATCTGAGGTGCCACCGACTTGCCCGACTGGTAGAACTTCACAGCGTAGGATGATGTTCCCGAAGGTTGTTGCACTCTTGGGCAACGCCTGACGGTTGGCGGTTGCTCGAATTATCGTTAATTGCTCCGCAGCCCCGCGAACGTCATGAACAGTCTCGCTCCGCCTTTCGCATTAAGCCGCATGACGTTAATGCTACATTTTGTAAGAAACTCGACGCAGCTCGACGCGCGTCGCGCTATTCCAGGGCGCATTTTTCTCACTCGCTCTCTTCAACTCTGCAGGGCGGCAACGAGAACAACTCTTTCGCTCTGTCTGACCCCTTGGAAGGCATCATCGTCATCAACAAGCCTCTGGACTATGACCATGGACCTCGAGAGTACCGGCTCGAAATTCAGGCTCGGGTAAGTAGAGACACGTTCAGACAGCGTTCACTCCGGGGGGCTTTGTGCAAGAGCCGAGGGATTCAATCTGTATATAAAATAATAGCCTGAAGACACACCTCAGTGAGGGCTTTATCCTTACTTTTCTCTATTTCTTGCGCGTTGCTGCAATGGCTGTTATCACAGCTGTTCTGACAGTAACTGTAGTCGTGCAGCATTCCTATCGACAGTAGCAGGGAAACAGTGATAGACACTGTTCTATTGTTAGCAGCTATTCTGCTAGTAGTGGCGGCGTTGCAGTGATACATTAGCAGCAATTGAAACTCAATTATGCTAATAACTGTGGTATAGCAGAATTGACTCTAGTAGCAGTGCTGACGGTAGCAGTAGCAGCAGTAGTTGTAGTAGTAGTAGTAGCAGCAGCAGTGGTAAGAATAACATAAGCTGACGAGCAATTCAGGAAACGTTTAGCTGAAAGAAAGCAACTCCCCCATAAGCGCTTGCAAGTGGTCTAGTCCGAATGTGAGACGTCTGAGACTGAAAAATGTATAATTTGACTGAGTAAAAACGCATTAAAAATAAACATATAAAAGGAGTTCTGCGATACTCGGGCGCTAAATAGAAGAGAAAAAAAGCACCTTCAGAATTCACATTTCCATGAAGCTTATCTGTTTTATTCAATAAAGCTGGCTTGTAATTTAGTTCCTTTCTTACCTTTGGAGCCAAGACGTTGCGCAAGAAGGATATCAGAGCGCTCACGCGAAGCACGCCCCAGCGTTTACGACAGCGTCACGCGCGCAAAGTCTAGACAGTTCCTCATTGTACTTTGCAAACAATGGAGCCACGCAGCCGGCCGCGTATTTACTGACGTATACATTTACAAGGGTATATACGCGATGCCCGTGTCCTGGTTGCCACGCGGCCAGCTGCAACATCAACGCATGCTCGGAGTTTGTGAGAGCGCGCTGTCCTGGTTGCATGGCAAGCCATTGAGCGGCCCCGCAAGAACCACGTGTCTCTTCCCCATATGTAGAAACCACGTTTTTTTTTCTTTTTGCGTCGAACTGAAGGCCCGACATTTGTCAGGGCGTTTATATCCTGCGAAAGCTTCTTTAAAATAACCAATTTATAACCTTTCTCCCGTTTTTCTGCTCCGACGAGCTTTTCCCGAGACTGCGAGGCTTACCTGCGAAAACTATTTTTCACTGTCAATTAGTGCCAGTAACACTGCTTTCCTGTCCGCGATTGCTGTGGTGCATGCCCACAGATTTATCGTGTCATGTCCCTCTCTCCTTATTTCGGGCAAATACAAACGTTTCAAATCTAAATGTAGTAGCTGCGGTGTTAACCAAAGCAAAAATAAGATCGGAGGGGAGCACTACGCATTATTTTCACTTTAACACTTGGTAAGAAAACGGGATTCGGAACAGATTACAGGATCGCGATCTGGCTTGTGACGCGGCCGAAATTATTGTTAGCGCGAACCGAGATTTATTAACACCTTCTTGCACTTAAAGGTCAACTTCGACGGCAAAGGATGCAAGCACGGAATAAGTCCTTGAGGGAGTGGTAGAGTGTGTGCCCATGCATTTTACATGTTATCTGTAATGATAACATAAAGTCGATGTTTTGGCCCCTCGTCAGTGAGTTCTTGCTGCGATAGCCGTGAAGAACGCGTTGTGAATGAGTTACACTTTCTTCCCTAAACGCCATACGCCCCAGATTCAGTCGGCGTTCCTTCTGCAAGTTATCGCAACTCGGGAGGATCGCCTTCAAACCCTTTTTGCTGTATTAGCTAACATGCGAAAGTGTTCTTCGGGCGAACAAGAGAGACTTAAAGCGCAGCAAAACCTTTCTCTGCAGGAACTTTAGCTCTTGGGCTAGTTGGTGCCTTTTGAGCTTGGAAAGGCGGAATAACAGCGGAAGCACACATTCCGCTGGTGACCCCCTTTTTTCAAGTTCAACCTATCTATGGTAAAACGAAGTATATTTAAAGTTAGGCTGAGTGATACATAGTTCCTGTAACAGTTTTAAACATGCGCACGTCCTCTTCCTCCCTGCAAACAGAAACACCGAGCGCCCGCGTTGTTCAAAAATCTGTGCTTTCCAATAGACAACCGCACGGGACTCGTAGCGTCGCGCACGACGCCCTTGCAAGCCTTTTGCAGCGGCATTTTGAGCGCATCGCGCCGACCTTTCTGTCTTTACATAAGGACTGCGTATACTTTCTCCGGGCTGCCGTTGAACGCATCGAAAACATTCAAAATTTTAGTCTTGTTCCATGTAGCGCGACTGCGAGCTTCGTGCAAGTCGATCTCGGGATTCTCGGCTCGCGCGAGCTGCAGCTTAATTTTCTCAAATCCTCGTTTTGCTCGCCTCCCCACCGCCGCCACAACTGGAGGCACCCCGGGGGCAATTTCGACCGGCTTCCTCCATTCTAGCTCCGCCCGCCCTTCTCCTCCTTTGCGCTGCTCTCGAGAGTATGACTTGGGGATACGGCTCTAAAGATGTCTTTCAGCGCAGGGAAGACTGAATGACAATGATGAGCCCCTCGCTCGTCTCCGCCAGCTATGCAAGCACGCACTAACATCCTTTGTAATGAAGCGCTAATTGCATCGCGCGCGGTGGCTTAGGCGCCCGCCCCTCCCGCTAAGGGCACGGAAAGAGAACGAGCAAGGGATGAAGAGAAAAGAAGCGCCCGAGGATCAGGGCGGGAATACAGAAGGCGAGGAAATTTGCTCGCCTCAACGGCCGGAGCAGCTCACGCTCCCGGCGCCTCCTCTGAGACCGCGCACGAGCAATGAAGATAGATGGCTCACTCGGCGAGTCCTCTTGTCTAAGAAGTTCCTCGCGAAGTGTGTTTCATTGTACTTTAGTCGCAAGCGCGCCGATGTCGCATCTGTTTTAGATTTAGGAAGCGCTCTCGCCCCCCTCTCGTAATTTAGCCGAGGCGTCGTCTCTGGTCCATAAGCGCGGCCAGGCGCCGGAAAGAGAGCAAACAAAGAAGCGATGCACAGAGGGAGCAGGCAGAGGCGAAAGTGCTCGGCCGGCTCCAAGAAGTTGGGATTCGGCTCTTATGTGTAGCCGCGCAGATTGATGGGTCCTGTGAAGAAGGCGCATTCGCGAAACGGAAATCACGCGCTTTCCATTCGCGCCGCTCGCGTGAGCTCCATCCGCGCCGGCGAGAAAAGAACTTGGCCGACCGCCTTCCGTCTCTTAACCGGGAGCGGAGGCGGGTCAAAGCCCCGTGGGTTGCCAGGCTGTAGCCGCCAGACGGCTCCGCTTCCAGTTCGGCCCCCACTCCGCGCGAAACAGACAGGCAAGGGAGAAGCGGAAACACGGAGAATGAAAGAATATAGAAGGGTATGATAGGAACCCCCAGCGCGGTGATCTTAAAACCTTATTCTCGAAGCTTCTCCCTGCCCGGCATGAACACTTCAGTTCGCGCTGCCATTGCATACGTGACGATAAAGAACGCGCTAAACGTGCAAAGTGGCGTGCACGCTACCATGAAAGGATGCGCCGGGAACTCACGTACTTTGCTTGGAGGTCTGGGGATGGAAAGACGACCGGGAGTGCAAATGGGCTGCATGTCGAGCTAAGCGTTTCTTGGGCTCCATAATGAATATGGCGACTGCAGTGATTACAAGGCAAAACCGAATCACCATATTAGGACCCCGTTGAAGCCATCTCCGCGCGTAGCGATGATGAAGCGCCTACGACGTTTAAGGTGGGAGATTGACGTGTATCTCAATACAAATGTATTAAATACTAGCAATGATATGTGCCGCCGATATTCAGCAATTCTGGCTGTGCCGATAGCAGTAAGGCAGCTCATCCTCAAATCCCTTCTGGTGATGCCGCCATGCATCAAGGCCTTTTATTTCGTGTAGTTATTTTTCGAAACAAAAGTGCGCGTGAAGGAAAATCGCGGGCTGCGCTCGGTCGAGAGAGGAATAACGCCCCTCAGCGCTGGCTCCTAACCCGGGATTATAATTAAGATCCCTTCCGTGCCGGATCAGGTGCATGCATTATTTAGCCACCTCGATATGTCAGAGAATGTGGTTTTCGTTTTCATTCGTTTGCTGGCTTACTCGATCTTACGAAGTATTTTTTTTTTTTTTACTCGCGTGTAAGAACCTAGGCCACGTTTCGTGGCTCTCTCACTCGTTCCATTCCTCACTTTTAATTAGAGAGGTAGTATTCATCATGCAGCACAGCTTCTCATTTTCCTTAAGAGACGCATTGTCGATGGCAAGCTTTTGGGAATTGAGATTCAGGAGCTTGAATACGCTCTTTACCAGCAACTTTTTGATTCTGGCTCGGACGCAATTAGTCGCGCGCGCGCACCTGGCAACTATCTACGCGGGTTCGCATAATTCAGCTTCATAAAGTCAGGAGTTAACGTATCATGATATATCCCCCCCCCCCCCCCCCCCCCTTTAAAGTTGAGATGAATAGCGCAGATAGACTGCAGGCAAAATGAAAACAGCTGGTGTTCCTGAAAATAACAACAAAAAACATTCCGTTGGAATCTTTCTAGAGCCCTTTAGCTTCCTCTTGGCTATGGCGTTCGGGCTAAATTGCGCTATACACAACAGGTGCATTCGCAAGACACCTTACGCGTCACTGACGTGGCTGCCTGGGCGTCTTCCAAGTGCGCGAGCTGCTCTTCCTTTTAGGTAAACCAGTGTTCTTCAAAGCACCAACGATTAGCTGTACAGAATGGCGCGCATGTCGGGTTAAACGGCAAAACCTGAGCGCAGGAAAGCCGTCACTATAACGCAAAAACGGGGGCGGAAGGTCGTGCGCTTAGGAGCCCAAAAAGGAGTTGGCGGAGAGGGGTGCGCGGGAAGGGAGAAGCTCGAGTTTGGCGATATTTACGCGTCCAGACGTGACGAGGTCCTCCGGCCACGGAATATCCTTGTTTCCGGGCCCGTCGAAAGCTCGCCCATGCGCTGTCGCACATTCCGGCCACGTCGTTCGCGCCCTAAGCGCCCGCAGCGGCAAACACCGCGTACGCCAAGGAACGGCGGAACACCTCTCCGAGCTGCGGCCTTGTTCGCGCCCCATTGAGTCCGGCGGCCAACGAGCGCTCGGGTCGTTTGTCAGCCAACGCGGCAAACCATTCGTCGCCGGAGCGCGTCGGGGCGTATGTGGCGGACGCTAAGTGGGCAGCACCACCACCGCCAGCAGCAGCAGCAGCAACGGCAGCATGGCGATGTCCACGCTGGCACGGATTGCGCGAAACGACGAGACATAAATCACGGCTTCGGTTCCTCCGAACGAGGCGGAGATAATGACCATCCACCACGCCGAGCTGGTGCTGCGAGAAAAAGCTAACGAGTTTGTTAACGCGTGTTTCGGGCTCCTGAGGCACCGTCTTCGAGTGGCCCTGTGACGGCAAACCAAATCGTTCCGGCCGCGCTGTGGTGTAGAACTGTCTTCGCGCCCGTGCAGCAGCAGACTCGGTCATCGCCTTCTCTTCCGTCTATAGGCGTCTCTGGACATAGCTCGTATGGAACCGCGGCGCCTCTTCCCGACACGACCCTTACTAGGTCTTCGTTTCCACTCTTGCCTCTGCTTTTAATCGCAGAGAGGACTAGTTTCACTCGCATTGTACTCATCCTGGGATTTCGAGCCAACTGCCGTCATCTGGTACCGTTCAGAAGCCCTCATTCAAGTTCATAACCTCCGGTCTAACTAAAAGAGAACTCTTAGATCTTTTTTTTGTTTAGGGTATATGATGGTATGATCTCATTAGATTAAAGTGATTAGAGATATATTTCCATGCAGGTTTATTGCGATGAGGCGCAGTATGCTTCTCTTCCATGTTCAGTCTTTTTTAGTGTATGAGTATTCTCCTGAACTACTCAGTCACTCTATACTACATTTTAACGGAAAAGCAATTTTTTTTTTTTTTTCAAAAGTATCTGTCATAGTAAAATCAGTCAGAGCTATTATCGAAAGTGCTTGTAATGAAGGGCGTTTCGGCGCGCTAGCAAGTTTTCATTGCCCAGAACTATTACCGGACATGAGAAAAAAGAAATACCTCTGAACAAGGAAATTAACCGTTCCTCCATAGGTACGAGGTACAAAATACAACGCCGAGACTCTCTATCCCAATCTGGCTTGTCTCCCTAACTGCTGATTGCTGAACATTTTTCCACCCGAGCGAAGCTGTTGTTACTACTGCAACAGGCTACTAATGCCAGCAGCGACAGTGTTCTCTGTTGCTACCTCAGGAATCATTCAGCGCTGAAGTATTCACAGCAGTGGATACAAGCTAGCGTAGTAAGTAAATCTTCACGCGACAAGTTAGCAGTGCGC
This sequence comes from Amblyomma mixtum, assembly GCF_055824585.1. Taxonomy (NCBI): domain Eukaryota; kingdom Metazoa; phylum Arthropoda; class Arachnida; order Ixodida; family Ixodidae; genus Amblyomma; species Amblyomma mixtum. Next base: position 202,114,709 of record NC_143014.1, read on the forward strand.
TCGTGTTTAGCTTCTCATGAGACCTTACAATAGATTGTCTTCAAACAATGTTCGCCATATCCGATAACTATCATTAGCGGCAAAGTATCCGAGTTGTTGCTCAGTCTGCGTGACGAGAGTTAAGGGTGTGCACTTTACTCTGAACCCTACGCAGGACCATGGCTCCCCCGAGAGTTTCCAGTCCGTTACGAGCGTCACGATCCGAGTCAAAGATGCCGATGACCAGAACCCGGTGTTCACGCGCCAAGTCTACAAGGCCAACGTCACCGAAGCTGCAGTAATCACGGTGAGCAACCTTTCAGTGCCATGCATTCGCTGGAATCAGCTGCAAGCCCTGCATTTATACATAGGTTTCATTGCTGTGAAGCGGGCCAAACTGTTCGGTATTTGCGTATTCAGCTAGTAAAACCGAATCGGCGGCTCTCTAGACAGACTTACCATTTAACTAACTAGTTAGCTCAGTCACGCTTGACGTTAAATAAAATTGAACGAATAAGTATAGTCCTTATTTGGCAAACAGCAAATTGCAGACTCTAATAGAACATGTCGATAGAACTGAATGTGACAGAAGTAGCACTCTCCAGTTTCTAAAAAGTTGCATATATCGCGATGGAACATACTTAAGTTCCTCGAAATATATTAAATCTGCAAAGTAACGCAGGTGCATTTAGTTCCTTAACGCAACTGCTCATTGGCTAAGGAAGTTATTGGCGATATACGTTTCTCGCCCGGATGGAACCAATGGACAGACAGAGAATACAAGACGTGTATACACTAGCCCAACCATTTTAGCCCATGAAATCCGGTTCATGGTGCTATGTTCTGGACACTTTCATTAATATAATGAACATGTCTGCGGACCATGACCCAACAGTGCCGACGAAGCGAGCGCTAATCTATATGGCACATGACGTGCGGCGTGCTATGTTCTATCGGTGCCATTGTTTTGTCACCTCTAACAGCTCTTGCCTCATCACAAAACAAACTTGTTCAAAAATAATCCTACACGGTTGTCGCTTTTGGCACCGAATGTCTGGTGGCGCAAAAACCCCGAAGCGTGCGGACCGAGGTCCCGGTCCATGCGCAGCGGCGGCCGCATCTCTCGCGCTTTAAACGGGGCACGCATTCGGGCTGGTCGCAGGGCGCCCGACTCCGAGTGAAGCTGAACACGGACGCACCGGTGCACGCGTTCGACCAGGACCTGGGCATCAACGCGCCACTTCGCTACTCCATCATCCACGGTAAGCCATACGCGTCTCGGGACAGCGTGGCGGCCCGGCACGCGACCGCGATTTTTCTCTGTTCTGGAACTCAAGTCCTTGTCCCTGCCACCTCCGCCCCCAACCACTCTTCCTTTTTTTCTAAAAAAAACTAAGATGCAGGCAATAAAAAAAAGGGTAAAGTAACACGTTTCGCGCGCGTTTGTTGGCAGGGTGAACGTTTCCGAGCTGGTGTACTTTACATTTAACCCGCCACTGAAAAACTCTGTCGCGAGCGAGCTACCCGTCAAGCTCCCGCCCTGCCAGCGACCTACTTCTCCCCTCGGCGGGGCCCGACGATTACAAGAAGCCTTCATTTCCTCGCCTGTCACGACCGAGAAGAGTCGAATCTCCGCACCCCCGTCGTCTACTGTGCGCGAATCCCGTCTCCTTTCCCCACTGAGTTTTGTTTTTATATGTGTTCCTTTTGTTTCAACCAGCGAGCCTGTGGGTGTTTCTTTTGTTGGAGATTGATGCGGACTCCGAGATAAGAGCGCGACGGCGATGGAAGAAAATAAATGAAGTGGGGGAAAGGAGGAGAGCTGTGGGGCGACATCTCCGGACGCCGTCATCTTCGCGAGTGCGCGCTCGGAGCGAGGTGAGCAACGCGGCAAAAAAAAAAAAGAAAGAAAACGAAAAGTTGAGAGAAGGGCGCAGGGCAAAAGCGGTTGCCGAGAGGCGGGGTTCTGTTGTGACGGTTCGCCCCGAAGGCGTGCACGCAGCCCTCTAGCCGGCGGCGGGTGACGTCCATCTCGCGGTGGTGTCGCAAAGGCCCGATCCGTTATTCCCGCCAGGAACGCAATCATTTCGAGGCTTTGTCTCACACTGCACAGCCAGCGGCGGGGCTCCTCCGTCTTACTGTCCCGGCGGCTGTTCGACCCCTTCGCCAAGGCGCGCGGCCGAAATTGTCGGCGCCGCCACTTCGCCAGCCGCTAACTCGTCTTCTTGGTGCCTGTTAGCTATAGTGGCGGCGCCAAAGGAATGACTGTGACCTCGACTTGGAGGATGCACTGCTGTCGCAATCTCCCCCTCCCTCCCTCCTCTCCACCTCCTTACCACACCGCACTACCTCTGCGTCAGCCTTTCGTAACTCTCCACTCCCAATCCTTTCATATACTGGGGCAAACATTCGTTTCTATTTCTGCTCTCCGCCTTGCGCACAGCGCATTGATTTGTCTGTCTAGACAATGGACCCTTACGTTTAACTGCGGGCGAAGACGTCGCGAGCTTAAGGCTTAAGCGATTTCTTGTCTCCGCTCGTCGGCAGTTCGGCTCTGCGTGGAGGACATCTGTGGAGGACATCTATTATCCATGCTCTGCGCGCGTTCCCATAGAGCTCTGGTGCCCTTTGGCCCCTCACGTTTTGCGAGTTGTGTCAGAGCTGACTAATAGAAAAAATACTCTTAAAGCAGCTCACCGCAATGGTTAAGCGGCTGACTCGGCCACAAATTCTGTGTGGATATATAACGAGTATTTTAAAAGTCACTTTGGAGTGAATATATCATCCTTGATCTCATCTAGCCTTAATCTTACCGGGTTGCAACGATTCCTTTATACGGAAACGAAACCACAGAGGCAGGAAATGTGGAAGGCGCTGTAAGATTGAATCGAATTAAAGTTTAAGCTTGCAAATAAATGTTAAACTAACTTGGTCTTGAGCACAGGTGAAATTTCGGCACGCCCAGCTGCTAGAGCTGGTTACTTTCGCGTTAAGCTCCCTTCTTGTGTTTCTGCGCTGCCCTCCTTTCCCGGTGGTCGCTTGGGCAACCATGCGGAGGCTTTGTCTTTTTGAGACTTAAGATTTCCAGTTTCTAACAACTTTTTTTTTTTTTTCAACCTCAAGCGGTTTTTGATGAAGAGGACCGCATGCATTTAGGGAGGCCCCCCGCAAATGTTCAGCCCATTCAGACGTTCCTTTCCCTGTCTCTTTCGGCTGCTCTTGACGGTGCATCCTGGGAAGCAGTGCGACGGGCGGATGGGTTGCTTGCTGCGTAGAATAAAAGGTTTCAGTGTCTTTTCTTGCGCGTGACTTACCTTTTTCGCTGCCCTGTCTTGACAGGAAACGAACTGGGCATCTTCGAGCTCCAGGAGCAGACTGCTGAACTGTTCATGGTTCGAGAGGTCGACCTTGAAGCCTTGCCTTCGCCTACATTCACTCTTCAAGTCCAAGTGAGTGATCCTTCGCTGCTGTCGGCTTTTTCTCTTTAACAATTATCTGTTTTCCCTCTCATTCGAGTTTGTCCATAATTGCTGCTTTTCAGCCGACTTCGTGAACCGCTGCTACTCAAAGTGCATGTGCGATGACTAAAAGTCAGCAAATTAAAATACGAATGCTGTAAACGAGCAGACAAAGCAACAAACCTCATTACAGGACTGGTGTCGAGGAAAAGCGCTTCATCCATTGCTTGGGCGCTACTTGCCAAAATCAATGTTAAACTTTACAAACCTTCCTGCTTTAATTCATTTCGCGCAGCGAGGCAGTAATGTGCCCTTCATGCGTCTAGTAAAACTACTCAGCCTAGTTCTGCGCTAAACGAGACGTAACGCGGAGTTATTTGCCAAGACGGCGTAACTTCCCACATCATTCGTGGTTGGTGGCCCCCCTTAGGTTGGTTCCAAGTTTTGCGAGAAATATTTCCTCACAGGGCTTTTCTCGGGTCTTCCAGACCACCTTTCTTCACTGACGTTCCTTTACTTTCATCCTTTTTTTGCTCGTGAGAGTAAGCTTAATTTCCGGAGCTCCTTTCGCAATAACGAGCAGCGAAGGAACGCAAACACAGCTTCGCGAATAACCGAATTCCCTCGAGGCTCGCCAGCTTGCCTCAGCTACAACAAGCTTCTGCGTTGTTGCTTCGCCTCGTTCCAAAGCCGAGGCAAAGCCGCATAGCGAAGGTTTTCTCACGCCTCTCGAAAGAGGCTTTTGTGGTCTAGCAGAAAGGTCAGGGATCCATCAAACTTCCAAACTTGCGCTTAGCTTTTACTGCAGCAAGTTGCGCTTCTTGATTCCATGTGTTGCGCCCTCGCGGCCGCAAAAGGAACGCCGGGATTTGGGGGGAAGTGTACGTGGAAGGGCTCGCCAGGCGTTGAAGACTACATCGCCGGAGCGGCAGAGCGTCTCCTCACGCGCCGTTCTGTCCTACGGGGAAGCGCGACGCCAGTCGAAGCGTGACCCGTCCCATCTTATGTCTGGTGTCAAGCCGGTTATTGATCGCTTCGTGAGGACGTTGATGAGACATAGAGCTTGGGATGCGCCACGTCCGGGTCTCCGGCGTATTTCGCGCCGAGGGAACGCCTTCTCGAGTCCGGGACTGCGTGGTATCTGTTTCCAGAGATACATGTATCTGTGTTTGTACTTTCGCGTACACACACACCCGCGTACTCGGACAAACTGCAGCTTCGGCGTTCGGTTGGGACTATGGGGTTCGCATTGATCGTCGCACGCAGTAAGGCTGGTACGCTTCAATCTAGTGGTGATTGGCCTGGCACAGGAAAGTCTTCTTGCTAGAGGACGCCTCCGGTAACAGTGTAAAGACATTGGCTGGGAAGAAGCGACCCGTCAGAAGAAAGGTGCTGTTGGATTCGTCCTCATCTTCCATTACTCTTAGCGAGCGCCTGCTTCATTGTCGGTAGAGCACTGGAGCTTCGTACAAAAGAAAAACCGAACAAACAAAAACACATCAGGAGAGTATTAAACGTAAATTTTCATTTACGCTGCGATTAGTCCGCGCATAGCATGCGCTTCTGAAGTTCCTCTGTTACACAGGCGACTTGTTGGGCCTCTCAGTTGCACACAAGAGTGCCCGTGCAGTGTGGGACACTTCCTCCTGACAATCTTTCGTACGCATCGAGGGACTGCAAATACACGGAGTGGGATAGCAGGCGAACAGGACAAGACAAAAAGACGCGAGGACGGCCGCAAGACAGAAAAAAAAAGAGGGACATCTGAACTTGATGCAAAGCGAGCAGCGCCCTACGTGAGAACTTGTGGGGCCATATCATTTCAACACGGGCTCCCATGGCGCACTCGTCTCGATACGCAGCTCAAGCGAAACGCGGTACAAAAAATGGCGTGTATATATATCGTACGCCCCGCTAAGAATACGCTACAAGTGGGACACGGGCCCGTGGGCTCCTCGAGTAGGCTAGACAGGCCCAGTTTTTTCCATTCAGTGGCCGCCGCTCGCGCTGGGCGCGCTACCCTTCAAAATAGCAGCGAGGCAAGTAGGGGAGGGACACCTCGCCGGTTCACGCACGAGTTCACAAGGAACAGGAACCAACAGCGCACCACCACGCCGTGTCGATTCTCGCACCAACAGTCGAACAAATGACGCGCCGCGCGCTCGCCCCTGTACACCTACTTCTATTATTTCATCCTTTTTTTTTCTCTCTCTCTCTCACTCGTTGTGCCTTGCGAATCGGTTTCGCTCGAGCTCCCCTCGTGTTGTCCGTTTGCGTACCACTCGCTACGCGGCGCCCACAGCGGCGTCTGCCGGCCCTGCGTAACCCCCAAACGTCCGCGGCGGTGTAGCAAGGCCAGCGGCGCGGATGGGCGCTCGGCCTGGCTTCGATCAGATAGCGGCGGCGGATGGCGACCTGCTTGGTTCCGCCTCACACTTTCGCCTTCGTAGCGCGACGCCGCGCTGCCTGGCCGATCTTTTCGCAAGGGGTCAGTTGGATCCATCCCCGCGCGGCAGCGGTGAGGGCCGAGGTCTTTCCGCGTCTTCTTCCTCCTTGCCCTTCCCCTCTCTTTTGCGGTGTAAGACCGAGCGCGCCGTCTCCGGAGCGTCTGCTTTGCTTCGCTCTGGCTGGAGCCAGGCCCGCGATTTGAAGTGCGCTTTCCTCATTGTGTTTTCGCTGTTGCGTGCGCTCTTGTCCAGCATTGCATTGTTCCCTTCGATATGAGTCCCTCCGAGTGGCGCTGCCCGCTCCTGCCCTGGCGTAAACGAGGGCATCGCAAGTATTTTTTTTTTTTTTCACCCTGTTCTCTGGAAAGCAGCCTCATTGTGTTTCTCAGAATGCACAAAAGGCCTGAAGGGTTAAACTTAGCTATTCGTACCTTTACATTTGGAAGCAAGGGTGGGGTCAAAATATGGATCGATCGTGAAAAAAGAAGAAATCAAAGGGGTTTTGGAAGACCTCCAAGAGATATATGACCCACAAGTTGCGTACACCACAGCAATTTCGGTACGCAACGGCGCTCAAATTTGGGCTCAAATGAAATAGACCGCTAATTTTGGGGCCGCTTGGTTCGACTGAAAAGCGATTTTTCAGCCTATTGATTGCTCTTGAAACAGTTTTTCCGTATTTGATCTGTTAGTGCGCTCATGGACACTTAAGAAGAGCACAGCGATGAGAACACCAGGCAAGTACATACTTCGTTGTGGACGGCTGGTGTATACTTTGAACTCCAAGTTTCACGCAACTTTCGTGCTTCAGGCGCCGTCAACACGGCACAAAATGCCGCAAAAGAAAAAAAAAGAATACGAAAACGGTGAACGCAGCGACTGAAGGCACGCTGTATCCATCAAGGACCCTTCCTAGCACGACGCAACTCGCCCGGCTATATAGGAGTCGAGTATCGCGAAAACAGAAAGCGGCGGTGCAAAACAGGCAATCGAACACGATAGGGCCGCGCTACGAACACGCCGGCTTTCATGACCTCACCGCGACGAAGGTAGTCGACAGCCTCCACAACATGCGTGTGCGTGCGTTTGTGCGCGCGCGTGCACGCTGGTAGGCGGGGGTGAAGAAAGAGGGCAGGGGAGATAAGGTCGTTTCGCTCGATCCATCCACTGCGAGACAAAATGAGAAGCGGCAGAGACGCGATAAAGCTGGCAGGTGTCCGCATGCTCTGCTAAAGCCAATCCATAGGAAAGCGAGAGCAGAGCGCAGCAGCGGCCGGAGCGCGCAACTGCGTCGGGGCCGAAGGAGCGGCGCGGGTCACTGAGGCAGCGTCGCGCAGTTACTGCTCTACATCCGACACACGTCGTGTTTACATGTCAGGACACGCGCGCGCGCAACTGTCGCTGCGTCGCGGCGTTCCATCGAAAGCAAAGTCGTCCAAAGCGCCGCCGGTCCGGCCTCGCCCCGCATCTCTCCTCGGTCTTCTCCCCGTTCTTCGTCGCTACTTCCGCCGGTTTCGCCTGAGAGCAGCGGCGGTATTCCCTTCAAAGTGCGCGCGTGACGCTGCGGAAACAAGCTGCTATGGGCGGGCGTGTACTACCTGCGGAGCACGCGGGGCCGGGAGAGAGAGAGAGACGAGGGAGGGAGAAACAACGTCGTTCCGCGACAGTGAGTGTATATAGCTCCGCGGACAACCTCTGTCGGAAGTGCCCTGGCACGCACGAGTTATATACTTCCGCCTGCTGCCTCGTTGCATACGGAGTGGCTGTAACGAAGTCACGAGGCTTGTCTCAAAACTTTTAGAGCGCGCATGGAAGATGCAGGAAGGAGGTAACTCTGTTACCGGACCGACGCGAGATGTTTTTCCTGCTCCCATGTGCTCGGTTGGGCTCGGGTTGGTCGAAGCAACATTTTGCATTCACGTCAGCTACGTGATCTCGTTTCTGAGCCGTGTTTAGACCTTTCAAAAGCTGTTTCCTTTTCAATACAAAAAAATAAAAAATTCAGGTGGGGAGGGGGTGGGGGAATTAATGCCCTTTTTTTCAGCACACTGACATTGATTGATCGCACATTGATTGATTGCTTGTACGTTTTTTCACCCCTTCACTTTATTCATAGCGGCTTTCTTCTTGAGATACTTGTGATAACCTCCCCTGACTGATTACACGCCTGCTGTCGCTATACATCAAATCTGTTTAATTGCATCCTCAGCTAATCATAGACCAGGAACCAGAAACGTTTTGAACGTCGATGGTTACAGCAACCTGGCCTCAGCTTTTAGGCACTTTATTGGGCAATAATTTCTTACTGCACACATTTACCGAGAGTTGATGTCGTGATTTAACTACTGTTCTCTTTTTGTCTCTCTTTTGATTCGTGTCACGAATATGCTTGCCTTTTTATTTTTTGGAATCACGTAGAAAGGATTAACCAAAGAAAAAAAAAAACAAGGGGAAACTCTGCTTGCACAGTGGTTTCGGTGCAGCAGTGCGCTAAAAAAAAAAAAGACATTCTCGGAAGTAACTATTTTCCTCTCACTTCAAGTGCGTGAAAAATGCCCTTTGATGAAGCCCGAAATTTTACAACTGCCTCAATGCGGTTCATAGCAAGGTCCCTTAAAATATCCGCAAATGACGATAATGTTTGTGCTCAACGTGCACGGCTGCCTCTGCGTTTTCTAAACTTAGCGTTATCTGTAAAAGCTAGAATGGGATGCACTACCTGCAAGAGATTAAGCCCGTAAAAAACAATTGCATGGCTTCTGTCATAGACTGCCCACATCAGCGGTTCCCGGGACAACAGTTAGTGCGGCTAAGTGCGATGTTGAACAATCCCTGGAACACATATTCGCGCGAGCTACAAGCAAAGAACACCTGAGTGCTTTAGAGAAACGGTTCAAGCTTAATTCAAACTTGCCCAGTTTCTGTTAACAGGGGAACAGTGCCTTGTGTGTATGCTTGCGCGTATAACATCTGTTTCGTGTGGCAACGTGGCCATTATAACGTCACGGGCAGGCTTAAACATACCAGGTCCTTTCTGGTAATTGTAAATCGAAGCACCGACCACATTCTGCTCTGAAGCTTTCAAACGAAACAACTGCGCCGCTGCCAATACGAGGTATAGTCTGACCGAGAAATCATAACCATAGTGTGCCTGCCAAAACGAGGTGGCTGAGTTGGAGTGTCTTTAAGTTCTTTCCTTCCCCCTTTCTTTCCTTTCTCTCTCCTCATTGGTGTAATCGACCCCAACATCTTTTAGCTCTTCCTTCGCCACAGGCGCACAGCAACAGGATCGCTGGCGGCATCAGCAAGCAAAGAAATGCGGAAGTGGCCGGCGACCTAACTTCACTCAAACTAACCCGCTGCTCGTAATAAGGGTTTCTCGCGCCGGACAAAGAGCAAGCAAGAGGAGCGCCTTCCTTGATGTTCGCTGTGAGGCCCGGACCCTCCTCAAGTCGCGAGCACTCGAAGCCGGGGGCCACTCCGGCGCGAGAGCGACTGTTGGTCCGCGGCGCTGGAGCCAAGATTGCGGCCCATAAGCGATAGCCGGCGCGTCGCTTAGGCAGCAGCAGCGAAGAGGAGGAAGCAAAGGAGAGGATGGAGGGGGTGGCCCAGCAGAGAAAGAAGCGGCGGTTTTTATTCCGGCCGCGTAATCAATCAACCGCGCACTGGGCACAGCGAACGCCGGCGAGAAAGTGCCCCTAGGCAGCCTGACGGATGGCCAGTTCGCATTCCGACCAACAAAGGAGTTGTGTAAGGTCAGAGAACAAAGGCGAGGCAAGGAGTGCGCAAAGGGGAGGGAGAGAGAAAGAAAAAAGAGGAACGGGAAAAGATGAAAAGCGGCGTGCTTTCGCCTCGCGGCAAGACAAGCAGGGCCGCTCTCTCCGCGTCCTCCTCCTCCCACGTAGTCAACCATGACTTCATCCCGCCCGCGCGGGAGAGGGGGCCCAAAAGGCGTATCGAGGTCAATATAACGGACATTCCTGCGCGCTTACCACCGAGAACTGGCTTCGGCTGTGCCCCGCAGTAGGGCGTATATAAGTTACGCTACCTGTGTACTATGCATGCAGCAGAGTCGGCAATCAAGCCCGGCCAGCCGCCCCTCACCGATGCCGCCTCGCTCCAGCACGACTTTCCCTCTTTCTCTTTATGTGTCCCTGCAGTTGTGCGTCGGCCGTGATGGGGCGACACACAAGTTCTGGACCAGCGGGACGGAGCCGTTTATTTGATTGCTTTTTTTTTTTTAGTGCCTTGACGCGGCTGCCGAAGGGAGCAAAAGCATTGGTCAAACATGTGTCTATATGCACTTTCCTTGATACCGGCGCGTGGCGTGCGCGGCTCAGCTCGCTTCGTCTTCTATTTTGCTCTTTTCTTCGTTTTCTATTTATATTTCTGTGACGTGAGCGCTGGCGGTGAGAACGAAAAGCGGTCACGAGTGGAGCCGCGGAATTATATGCGGAAACATGCGAGGATAAATGCCCGATGGCACGGCTTTGCACTCATGAACCGCGTCTCAGTGAATGGTATTGATGGGAAATACAGAGAGCGTTGCTATGGCATTCACTACAGGGCACAGCCACGTGCTCAGATTCATAACGTGACAGTTCGAAAGTAGCCTCTATTTCTGATCTTGTTCATGGCGTTCGACATCGGTCATCCGTTTTACGCTTCCGTCTACACGGTTAGACGACTTGGACGGTCAACAGCGGACCTTGCTTGAGGGATAAGATGAGGCGTCCCCTTAGTTACCGGAAGCATCAAGCAAGCCGGCCGGTGAGAGAGTCGCTTGGTATTTGTTACCTTTATCCTGTTACCGGAGGCACTCAGTGTAGTATTTGTTACCTTTATCTAATGGCAGTTCACAGGTCAAGAGGCAGGGGTAAATTTTCCCCGAAGCCGTTATGACCTCAGCCATGTTCAGACGCGCTCGCTCCGACAGCGCCCCATGAGGGGCGTGCGTTACGAGAGGGTGCTAAGCGAGAAGCTTGCTATTTTAATCCTCGGTACTTGCAGAGGTCATGCTACGCGTTAGATTTTACTGTCTTGGTTTTGGAATTGCGTGACAATCAGCGCGTCCGTCAACACGTGATCCATTCCAATCAAGTAATGCGGCTTCCTGCGTTCACTGCACGGCCGAGATGCGTGGAAATACTTTGTACGTCTATAACGTTGGGCAGAAATGCCCGATCGCACTGTTTAAATACGAAACCCCTGAAAGAGGTAATGCACATGTTACTGTCGCAGTAAAGCTTTTGAGAGTAGTATTTTCCTCACAGGTTCCAGATCGGTGAAGCCTGCGGAGGAGTGCAGTGCACATTGAAAGTCTGATTAAAAATACTGCGTTCCCTCCTGCTTCTTGTTTACCGGAAAATCTCGCCCATAGGCAGTGCCGAAGGCTAGTTTGCCGAAGGCTAGTTTGCCGAAGGCTAGTTTGCCGAAGGCTAGTCTGACAATGGTTGGTCCGCAGTCGGCGCGAAATACGCCTCCGTTCACAACCAAGCCTAATCGGAGCTGGAAATTTCGTATGCGTAACCCGGCGAGTTTCATTTAATTGTCAGCGAATGAAGCAAGCGCCCTCGCCAAAGTACCAAACCTGCATGCCATCAAACTTCACGTGTGCGTCAGGTTTTCGGGGAAATGAGCTCGCGCTTAGACCAAAGCAAAGCGTTGAAAGTGCCTCTTTCCACTAACGAGACTAGGATCTATACTGCAAATTAACCCGGACGGGTCGCTTCCAGCCGTGCGAAAACAGCTCGTTGATCTGCAGGCGCGGGCTATGCGCATTACAAGAGGTTGAGCTCCGTAGGCCCCATTCCCATTGAAGTCTGCGCTGTATACTTATTTAAGAGGGCCACTTGTGTGGCACATATGCGGTATAGTGATGAATTCGTAAGATGTCTACCGGAAAGTTTGACCACTGGCTCCTCCAAAGAGACATGCAAGCCTGTGCTGATATGCAAGCAAAACGGAAGTAAAACCCTACGCAGCAACGCGATGATTCAAATTGTGCACTACAGAGGCGAAGCATGCTTTAGAGCTCTTTCGTAACACTTAAAGGCAGGTCTCCGTTTCTGTTTCGCACATTACTTCTCTCTCTGAAAACAAATCCGAGCTGTATGGGCAGCGGCTTTACGTCAGTGCGGATTAATGGAGCTTTTGTGTAGTGGAGCGCTCGTGCATGCATGCGCGAGAACAGGTTCCCGACACCGTCCGCATTAAAATTTGTTTGCTCCAAACCAGCTGCGCATATGGTCGAATACCTCATTCAGACTCAAGTTCAGTCGGCCTTTTTCTTTTTTTGTTGTCCTACATGGAGTAAAAAATTACGCACGTAGCGCGCACACAAGGCCCTTTAGCGGGGAACGAGCTACATTACAGTTTTAACAAGAGTATTTTTTTACTACTCAACCTAAATTTCTACTTAAGGTTTTGGCAGCTGCGCGTCGCTCTGTCGTGGTTAACGACAGTTTCGATATTAGCTCGCAGCAGACCAAACGAATTATCAGCGAAGTATTTTCGCGCTAAATTCATGGCCCGATGCACGTTAGGTCATACGTTTACACCGAAACCGAGCTTACGTGCATCTGGCGATTTTTCTGCGAGACTAAACAAATCAGCTCACTCTAGTCTCGCGTTTTTAACACCTTCGCACCAGCGCCCGCGACAAATCGCTGGGGATTGTTTAGTTCTTTTTTTTTTCTAAATATATCCTCTGTTTAGATCTCGAGTGTTTCTGTCCGGCATCTACACCGGGCTACCTTGCACTCAAGTGTATGGCACGCCTGCAGTCCCGCGACAGCGCCTACTTGAGAGTGAATGGGGTACTTCTCTACTGGCTTTGTTCGCCTTATTTCGCGATTTTTATCATAGGTGGCTGATCTTTATGGGCCCTGCGCAGTGGGCAGTTCTAGTCCGCCCCTCATGCTTTTGTTATAGGCGTTCCGTCCCAAGATCGACCTGCATCCGGCGGGAGAGCTGAGCGGCCCCGCAGTTAGCCGCTGTAATACGTCCCTAATTTCCGGTGCTCTCCGGCGCAAAGCTTATGGCACTTCCGGGAGCAGTTAGGCTTCGCGCCCGCGCCGCCTTAGCGTACGCGTTCACTCTCCCTCTCGCTGTGCTCTTCCGCGGTGCGCGCCGCGCTCGTTTTGCAGACAGCGCGTCGGCGCGGGCCGAAGCAAAGCGGCCAAGTCCGCGCGGCATTCGTTCGACGCCGGCTTAAACTACGCCACACCGCGGAGGGGGAGAAGCGGGCGTTCTCTTCTGCTTTTCTTTTTCTCGCGGGGGGATGTCGACGAAACAACGGCGGTGGCAGCTCGCGCAAAGCCGCCGACTCTGCGGCAGCCGGATGCCGACGGCCACGGGATAACTGCGCTGCCTCGCGAGAAAGCGAAATGTATTTACTAATTGCGAGAGTTTAACGAGCTGCGGCTCTTCCACGCACCACGTCCCCCGGAGGACTCGGGGCGTTGCGCAGAGACGGGGCTCGGGCACTGCGACCTTCGAGCTCGTATGCCGGTGCCTTCGTTGTGCACGCGAAGGGCCGCTTCACTGCACTGCGCGAGTGCCCTGCGGGCAATGATGCTGCTGCTGCGGTCGTTTCGGGAATTTGCGCCGGGCGCGGCGGTCACGCCCACTCTCCGGCCGACTCCCGCGCGGCGATTATTTCAGAGCCGCTCGCCGGTAGCAGCAGGCTACGTTAGGACCGGCACTCTGCGCGTGCGAAGGAGACGGCGGCTGCTGTTCCGTGCCACCGCTGTAAAGGTCATTTCGTTCAAGGTGTATGCAGCGCGTGTAACGCCGCTCTTTCCTCGTCCTGCCTTCCGGCTAAGGCCGCTCAGAGTAGTTTTCTCTGTGCTCTGTTTTTGAATCGTCTCGAGAAGCTGTGCGTCGGCCAAAACCGAGTGTTCAGTAAATTTTGATAAGTCCAACGAAAAACCTCCAATCTCTCCTCCCCTCCCCTCTCTTTGGCATTACCGTTGCCCTAGTGTCTTTGCAAAGTAGCGATGATGCTCGCGTTTGGTGCGGCCTTCTGTTTTTCCTTTTGCCTTATGTACTGGCGTGGCACGGCTCGCTTTGTTTAGGCTAAAATGCGCGCTCGCGTATGTGCGTATGTGGCCGCGCACACGCTACGCATTCAGCGTCGTGCGTCATGGTTAAGTGTCGTTCAGGCTGTACGTGTGCCTCGCCTGCTGGCAAGCTTGACGCGGGACACCTGCAGTACGGTTACGCTGCCACGCTCTGTTAATGCGGGCCTGGAAGATCTCCGCCTGCGCACATTTCCGGCGTAATTGTGAGCATGAGCGCCACTTGAGCGCAACGCGCTACGAGTTCCGGCAGTTACGCGACCCGGAAGACGACGAGCTCGAAAGCCCTTCGCCGTAAGAGAGTAGTTTAGACCACCTACCTTTCCAGTGACGAAATATGGATGGCAGTAATACCTGCACTCGTTGCCACAAGAGACACTGCTCTGGAACAGCTGTGACATATGCCATAGGCGGGGCTGCAGTGAGGTCTTAGCTTTGCTTGATGGCCAATTTTGCGAGCGCAGTGGATGCCTTATCATTTCTCATTGGTTGCCTTTGTTCCGTTCTGTGGCCCGTGCGGTTCTCCAAAATGTTTCGTCCAGTCAAACCGTTCGCGTACGCCTGCCTTCCACTGCACAATGCCTCACATCCTTCGGGCAAGCGCTGCGCCGACTGAGCGTACGCTAAACATTAAACGTAATTTAATCTTCTTGAGCGCGTGTTTCAACCAGAAGCTAATACACGTGGCTCTCGGGGTTCCTTCGGTAAAGCGTGCTTGAAAGCGAAATTTAGTACACGTTCCTTCCTTTCAGCGGTACGCCGACGCTTCCCTTGATGCATGCTGTACAAGAACCGAGGGTTGCGTGAAAGAGCCTGAAGGTTGTGAGGCGCAAGTAACTTTCCCTAGCGATCGCACTGCTTGTTTCAAGGTATCGCCTCGCTGCGTTACCGCATTGCCGCGTTCCGCCGAATGCACACTCTGTGTGCGCGCCCTCGTCGTATACATATATCTACGGGCCAAATTAACCGCGCACACAGAGGTCTTAGGGCATATGTATTGATCTCTTCGTTAACTGGTAGCATTACCACTCGCTACTTGGCGTTTGAGCATCGCACTTAATCAAGTATGGCTGCGCACTCGAATTCCGCTGCGCGTCCTTCGCGATGGCCAGCGAGACACAATGCGCCGTCGCCTTCCAGGCTCGTGCACTATCTTTATTTCATGAGTTTGCGCCACGCATGCGAACGTGCCGTGCCATCCCGGAACAGCGCCGTGCTCTCCGGGATGAGCAGCACTGCGGGTGGAACAATGGTTCATTACCATCGCACCTGCGCGGCGCTGGGCAGATTCAAAGATGGCGGCGGTCGGAGCCATTAATCAAGCGCCAAACGGCGGACACCTGGGGAGACCCGCGCGCGCGCCGCTCGCGGCGCTCCACGTGCTTGAGCAATTATGACGCTCCTCCGCGGTGAAAGGAGGGAGACAGAGGTGCATGCGGGTGTGCTTGGGCGCGCCGTAATCGAACTTGGTTCCGCCTAATTCGAGACCAATCGAAGAGGAATCCCATCGATGATGTGTGCCGGAGAACCGAAATCTGCAAGGCCAACAACATGTCTGGCCCGTGATGGGAGGAACCTGATAGAAAGAGCGTCCGATCAAGTTACTTGCTCGCTCTTTCTTCGGCATATCTCGCGATCGGCGGTACGCGATCCACGCGAACGCATAACAGCCAGCAGACATCGAAATCGAGCGGTCACTGTTATCCCGCAGTGTTCTCGTAGCTTCTGCATCAGAAATAACGCCGGGGTTCGGAACCTACGCGACGCCCGCGCACAGGAAGCGGTAAATTGTAGAAAGATGCGTCTTTCCAACTCTTTGAGCCCGTAAAAGGGCTGCTGTCGTAAAATACTTCGGCCTTGCTGGCCTATCCATAGGCACATTGCAAAAAGGCGACTGAGCTGTTCCGGGAGGATCGATTCGCTTCCTGGTCCAGTCTCTTCGTGTTCGCATGTTCAGACTGAAAGGAATAACTAGTCTGGTCTAGCGGCAGGCAAATCGAAAGGGAACTGCAGTAGGCACTGCAGCGTTGGCCTGCATTGCGCAACGGTGATACCGCTCGCATTCCATGCCTGCGCATACAGCGGAAGCATCCTGTTTTTATTTACGCGTCCCGTCTACGCAAGAATGTGTTAATCGAACTATCGAATCAAATGCAGTGCACTTAGCTTCTCTCAGCAGCATAGCAATGCGATAAAGTTGGTGCAAGTAATTCCTTATGGGAATTGAACTAAATCCTTTAACCCCACTTATTCAGATTCTTGTGCTCTTGATTAGAATGTACTTTCCCAAAGAGCGGCAGTTGCTGTTGTTTGCTCCTTAATGCCATTTCTTGTTATTCATAATGATTTTGCATGCTCGCGGTCCGCACGACGTCCTTGCTGAATCGCGTTTTGCAGCTGTTCATTATTACCAAATTTATTGCTAACGATCATCGAGGAATGCTGGGGGTGGTGATGTTAGCTGCAGGCAAGTCCATCGTCTCGAAAACGATCGGGAATTTAAACTAGTCTTCTCTCAGCCGAGTGTTCGATTTTAGGGCAAAAAAAAAAAGGAAGCTCTCTCGTGCCTGTGTGTGGCCCCGAAGCCCTACAGAGCGAAGAAGACAAAAAGAAGTAAAGAAGAGAGAAACTAGTCGGGGCGAATCTTCGGTACTCTGTGGCTTCTTCTAGAATCGAGAGAAGTTGACGGCGCCTGAGTGCCCCGAGGAAATTAATCGGCTCCCTAACGCCGGTTAATTTTGAGGTCCCGCAGCCGCCGCCTCTGCCAATGAGAGTGAGTTGCCTGGAAAGAAGGGGAACATAAATGTATATTTACAATATAGTGGCAGAAAAAAAGCTTAAATGGTGTACTACGAACATCGAGGAAGAACATACTGGCAAGAAAACAAAGAATTTGGAAAACCAGTGAATTTCTCGGAAAAAGGTTTTCGATGTTGTCATGAATGAATAGTTTAAGACACCATAGAAGGCCTGATTGTTCGCCGAAGGAAACACGCAGAGGCTGGGCTTTTCTTCCCTTCCTTTTGTTTTCCTTTAATTCGGTGTTTCTAATCTGCCGGGAGGACACTGCTGGGCCAAAATCGGTTTTCTTCGTTTTCTCATTTCCCTTGGAAGGAGCTGGGCCATGCCCGGCTGCCCGGATAAATACGCCACAAACTCTCATTAAAGCCCATCGAAGCATTTCGCGGCAAGACCGAGCTTTTCATGAACGATGGCCGCTGCACATTGTTTAAAAAGACAGTGCCGCTAGGTGTTTGCACCGGGGGCGCGTCGAAGCTTGAAGAATGAAACGAAAAAATAAGTAGGTTGAAAGAACCTTTCTGGTACCTTTTTATTCGGCACCGTCCACACTTTAGAGAAGGAGAGATTAAGTGAACCTCTATATTTTGTTGCCCGCGTTAAACATCGGTGACAAAAAAAGAAAGGGGGGGAGGGGGGGGGGGGGGGAGGCAAAGAATCCCGTGAACGGACCACAAGAAGCAGTCAAGAAATGGCTGCAGAATTTTTAGTTTCCTCTTGAGCTGCCTGTTAAGAGGCCGACCCTTACCCCACTTCACCGTGGCACGTTGTTTAAGGCTGTATACGTGAAGGGCGCGAAAGACGCGGTGACGAAACGCAGCACGATTAGCTCAGTCGCACGAACGTCGTCGGCGCCCTGTAGCGAACGGACTCGCCGAACAAGAACCTATCAGATTTATGTCGGCTACACGAGACGCAAAAACAAACAAGACGACAAAGCGCCGAGCCGAGGCGCCCAATCAAAACGACGATTGTTCCAGGCTTGCGAAATCCAGCGGCGGCGAGGGCCCGTCGCGCGCGCCGCCGCCCCTCGTCTTCCGCAAGGGCATCCTTCGTTAGGCACGCATTGACCCGCTACCGCTCCCTCCGCGTTCTCCTCTGCTCTTCATGTGTGCCGCGCTAACTTGAGAGAAACGGAGAGAGAGAGATAAAGAAAAAAAGGAGCCCCTAAAGCCGAAGAAGGGCGAAAGATTTGTCTCCGCATAGCGAAGCGGCCATTCATCTTCGTCGTCGTCGTCGGCGTCGGTGCGCGCTCAGAATGCGGCCGCGCTGGCGGGCTCGTTCGTCGTAAATAGTAACAGACACCTCAGATACGCCCGTGAACCGCGTCCCATTGTTTTGGAGTTTCTCTGTTTAATTGCTTGCCGAGGGTCGGGGACGGCGCACTCGCACGCTTGCGAGCGCTGCTCGATAGGGTTGTTGTTCGCGGCCCCGCGTGCAGTACGGCGGGCGGCAGCCAAACAAAAGCAGCGCCCGAAGTGTGTACCGCACGGGAGGGGAGCGTGTCAGCTCCTCGGCCTCCTTCGTGGGCGACGATTGTTGCCTCAGCGGCCGGGCGGGAGCTTCGCGCGTATATATACACGGGGCCGGGCGGGTCGGCCTCTCGTCATCGGCCGTGGGCGTGCGGGTTGGTTGGGCGCGCGCCGCGCGCGTAAATCCCGGCGCCGCCAGCGAAAGCCGGGCACGTCGATTTTGTTTGCGCTTTGCCACCTTCGGTGGCCCCCATCCGCCCTCTCTCTCTCTAGCTCCTCCGCCTGTGCCGCCACTGCTCTTGCGGCCGCTGCTTGCGCCGGCCTGCGCTCGTATAACGCAAGATATACCCGTAAATTACTCCTTTACGACTAACGCGCCCTGTTTTTGTTTATGGTCTCTCCCTCCCTCTATATCCTCCCCGTCGGTTGGTACCGCTTCTGGGCTCGCGCGTCGGTTACGCTGCGGACGGAAGAGAAAAATACTGCCCACGGGTGGTCAATCCCGGGGAAATGGCCCAATAGCTCGCCTCAAGTTGGCAGCTATACAGCCTCCTTAGGCTCTTCGCTTGCTTATATTCTGCGCGCTTTCTTTTCTCTACTTTTGTTTCCTCTTATACGCCACGTGCGAACTATACGCGACTCGAAACTGTTATGGATTTGATGGCTGCTCGCATTGTGCCGAAAAGAAAGAAAGAAAAAACAGCAGCAACAACAACTGGGCTCCTGAAACGAGCGTCGTGCGATGACCAGCGGGGGAGTTTCTTTTACCCCTCCCGCATCCCGATTGGCTGTCTCTCTCCTCGTCACTTTTATCTTACGTCTTCTCTTTGCTCTCCCACTCAGTGGACGAGCCCCACCCGCTCTCCATCTCTTTGAGCGCGGAGAAACCTGTATTGTTTACGTGCGTGTGAGGCGCCCCTGAGTGTCTAGTGTTGCGAAACGGGCACGCGTTTACTGCCGATAAAACACGGATTTCATATCGTCCGCCGTGGCGGCCGTGCGGCGTCGTGTACACACGCAACGTAGGCTGGACGCCTTCTGATTCCCATTTTCGCCGTCGTGGCGCGATAAAAAAAAAAGAAGTTAAAGAAAGACGCTGCAAGTAGGGAAACATCGAAGAAAGAAAGCCCACGGATGAAAGTAGTGCACGAAGCCCGAAAGCCCAGAACAACAGGTCTGCGCGGCTCGAAATCCCCCGGAGATGGTCCGGCGTATTTTCAAGCATCCGACCCGCTCCCGGGGCACGGAAGGGCGGCTTCGATATGATTCAGGAGACGGCGCTAACACCGGCGCCAAACACACCAAAACGACGCGGTATGGGGCCAGATAGGCGCAGGAGCGAGAGAGGGACGCCGACAGTGGGCAGCGAGCCGATTCCGCGCGAACTCCGACGGGGCTCGTGGAAGTTCCGCCAGCGTCTTCCTGGTTTCCGCGCAACGCCCAGTGTTGAGCAAGTATGCTGGCAATATGAAATTAGAAATAGGGCTAGAAGAGGCAGAGAGAAGAGGAAAACGAATGCCCACGTCAAAAACGACGCCATAGGCTCTTCCTGAGGACTATCCCCCTCTTCGCCTTCGCGATGCCGCCTTATTTCCCACGCATTCTACCCATACTCGTTCGTGTCACTTCTGCGCCGCGGTGGGCCACGCGATCGCAGCGTCTTGCTCTGCCTGGCCCCGAAGGCAAACGGGTGTGCGAGCACTGCACTCTATCCGGGGCGAGAGGGTCTGTGGCGCTCGATCAATGCACAGGAAGCGCAGAAGGCCCGCCGCCTCGGCCCCTGCTTGATCTTCTCCGCGGACTTCCTTCCGCTAGGAATGGCGTCACAGCTGCACGATGCGCATGCGGGTTCGGGGCATGCAGCGGCAGAGCCAGGTCCCGCGCAAGCGCCGAAGGGATGTCAGCGGCGTCTGACGCTGACAGCGTCACCCGCAGCATCCTCGTCGACGCCGCTTTTGTTGTCCTTAGTTTTCCACCTCGATCGCCGCCAACACGGGCCCCTTGGTCACACGCGAAGTAAAAGAAAGCTGCTCTTCGTGGTTGGCGTACCAGAAGAGCAACCCCCCCCCCCCCCCCCCCCAACCGCCCCCTTTTCCCCCATGGTGATGAGACAAGCAGCGCTGGCGGGGAAAAAAATAAGGAAAACTAAAGTATACCAATCCGGAGACGAGGCGGATGCGATGTGCTGCTGCTCTCTTCATCCTTTCGTCATATGGCAACCCTCGGTATTGCGATGTAGCTACGCCTCTTTCTCCCTCTCCCCACCCGCTCCAACCTACCAGCCGTCACACTAAGGCTGGCTTTTTCCTTTTCCTTTTACTGAGGCCGCACACGCTTCTGGCCTTTTTGTGGAGGATCCGATCTTCCTCTGGCATTCCTGCCTGTCGCCGCACTTCTGCCATGTTGACGTTTGCGTGCAATCTTGGCCCAGAGAGCCGTGTTTTGCCTTCCTCTCCGCCCCCCGTGCTTCTCTCATGGTTGTTGGCCTTGCTCTTGGGATCGAGCGTCCTCTACCCTGTCGTTGCTAGTTTTCTTAGTTCCGTCTTTTCTGGCGTCGCCAGTGGTCGCCATGACGCGCTTACCGAGTACGTGAGTAACTAGTTTCTCTTCTCAATGTCCGCACCAATCCCTCTCGCTTGTTTCTTCTTCCGCTTCCCTTGTTACGCTCTCTTTGAAGCTGCTTAGTCTCCCATTTATGTCCGCGAATTTCTTTTTTTCTTTAGTAAACCTGAACTTTCAGCAGAACATTCGACCCGCTATCTGCAGACAACTAGGCCAGGCTCAATGTAGAGGCCGCGTGATCAGAAGCACGGCGTTGGAAGATGGGTCTCTGCGGCTGAAAAGGCTGAAAAAAGTAGTAAAAGTCTGATGAAAAAATGTCCTTATTTTGGGCCATGTTAGGGCGAAAGCAGCTGGTACGACAGCCTTTCTTTCCCTGTCTCTTCTTTTACAACAATAGCTGTATACGAGGGAGCGTCTCTGCTGTAAACGTTGTTGGAGTATAGTAGATGCAACTGAGAACTCCAAAGCTCGATCGCCCTCCGAACAAGGGGAGTTGCCCAGGTGACCAAGCCACGTGAAGCATATGATGTGGGAATGGGAACTCTCGGGAATATACCACGTGTAGCCTGGTGAGCCTGAAAGCGGATGCTCCACTTTCCACTATCGTAAAGTCACCGAAGACTACAGCTGTGGGCGGAATCAGTAGCTGGCAGTAAAGCAACAGAGTGCAAGCACTAAAAAACAATAAATTGACGCCGGTTTACAATAGCTGTAAGCGGGCACACACTGGCACACACAAGCGGGCACACAAGCGGGCTTGTTAGGTTACAGTTATGGTTTTCCTAGTAGTGATTTGTGGATTTGATAGCTGGGCCAAAAGGAAGGCCCAGCGAATCAAGGCTTTGAATTGTGTGTCTGTACAAGACTCTTGAGAGTCCCTTGGAGTTCAAGGAGATCAAAGCAGTCCACCGTAAAGGAAATCAGCTGTGACTTTTCCTTAGGGGCTCCAACACTTTGGCCGCATAATTAAAGTATGGAATTGATATGAAAACGCCCTGATGCTGGGAAAGATAGAAAGCAAGAGGAGGCGAAGAAGGCATAGGATGAGACAGATTGACAACGCAACCAACTTGAATCTGAGCAAGCTTCGAGCGACAGCCGAAGATAAAGGAACCTTGTGTGCTTTAATCCAAATGGTGTCGAAGAGTCGGAAACAAATGTGCGGCTAAACAATGTCATAAACAGGAATTATGCTAATCCCCTGACGACGACGGTTCAGTGCACGCCCGAAACTATCAAGTTTATTTCGGTTCTTTTTAATTTCGCGCAAGGAAGAATGAAAAGCCAGAGCATCTTTTTTTTTTTTTTTTCAGCTGGAGTAATCGTTCCCTTTTCCAGTAACCATTCCAATTTTCACTGTGTAATGCAAGGAGGCTTATTAACGCGATAGGGTTGATTCCCGTTTTGCAGAAAATCCGGGGTCGTCGCGTCAGCGTTGTGAGCGAAAAATCAGCCGCGATAAGGGGCCCCAGGAGGCCCCCATATCCACTCTGTCCTCTACTTTTCACCTGTGATGTCAGGGCTGATTACTAGCAGGCAATATCACTCGCAGGCTCCAACATAAAAGATTGGCGGCCACTATCAAAGAGGCAAAAACCTGAAACGGTAAGAGGATAGTTATAAATACGGCTCCAGGTGGTGGAAGACGTGAAACCAGCTTAGGACAGCAGATATAGGAAGCAGACAGGGCGCCGCTGGGCTTATTCGTTGAAACATGTACCAACCCGTCCCGCTTTCCGTTCTTGCGTACTAGATAAGCACCTCACTTCTGGATTACTGCGCATTTTGTTTACAGACGCTGACCTAATGACAAAAGCTAATTTCCTTGCCAAATGACTCAAGGCTCTGTGGTCGTCCTTTACAGAGGGATCCAGCGTTCAGTTAGTCCAATGACTTTCATCTGTACGTCATACACTCCAAGCCATAAATTAGCAACGTAGGCTTACGCCTCCCGGTGCTCATTAACGGCAGCGTGCGCACGTCAGTAAGGGACCTCGGGATCTTACTGCCCGTCTCACCTAACATTATTGCACTGCCTAGACAGCCAATACGCATTCTTGTAGCAGGGAATGGCTCACGATATATTTGCTCTAGTTGTTAGAAGTCTTACACTCTATACTGTATACGTCTCCTGTTTAACCCGCATGGATGACCAAAGCTGCAGTGGCTGCTGGTCAAGCAAGTTAGAACAAAGGAAAAAATCTGTATCCTTTCAATCCGTTTCATGGCCTTTCTGTCTGCAGGCGGAGCAAGTCGCAAATTGGTCTGTAACGGAACAATTATCTTTTGGAATCGCGTCAGACGAGTGCGTCCAGCCGTAAAGAGGGTTGCGCTCGTTCTTTGTCTCTTGCTTGCCGCCTTGTTTCCACCTCGGCCTTGGCGATTCACTAATCATCCCGAGCATCGGCGAGCCCCGGAGCCAGGGCGCTTGTCGGCGCTGGACAAAGCCGTGGCTTCCTCGCCGGCCTCATCAGCTCTGTTCCGGAGCCCTGCGCTTGGCCGGGGGCGCCCCGCGATGCGTCCGCTCCTTCGTCTCTCTTTTATTCCGTGAGCCGGTAATGACACAAGCTCGCTGGCACGCGTAGCCAGTCATACAAAGCGCTCCAGCAAAAGTGGGACATCATTACTGCAGTGACAAGAAGCGTCTCGGAGTTGCAGCTCCGGTCTGCGCAGCCCCGCTGTTTTTTTTTTCTTCTTTTTTTTGTCTTGCACCCCCGACCGCGGCAGGGGCTTCCGGGACCGGACGGCGGAGCGGACGGTGCGGAAGGAAGAGAGAATCGTCGGCCGAAGAAAGGAAGGCGGCTTGATTGGACGCAGGCAAACCGCAGCGCGTGACGCACGGCGGCTTGCCTCTTTTGCATGCGGGGGTCTGCGAGTCTCCTTCGCTTCCACCTTAATGTTCGCCCTCCACGTCGGTACCGGTGCGCTTCTTCTGCGACGGGTCTAGGGCTGCTTTTATGCCCTCCAGGTCGACATTAGTCACGTGGTCTTGAAAAGCCCCCAAGTCACTCCGTGTACACGCGCGCTTATACTTTATCTCACAAGTTGTTTGCAGCACTGTGAAAGGTAGAGATGTATCGTCCAAGTATTTCAGCAATAGCCTTTCACTCACTGTTTAAAGTCCCCACGGATACCCCACTGCAGAGGCCTGCTATGAAGTGGTGCGCCGCCTTTTAGAAACATGGCGTCCGCCGTGTCGGCCGAGTCTCCTGCGCGCAGTAACTGGACACTGGTGCCCTTTCCTTCCCATGGATGGAGCCACCAGTCGCGGGGTAAGGGGTTCGGATGAATACGTTTTGCAGCGCACGCCGTTCTGATTGCCTTAGATCACCGTCGTTTTCACAGCGCTGCAAACAACTTGTGAGATGGAGTATAGTTGTCCTGGGCCCGGAAGTAAGGCCCTATAGAGGACACGACACGCGCAGGGACGTTGCTTGGCTAATGGTTAGCGCATGCGAGCGTTAATCTCCTCTCCGGGACCAATCGCCGCCTCGTGGGATAGCAGCATGCAGCACTTACTGCGCAGAAAGCACGAGTTTTAATTGGAACCTAGGTCGCGCAGCTAGTTAAGTATTTACGGAGGAGCACTATTCGGTGGCCTTCGCCGCAACAAATTACCGTAACAGCGTATTTCTTTCCTTTTTATTCGACAAGACCTCGGATAACTAACGATGCTACGGGCGTGATGTTCAGTCGGCTTCCATATTCCTTCCCTCTTAGTAATATTCATTCTTTGGTGCTGACGTATCTCTATTTCCGCGATTCAGCTTTCGCTCGAATGCAGGGTTGCTTCTTGACAGCTACATGAAAGCAGAGGCCGTGCTACATCGCCGAGACTTGTCAACGACTTGCGGAGCTGTAATGCGGACAGCGCTTTATTGGCAACCGTTTTGTCTTGGCACAGTCTTTCGTGCCCGCTTCTGTTTACTTTGTTTAGTTATTAGTTCATTTTCTTATCGTTGAGAACCAGTTGCTAAGCTTTTTTTTTTCATCACTGTGCTGTCTTCTTTTTTCTTTTTAGCATACTGCCGTTTACCCTGCGCTGCTAATTCAGAAATGTACAACATTCTTCGCACTGTCACTCGCCGGCGGTTTCTCTGAGCTTTCTGTTTCGGCCACGTCGCCGCAAAGAAAACGGAAAGCTAGCTGCGCGGAGCGAGACCGTCATTTTCGCTTCCGTGAGCGAATTGTGTACACACCAGCCCCGTATTCTGGCCGTTCGGGAGCAGTGACCGCGAGGGAAAGAAAGAGGGGGGCATCCCGGGCGTCCGTGCCTCTGCGCCCCGGAGCCAGATTATCTCTCGAGCCGAAACGCTGGACGGAAGACGACGGAACTCGGCCGGAACAAGTCGATTCGGACGGCGGGCGTCATTGTTCGTCCACGTGGGCCTGTAACTACCAGAAAACTCCAGCGCCACGCCGTCAGCCAGAAGAGGGTGAGAGAGGGAGAAAGCAACGCTCAACGCAGAGAGACCCGAAAAAGAAGACGACCGGAAGAAAGAAAAAAGAAAGAAAAGCGGAACGGGCAGTGCGGAGGAACTATATAACATAATGAGCTGGCGGCCATCTCCCGGACCCGCTGCCGCCACCGTTAGCGTAGGCCGTCTCATCGCAGCCGTGCGATCAGAAATCGGTCTCAATGAATTACAGCAAAGCGAGAGGGGAGAAGGAAAGAATGAAAGAAAGAATGAAAGAAAGAAGAAAAGATGAGAAAGAACGGCGCAGAGGGCGAGGGGCAGAAAGAAGAAGGCTGTTAGATGGCCGCGGCAAATATCGGGTCGCGGCGCCGGCAGACGGCATTGAAAGGCCGGAACAAGGCCATTGCGTACAGCCTGCCTCCACTGTACGCACTATATAAAAGACGCCAAGGGAAGGCGAGGATCGGTAGGAGAAAGAGCAAGAGTAGAAAAATGAAAAGAATGTGTGTTTCTCTCTTCCCCGTACGTGATGTGAGCAAAAAAGTGACTCGACCAAGAAGACAATGGTCGAGGACAAGAGGACTGGGCCAGGAAAGCACGAAAGGAAGGAAGGAACGAGTGAAAGGGCCGAAAAAAAAATAATAAGGGTGGGACGGGTTGCCGAGGAACTAGGAGGAACGGGAAAAAGTTCTCTCTGGAGCACAGCGCTGTTTTCTGAGAAGAAGAGGAGGAAGAAGACTGCGGCCGGCCCCCCAGCGTGATCGACAGAGACAGACGACGCTGTTCCCGAAGAACACGGCGGCCAGAGTCAACACGACCGCTCCGCCTTGGCCTGGACGAAGTATTTTCCTCGGGGCGGCTGCCTATACGCAGTCGGGACGGGCGCGATAATGCGCCCACCGACTTCTTTGCTCAACTTTTCCCATCCTCCCTTTGGACCCTTTCTCCCCTTTTTTTTCACTCTCGTTCTTTTGGTGTCTGTCTCTGGGGCAAGTCAGAAACCCCTTTCTTTGCGCGCTTATTTCTCTCCGCCCCCTGTAACGGGCGACACGAGCCTATCGTAGTTTAATCTAGGACCTTTCCACTGCTTCGAGGAGCCGCGTGTCGGGAGAGCCGAACTGACAGGAGCGAAGGGCCGACGGGATCGCGGCGGTGTCGCCGCTGCTCGCCAGTCCCCGGGACAGGCAGCTCATGGCTGTCCGCTTTGGCGGGAAATAATTGGGAATGGTACGTAAATAGAAGGCTCGGCTCACTTGGGGAACAAAAATAAATTCGTTCCGCGTGTGGCTTTTTACGCCTTGCTTTCGCTTCACTCCTGCCCGCGCATATCATGATTGTTTTTTTCAAGAAAGCTATTGATGCCTTCTTTTTTTCTTTTCTGGATAGCAGCGTTTGTTCTGCCTCATTGGTATGTATAAACACCCCTCGTCATGAACAACGATATATACAGAGAAAGAAGTATGGATTTATGCACAGCTCTAATGTCCCGAAGAAGGCGGAAACAAGTCCTCTTGTGGAAACGTTAGCGGACTGATACTTTCCCCCCGCCCCTTGTTCAACTTTGTGCTGTTCATTAAGTACGAGTGCGCTGTATACACTGCCCAAAATTCTTAATTTCTGAACGTTCGTCAACTCGCCTTTGCACCTACTCGTCGTCGTCGTCATTGCGCGATGTTTACAGTAATGCCGAACGCTCATTGTTGAGCTAACCGCATGCACGCCGCCCATGCCACGCAACTCACCACGTTGGAGCGCTTGCGATTGCGCCAGGTAGGATTGATTGCGTTCCCCTCGTACGGCCACTGCGTGCGCTGAACAGTTCTCTCCCCTTTCCGCGTGCACCCCCCCCCTCCCCCCTTTTTGCGCCCTTGGGCACGCAACATGTCTAAGCCTGGCAAAAGGAAATGTAATTCCATTTCGCGTCCTGCCTGCTGCCTCTGCGCATTGTCCCGAGTTTGACTGAAGACCGCGATTTCGTGCAGTAACGATGACGGCTGCTGCACTGGTCCACGAACTTCGCGACGCCCACTTAAGCGACCTGCCCGCGACAATGTGTGGATCGCGCACAATCTAAGCTGAGGGAAGCAGCAACAACGAAAATGCAGAAGCCTTGACTGGACTGTGTACTGTTCGCGCAAGAGGCCTACAGGGTAGGGAAAAGTACAAGCGAAATAAGGCTAGAGAAGCGGCAAACACGCAGCGAGGGGCAACAGGCCACTCGGCGACTAGGGCTATAGGCGCGCCCACTCCCGCTGATAGCTGGACCAAATACCTTCGGCTTCGCAGAAACGTCCATTCCCCAGAATAAGAAAATAAAAAAAAAAAAGAAACCATCACGGGAGCTGTCCTTGAGGCGCCGCCTCCGGCTCCCAGGGATGACGAGGTGACAGAAATGGCCGCTGCACGCGCCGCAGTCGTTCGGCCGCGTTCTTCCCCTGGCCACGATAACCTGCGCGCAGAGTGTCCAACGCGCATTTACTCCACCCAATGCAAAGAAAGATGGAGGCAGTAAAACTTCGACGGCAACGAGGTGTGGCTCGGTCCTGTGGAAGCGACATGAGCACGCCAGGGGCAGGCTTATCTGAATGCGCGGTCTCATTCATGCAAGTAGTGAGTGACACTTCCTAACGTTTAGAAGGAATGAATATACGAAAGGTACACGTAACATGCCTCATTTTCCGCGTGAATCTAGCAATCTTTGCAGAACAAGTGTGGGCACTGATGCGATGAAAATACGAAAATTCGTATAGGGAGATGCCACTACCGGGTGACTCGAACCTTCAGAGAAAGAGTGCGATCGTCCACTTAGAGATACAGTTGCGTTATGAAGCAGCTTATGTAGAGGGCTCTTTTTGTTCACCTGTGAGTTGTTTTCACAAGGTTACCTCGACACTCCTGTCACGAGGGCGCGGTGCCTCGTTTGTAGTACTAAGCCAACTCGTAGCCTACTTGGGAAGAACACCGGAGGTAGAGCGACTATTAATTAATTAGGAACTGTGCAGCAACACGCAGTCCCTTAAAAGTAACTCGGCCACTGTCGGCGTGTTCGGGAGACCAACGTACATTGCGAATGCTGAGAGCCCGTAACAGGGTTGGCGTCAATCGTACTGGCAAGGGCACGCTTCTTTTCTGCACTTTCCTTCACGTGCTCCGCGCTTCATGCAGAGTAGCCCTCTTTTCAGTCTTCAGTCATTGGCTTGCGTCAAACAGCGTCGCGGAAGCGAGGCTGAAGAATAGGGGCCTAAATGGCACAGGCGGTAGCTGTGTGTTTGTGGCCACGTATGTTGGGAGGCGAGAGGCTACAATGAAGGAGTGCATTTATTTGCCACCGCCTTGTCAGAACCAAGGTTCCTTTTCGGGGCGAGCTTGAAGGCTGGCCCTTCTGCCTGCTAACATCATCGGGGTAGGGAACGCTCGGTGAGGTGTGTCGCCCGAATCGGTGGCGAGCTACTGTGAGCGGCCATTTTTAAAGATTATTTCGAAATTATAGGGTCCACGAGGGCTTTCAAATTTGACTCGAATACCCACAAAGACCTCCTCTACACCTCTGTTGCACTAGAATATGCTCATATGATTCATTTCAGGGCCCCTTTAACATTTCATAGGGCTGTAAACCCACCTTGTTGTAATCCTTTATCAAGAGCCCGCGCCTCGAAAGTGTAGAGAGACTAGAGTGCGCATTAGAACATTGCGTACTTGCCCCTGTGAACCTCAAGTCAGTGTACTGCGCTTATGCTTGCACAACGTTAAAGACTTGTTTTTGACCCTGCCTCTGCGACTTTGTGCGGTCCCTTCCGTCCTCACTCCGCTCTTCATTGCGCAGCCTGTGAAAGGCTCTAGGTACTCGTATATACGTGTGATGCACCCATATATATAAACTCTGACGCGATGAACTTTCAGGAAAAAAAAGAAAAATTAATTAGGGCCCAAAAACGTTTCACTTCGAGAAAGCTTAGAGACGCAAGCGTTTCTGGACTAATCTTTTTGTCCTTCTCTCTTCCGGTTCTCGCTTCTGACACGGTCTGAAGCAGCCGCGCACAGCAGCGAAATTAGCGAACCTTCTCCGCGTCACGAGCGCTGCCCCGCGTGTCCCCTTCGCCGCGGCTCGTCGATGTGACAAGCCTTCGGGCCTGGAAGCGCCGGCCCGTTCCTCGCGCCCAATCCCAGCTCTGCTGCTTTTTCTACATGAGCGCCGCGCGTCCGCCCAACTGGCGCGCGGACAAGTTTGTACGTCCCGCCCTGCCTTTTCTTTCTTCGTCCCCTTCTTCGTATTCTCTTCCGCAAGCACGCTGACAGGCCCCTGTGCGAGCGGAGGAGCGACAAGGGGGTGCGGGGAGAAGCGTAAGGCCTTCTTCCAATTTTGCTCGAGCACGCGACAGGCGTCTCATATTTGCTCGCGCCACTTGGAGGCGCGGCAGCAGCCTTCGCCCGAGCCTTCTCCGGTCTGTCCCTGTCTCGAGTTTTGTGCTAGTCCCCGGTGTTCCTAGCTCCGCTCCGCGCTTTTTTCGCCCTTTCTTTTTCGCTTCGCAGCGCCGCGTTTCCCTTTCCATCTTTCTTCTCTGCGCTCTCTTCGTCTCTAGTGGCTGCGCGCGTAACGGGAACCCTAGCTGTGTCTACATTGCATGTGTGTGCGTGCATGTAGATATGTAACTATTGCCTCACTCTTCTGCGAGCTTATTCGAAACTTAACGCCTTGAGATCGGGCAAGTTTGCTCCGGGCTTGAGCGAAATACCTAAACAAAGCGCGCACACCGTGGAGGCTGGATTGCGAAGTTTGCCACCCCCTTTTTCCACGCGCCCATGCATCGTATTTTACTGGTATTGTAAGAGCATTCCGTAAGAAAAATTTAATTAGCGTCGCGAGGGGCCTTAAGTCGAGTAAATATCCCGATCCTCTCTCTGCATGTCCCTTTCCTCTCTCTCGTTCCCCGCTTTCCATTCCTTGCTGTCTGTAGTATTATAACACCTTCGTTCTTCACATTACTTTTGGCAGGTGTCGGTGCTTTCCTCTTCGCATGAGGTGTGTCTCCCTTTCGAGTATACTTTCTTTTTATTTCAGGGTAATTGCCTGTCTCTTTTATTTCCCTTTTCATCTTTGCGCGGCGCTCGCAGCGGCAAAGTCCACGTTGTCCGACCCGGGCGCCCGTCCGGCCGTGACTCGCGCCTGCATGGCTGATTAGCGTCTTTCCTCTCGTGTCGCTCGGGCACGCTTGTTGATTCGATGCCTTGCATGAGCGCGAGCAGCAAGAGAAAGAGAGAGAGAGAAAAAGAAAGAAAACAAAGTTACGTGCAACTGTCGCAGCTGCTTTCCATCGAGGCATGAGCGAACTTTCGCGCGCACGCCGTGGCTTTGTATTTTTCGCGACTGCCTAGCTGAGTTGTGCCGCCGCGATGACCAGAACTTTTCACCTGATTTTTTTTTTATTTTTGCGATTCTTCTCGCTTGAGAAACACTTTGGGAGAGTTTTGAATAATATTTGCACAGGGCAGAAGGTGACGGATGAGGGTATATGATTAGAGTAAACATTCGGTGAAACGAAATCCCCTTCTTGGTTATTATCACCTCCTTCCGCGTTTTAGGCGGTCCCGATCACAAAGGCTTAATGTCGAATGGAACACTCAAACTACGCGAGCGGCGCCTTGCGAATAGCGTGCCAGAGAAATATCGTAACATTGAAGGAAATGCACGTGTACAGTACTTGACTTTTTACTTTGACGAAGCCTATCTTACCGTCTAGCCTGTATGCAATGGTTGTACTGGGTCTCCTAAGAGCGGACAGCATCAGTTGAGTTTCAACTGGCCATCACATGGGGCACGGCTCACCGTTGCATGTTCGTGCTTGTGTTGCGACCCCTTCAGTTTCTTCGGCAGCTTGCAACTCTCGAGCAAAATGTTAACGAGAACTGTTGAAAAAAAAAAAAAGAAAGAGTCATGTAAGATTCAAGTTTGCATGCAGCAGACAAAGCCGTTCGAGGTATATCTGTTTTCCTTTCTTTCTTTTTATATTTCGGCAAGCGTGTTCCAAATTGCTTTTCACTTAAGCTATGTCATTTGAACATCAGGTATTCTGTGGCGTTTTCTTTCCGTTCAGAGCCTGATGTCACATTTCGAAGATGTTTCCTTTCTTTACCAATCTGCCGTCTACATGAAATTGTTCTGGTGTACATGCAGTTTGATTTACAATACGTAGGGTGTAATGCAACCTGATCAGCACAGACAGCTTCTACAATTGCTTGGGCGCCTGGCAAAAGCAAAACGAGTCTTGTGAGATGGCTACGTTGCTGGACACTTGATAATATTAGAATTAAAAAGCACAGCCTGTGAAACAGGCCCAGTGCCTGCCCTGTAAAAACTGGCTTTGTTGCTTTTGCATATATTCGCTGCAATTAAAAGAAACGTCAGCATGCACGTAACAACGCGCAAAGAAGTGAACGCTGTGTGCGAGCTTCACAAAAGTGAGCTGCTTGAGCGTCACAACTGTGAAACCGATAAAGAAAGCGCTATTGTCTCGCAAGAGCAGCAGTGATTACGACGAAGATTCAAAATCTGCCGAGGTAACCTAGTAAGAACGACAGTGCTTTGTTATTGAAAACGTCCCGTTGGGCTATTGGAATGTCACTGCCATCGGTGTTAAGTGTTTCGTGTGTGCTTTGTTGCTGTCTTTTGTTGTAGAAGCCACTGATGTGCACGCAAGGCATACTATTCCTCTTGGATCATTATAGTGAATTTTATGTAATCGCAGGTACACAAACATATCCATGATGCACTGACTAATAACAACGGCTTTAACCGGTGCGGCACAAAAGAGAGGAAGATTATGCTCTGAATAGCCTGGTAGTAAGGCTGAAAGGTCAGGGGCATATTATACGTGTTAGTTAAAGTCTTTCAGCCGTGTTCCAAGTTCTCTCTCGCTCCCTCTAAGAGATGCCTTCTTTCGCCTCTCGACACCACGCATCTCTGGATACGCCGTGGCGCCTTATTCCTGGCGTTGCATATCGGAGCTTTCGTGAACTAGTTGGCCGCGCGAAGTGGGCATACACAGGCCGCCAGCGTCCTCCTCGCCGCCAATTGTCCCGTTCTCCTTTTCTCTGTCCGCAGGCGACTCAGATGGACAACTCGCTGCGCTACGCCCTGACTAAGGTCGAAGTGTTGGTGACCGACATCAACGACAACGTCCCTGTGTTCGACTACGACATGTACAATATCACCGTGATGGAGAACCTGCCGCCCGGCTTCACCGTTGTGCAGGTGCACGCCGTGGACAAGGACTCGGTGAGTGGGCGCCGTCTGCCGACGGCTTCGGCCCTCCGAGCCGAAATAACGCACGAACAAGATGAGCCATCCCCACATTTATATTATATACTGTGCGTGGAGCAACCAACTTCCATGTACTACGTGGAGCATATTGTTTTAACACTTGTGCGCCGGTTTCTTATAGTCGGAATACCCGCGCAGAGTTGATGACGTCATTGTCGCTGAGAGCTCTAAGCATTCGTGCTATAGAAGTGGCTGCTGTGAAAACAAAGCACTTCTCGGCGGGCTAATGGTTGGGACAGAAAGTTGGACACGTTGAATCTCGTTCATGATTAAAGGTAAGGCCTGGAGTTTACGGTAAGACAAGAGAAGAAGACAGGAACGTAGTGTCTACCGGCTTCTTTTCTTCTTTTTTCGTGAAGTCTGAGCCTTACCTTTAAATATGTACGAGAGAGAGAGAGTACTCATTCGCCTGCTGTCAGAAGAGCGAAGCGGTAACTAACAGCAAATAACTGGAATGAGCGGAGAACACGTGATAATTTACGAAACAATTACTCTGAAGCTGAGTTAGTTTTTTTTTTTTTTTGCTGACACGATAAATCTTAATACACAGACTCAAATATAAGTTCACTGCTAATTGTGCAAATTCACTTCCGAAAATTGAGCGAGGCTCATGATACCAATGAGCGATGCGTCCCACATGACTGCCTCGATATGTTGGGCTTCTTATTCAAGTTTGACTGTAAGTGGAGGGTCGACGCGAGACGCATAAATTTCACTTTACGTTGTTCTCGCTGAGGATAAACCGTGCTTACTACGCTCTACATTAGGAACTTAACCCTGCATCCTGAATCATCAGTTTTAGTTGCATTCCACTGGATGGCGCACTTGCTCCTGCATTTCTGCTGCTTCCCCCCCCCCCCCCCCCCCCTGTTGCTAGGAGTATTAACTGTGACTGACGGATGCAGGGTTTAATACTGTTCGCAGCACGCTAACAACAACCCGAAGATAGTGTTGTCAGCGACCAAGGTTATGGCGACATGCGTTCACCATAACCTTTGTTCACCTGACCACAGTTTACAAAAATCGAACCGCGCCTAAAGGCCACCCTGAAGCGCGTAGAGCGCGTTTGGCGAAGCGCTTTGCTTATTTCGAGGCTCTTGTTGCGCAGGGTGACAACGCCGACTTCCTCTACCACTTGGTCGACGAAACGGGCGGCTTTTCGATCGACGAGAAGGAAGGCTGGATCCGGGTTCGGGACCCGTCCAAGCTCGACCGGGAGAAGGTTGACAAGCTGACCATGAGGGTGAGTCTATCTCTCGCACTGCCGGCACATACGTATATATCAGTGTGCATGTTGTGTATGCGAATCCTGCGTGCATCATAGGGGCTGCAATGCCCCGCTGATGCACCCTGCTTCGCTGCTGTGTCATTATGTCTGTCGGTTGCTTCCGTTGTTTCCCGCGGTGGAAAACTGCGCTGCCCACAACTAGGCCACATTCATGCGTTTTGTCCCATAGTTTACCTTCCTCATTTCGGTGTTGGAAGAGCACTGTGACTATTGCGCACGGAATGCAAGTTACCATAAAAGAAAAAAGAAAGCCGAGTGAGTGATGCGGGTACTATGATCTGTACAGTCAGGTATGCCGGTCGTTTCAAATTATTCAATGCAGACTTTTATTTTAAAACTCGTGAAAGCTATTTAAGCGCATTCTTTGCACGTTGACTGTACGATAGAGCAGACATTTTTTACGTGACAGAGTACAACAAAAAACATGATTAATTAACTAACAGTGACTTATACACTTTCTTATTTTTTATATTAGGGTACATGAACAAATGGCCAAGTTGAAACCTTTCAGAAATGAAAGCGAGCCCAGTGCTCAAAATTTCAGAATAGTCATATGTGGTTGGCGATAATGAATGTGAAAGAAAAAAAAAGCTCTTTTGAATGCTCTTCAAGCTGGCTTTCCCACGTTAGACACTGATAAAGTGGCATCGCTTGAATGACATACAGGCACAGGTTACGTCTTTTTATGACGTAGAACATGTTGACGTGACTTCCTTGACGATACGATGCGCGCAGGCACCATTTTAGCAATGTGCTAGGTGGCAAAGCCAACTGAGTGCCCTGTCAAAAGAGTGCTTATTCTCCAAATTCGATATTTCGAACCACGGTGTCGATTCAGAGGTTGTAGGAGCTGGGCTCGCCTTCGACATTGAAGGCCTTCAATTTCGAAACACAGTGTTGTACCCTACGACCAATAATTAGAAAGGTGATTAGATAATGTTAATTATTAGTCTTTTAATTGGACTCCTTGCGCAAATAATGTCCGCCTTGCCGTATAATCCACCTGCACAGATCGCACCGATGTATACTTTAAGGCTTTTCAAAGAAATTCTGTATTGAACAATTTAAAAGAGTATAACTTTTGGATGACAGTGGCGGGAAATTGGGAACTGTTGAAAGAAAAGCTGGCTGGTAGCTGCCTGCCGTGGAATGGGAACATTGGCTCAAGAAAGAGGATAATAAAAAAAAATCAGCAATAAACTCAAGAAACGCACGAGCAGAAGCGGCACAAAACAAACACGCAGTTGACTGTGTGCTGACCACTGCTGTTAGTCCACGGAATGAAAATTAGTCAGTGAACAGTGCGCAGTGTCTGTCGCCCGGCTACCAAGAAATAACTAAATTATAGGACTACCAGAAAAAGCACACGATGTTTTAATCTCGTTCCACAGCAATATACAGAAGCTGAGTACGCTACTGAGCTTTCAACAATGCTCTCCTCTACCTCCGGGGCTCTCAGGAAGAACACAGATGACGCTATACTAAGGACCCGTATAAGGCACATGTTCTGTTAGAAACTGCTTCTTTCAGCTTGCGCTGATTGCCCCTGAGGGGGCGACAAAAACGTTCCACCATGCTTTAGCACGATGGCGCCGCAACCTTCGCCAACGCAGAGCGGAGTTGTAGCCCGGCCGCCAAATTACGGCAAATCACGGCTCTAA
Source organism: Amblyomma mixtum (assembly GCF_055824585.1). NCBI lineage: Eukaryota > Metazoa > Arthropoda > Arachnida > Ixodida > Ixodidae > Amblyomma > Amblyomma mixtum. Next base: position 202,150,192 of record NC_143014.1, read on the forward strand.
AAGAACCATTTCGAAACGGGAAGACGCGTACGCTATTCCCAGTTTATTGCATCACTACTGCCCCCTTACTTGGAGCCCAGAAAGATGGCCGCGAGTTTCGCGGAAACGACTTGTATACGATTGCCACACTGTTACACAATACGAAACATCTGAGCTGTATATAGCCGTTTCGCCCTGCCCATTCGGAAGGATTGTGCGGTGTTACGAGCGAATTCGGTCTGCCTTCTCATGATAGCAGTTATAGACGTCTGCCGCATGCCCGTAATACTTGACATACCGCCCACGGCTCTTACATTTTTTTTTTTTGTCGTCTTGCCACGCGACAGCTTACAATTTTTGAGCTTAGAAGTCAAGGAGAAAGGAGAGAAGCAGCGCAAAAAAAAAAAAAAGACTGCAGTGTTGTCCAAGGAAATAAAAATGCCAGAAAGACCGCACGTGTCTTTTTTTCGTCTCTGTTCCGCCATCTTTATCTCCCTGGGGCGGAGAAAAATAGAAATAATTTGGATTAACGCCACTGCTACGGACCTTGTTGCTGCCTGAAGAAACCCGGGAGATGGAACTGTTGTGTACGCCAAACAACGGGAAAATGAAAAAAAAAAAAGTTTATTTGCCCGCCGCCTCCTCTTCGTTTTACTCAGTTACAAGCGAGCAAAAGGAAAGCAGGCTCGAGTAGAGAGCGTTGGCGGAATAGACGAAGCGCGTGCGGTACTCTTCAGAGGAAGCTCTATTGAGTGGTCCCCTACCAGAAATTTTCACGCGTTGAGGAAATTGGCCTTTCGGCGATGAGCTCGCGTTCCGTCGTTGGGACACAGAGACAGATGGAGAGAGAGGCTAAAAAAAGAGGATAGCAACCAAAGTACTGCAACAGCATACTGGCGAGAAATGAAGGGTGTCAGAAATGCCACAGGCATTTTTCGTCCGTCTTCCTCAGCGCTACTTTGCATTTGGCTCAAGACTTGAAAAATGGTCACCCGTTCTACTCGGGCATGAGCTCCCCCCCTCCTGCGCTTTTCTCTTTGTTTTCACCAGGATACGCATTCTTCGTCCTTCTCTCTCTCTATATATATTTCCTCTCGGTTCATATTTTCCTCGAGCGCAAAATGCCGAGGTCAGGCGTCCCGCGCCCAGCGCGCGAGCCCGATGCGCCCACGCGCTAGCTCTTTCCGCGGAGTGCTCCAAAGCGGTCAACTTGAAGAGCGTGCGGGGAAAGACCTTGCCCGCCTCAAAACGAAAGACAAACGTGCGCGCGCGGGCATGCTCGCAATATGGGGCGGGCTGAAATGGAACAAATAGGCGTCAAGTATGACGGTGCCACAGTTTCGGTTCCTCGGAGAAGTTTGCCATGCGTAGCCAGCGGTCGGTCATTTGTGGTGAGGGAACGCGTGCCTCATGAGGATTGCATGCGCCCCCCAAAAAAAGAGAAAAGGAAAACGGGGGAAAAAAAAGTCCACCTCCACTAGAAGAGAAGAACAAAGGCCCTCTTCCAGCAGCTGCAGCGTGCGTCGTAAGGAGAGTATACACTTTCATCTTTCATCTCCGCGGCAGACACCACGCAAGCAGCGAGCTCGTTGCGTCCAGACAAAGCGGCCCCGCAGCTTCTCTGACAGATGCGCGTCCGCGCATACGCATGCGTGCGCTCGTTCGTCGTATCGCGCGGTGCGCGGAATTGTGTGGCGACCATATATGTATACACATACGCGCATATCGCGCTCTATAACGGATGTCAGCCGGGGCTCACTTCTCGAAATGAGATGGCGCTGTGGCGCGTGAACAAACAGCGCGTCACTTTCTGCTCTCAACTGGGCGCCGCGGTAGAGCTCATGCACGTCGGCAAACAGCGCGGGGAGGACTTCGCATTTCGTTCCGTTCGTATACATTGCGAGGAGAGCGACTTCGGGCGAGGAAGCAGTTGCCCGAGTAATGGCAGCCTGGCAGATAAGCAGACACGCCGAGTACCCCGCGGCCTCCGAAAGCTAAACTACGTTGCATAGATGCGCCTCCTCGACCTTTAAGGCCCAACTCCATCGGCGCTCTTCGGCGCGCGTCCTGCGCGCTTGGGGGCCCACGCGTCGGCCAGAACAGGTCTGCGCATGCGCGACGCGTCGGCCACCGCCCAGCGCGTCCACGACGCGCGCATCTGACAGTGCCAGATATCGGCGCCTGCGCACGGGCGCTAGCGCGCGCGTCGGAAGCGGGGTCCGGTTGACAACAATCGGAGGACCGCGGGGCTCGTGAGGACTCTTTTCTTCATAGCTTCGTGTTCCCCGAACTTTTCTTCGCGGTTTAACTCGTCCTTTCAGCGCCCCCAACCATGTATTGTTCACGGCTTGACATTTTTTCAGTCGGCTCGCGAGGGGGAGCGAGCCAGCACCAGGTGCATGGAGATGCAAGCCCCTTTTCGACGCTCGTCGCGGCGCGTGCTGGTCGCGCAGGCGTTCCGCGCGCTCACCGAGGGGCGCCGATGGAGTTGGGCCTTTAAGCGGCGTTGACGCGCCGCTCGCACTCAAATAATCCCGTGGCTGTGGGAACGCTAGGACGGGAGGCGATATATAATGACTCGTCGTCGCGTTTCGCCAGGAAGAGAAGCTCTGTCACTCGCGTGGAATGTCATTTTCCCGCACTGCTCGCCGAAAGGAAAACTCGCGCGTCCAAGCGGAAAGTGAACGCGTCGAAGTGCTCCAAGTTATGAGTCTGCCGGAGAGCTTGTTAGCGCGTACTTACGTGGGCCTGCTTGTAAAAAAAAAAAAGCGGAGCTCTGGCAGCGGAGCTTTGCCGCCGAATTCCCATATTCAACTCGTGAACTCATCGGATTCAAAAGAGAGGAGCTCTCCTGATGGCTACACCAGCGCCCCGCGGGTAAAGTCGAATGTGATGCGCCAGACGTAGGCTAAATAAGCGAATTGCAGTTTGTACAGCAGGGAAGCGTATTCGGCCTGTTCTGTTGCTATAAGAACACAAGAAAGCAGCGCATAATGGTATTGGGCGTTGGGATCAAAGTCCAGGGCACTTATTCAGAAAAGCAGTTGTTCATTGTATTTGCTTTACCAACTGAAAATTTAATGTTTTGGGTCGTAATGAGAGAACAGAATAAAAGGGCGCATTGTAGGCGTCAGAGTAGCTTGGCCTCTAAAACCGTATTTTTGGCGCCTGAAAGCGAGATACTTGCATCATAAATTCCATCGAAAATGCAGCCATTTTCTAACAGAAACTTCCTCTGGCTATATCAAAGTTCAGAAAACTAATACAGCGCTCCCTTGCGACATATTAAAGGAACCAGCAGCAACACGCATCCCTTCCTCAGCATTTACCCCGCGTCTATCGGAGCGCGAAGGAATGTAGTACCGTTGATAGGCTCGTTTCGACCGTGAGTTAGCGACGTTCAAATATAACGAGGGAGTAAGCACGTATTCTAAAATAGCGGTGCGTATGTTCCCGCTTAGGTGGAAGTAGCATATGGATAAGCCTGAAAACACAAAGCAAACGCATAAAATGTTTGAAAAGCTCACTATAGACGCAGTCGAAGTTTTGTTTGTGGGCTCCAATTAAATAAAGAGGAAATACAGTGACAGAAGCACGCAGAAGCTAGCGATGAAAATTGCTCATCTATTCCAATCATCCTAAGTTCACGAAAACAGCGGCGGAGAGGAATTCATTTGCAGCTTTCGCGGTGCCAAGATGGCGCTACTTCTCATTCAGAACTATGTATATACAGGGTGTTTCACCTAAGACTTTCTGCAATTTTTAAAAATAAGCTATTTGAATTAGATGCGCGCTTTTTCTGGCATAGCATTGTCAGTGATGTAGCACATCATAATGCAGCCAAGACGTGCTAACTAGCAGGCTTGTTAACCAATATTTAATAGTTAACTTTTAAACTATTATCGTTGGGCTCCTTAATTATTGAGAGGCATGTAGCCCACGGTAAGTAATGTCCATATCCGTTTTTAGAATTTCGATAACGCGATTATCCTCGGCGCTGTGGCCCAACAAATTTTGGCTATTTCGACGAGTTAGGTTCACTGGAGAGGTTGCTTTGCCTGCAAGCTTCTCAAACCGCATGCATTTTGGCGCGATGTAGGCGAAATTTGTTGGGCTACAGCGCCGAGGATAATCATGTTCTCGAAATTCTAAAAACGGATATGGACATTACTTACGGTGGGCTGCATGCCTCTCAATAATTAAGGAGCCGAACAGTAATAGTTTAAAATTTAATTATTATATATTGGTTAACAAGCCTGGTAGTTAGCACGTCTTAGGTGAATTATGATGTACTACATCACTGACAATGCTATGCCAGAAAAAGCGCGCATCTAATTCAAATAGCTTATTTTTAAAAATTGCAGAAAGTCTTAGGTGAAACACCCTGTATAGTTCATGCGCTAAAAACAAACGCATGGTTGAGTGCAGTGTATGCTTATATCTCGGCGGATATGAAGGCCCCTGTGCACTCCGGGCCCCTAAAGAGTGCTCGCTTGCAAGCTCCCTGAAATTTTCTTCGAACAGAAAAAAAAAAAAAAAAATTCCACTTCTTGTCGCAGACAGACCTCAATTTCGCACCCACGTTTTCAGTAACTGGTCCGCTGAACAACGTAGCGATTGTTTCCTGTACTTCTCAACTACTTTTAGCGTTTGCAGTAAGAGCTTGGCAGGTGGATTCTGACTATTCAATGTTGCTCTGGTGGATGGTCAAAATTTCGCGACAAGTGCGCCACGTGTCTTCGCAGACGACTCGCAGAAAACAGCTTAAGCCTTCCTGACCGAACTATTTGCTCCGCCCAGCCGGGCGATACGTAAAGAGCAAGCGACACCGCGCCGGCTACCAAAATACTTACTCTTTATTCATCCTTATAATTAAGAACGGCGCTGCACAGACGCAAAGGAAAAAAAAAAGCATTTGCTTGTTATTTGGTCTCCTACCATGATCGTGCCCCATATACAGATTTACAGGCGCCTCCAGAAAAACAAAAGAAAAAAAACGCCTTCAAAGTACTTTAAAGGCGCTTTGCGTCTAACATGTGTTTCCAGTGCCTACAAATGTAGAGTATGTGGGGAAACTAACATAATAATAGGCACCACGCCCAGGAGAGAGGTTTCCCTGGGTTATTTTTTTCTGTGAGACCTCAAGTATTCCCTCCGCTTAATGGACACAGTATCGTCGTCTTTATACATCAACGGATGAGGCATGCGTTCTCGCAAGAATTACGATGGGACCATTTTGCTGCTGAACAGCAGTTCCTGACTCACTAAGTGCCCACAACAGACGGAGTTGTTTGCGCAGCGCGCATCTGTCGAGCACTGGCGAGACTTAAAGAGGCCGGCCGTGCCCGCGACCACGTTTCCTGAATTTGAAAACAAAATGAAAGTGCTCGCATTTTTTATGTTCTGCCCCCCCCCCCCCCCCCCCCCCCCTGCTAGCGGGCATAACATTGTTTAACTGTCAGCCGTCGCCAAGCATTAGGCAGGAACCTATACCGTAAGAAAGAAAACAGAGTAGTATAGGAAATGGGCCATCCATCTTCAGTACCATGAGTTCTTCGCGGTTTCAAAAAGTCTGGCGATTCTTCAGGTGCATTATGATAAGAAAACAAAACTAGCACGTCGAACGCAGACGCATTAAAAAAATGGCGGTCCCTTGAAAATTTTCGTGCATTGCCAAGATACTTGAACAATGCAGCATTGTTATTCGGTTCAGGCGAAAAAAAAAACCACGAAAAAAAAGCATAGCATATCCCTGGGTTTTCTAAAGCGCGGAATTGTTTGGGTTGCGATGACGAATGGTCTCCGATGCATTCCTCCAGCTATGATTCGCTAATGTGCAGTCGAGCGTGCCCATACATCGGCGACCCAGCTTCTGCGGCCCGGCGCGCCATCAGGCAACTGAAGGGTATTAGATGGGAGTTTACCATGCGTCCTCTGATTGGCCTCTAGCCTATATACTTTATGACCGCGCCGTCTCGAACGACCATTCAATTTTTCATTAGGGCCCGCTGCGCTTGTTGCTCCTGCAATATGAAAGATGTGGGCCCCTGCGTTGGGCCCGCGTTAGGCGAACAGGGAGCCCCAGTAAGTGACGTTAATCGCGGGCCGGCTTCGCTCGCGCGTCCGTTCCCTAAATCATGCACGCGCCTACACAGAGCGGCCGAGCAACCGAACGCTTCCGCGCCGAGAGCGCAGAGCATGGCCACGGGACGAACATTTCGTTCGTATCGCAAGCGCTTCCCCCCCCCCCCCCCCCCTCTTTTTTTATATATATATATATATAGCTCGTCAAGGCAGCGAGGATAAAAAGCAACTTTTCCAAGCTTGGGCTAAGAGATACGCAGCGTATTACAGCTGGTGCAGCTTTTGTTTTTCTCGGCGAGCAGCTGCCACATGACGAATACAAGCAACTCAGCCTACTGGGCAGTATAGTACAGCTCCCGTGAAAAATATAAAGTCCAAGGGGTTTGCTTCTGAGCTGTCTAGCGGGGCTCCCTAGCACATCTAGCAGTCCAAAGCTTCTGAGGATTGAGACCGCGAAGCTATATTCCTCTTGCGAGAAATTTCGGTCGCTGAGGGTGCATAACGAGGCATACATCAGGCCTTGCAAGCAAACCCCTTGGGCCGTACATTTTTGACTGGGGGGGGGGGGGGGGGGGGGGGGGTGAATTCATTACGTGGTTGAGCTAGGCTGCAGATTTGCTCAAAGGCGAAAAGATGGTCTCCCTTCGAGCAATTGTTGACTTGAGAGCAAAGGGCCATGGCGTACCGATTTCCCCATGCCAGTAATCTTACATCGTTCAAACAGCGTCCCAATGTAATTGGTTCTTAGCATAAGTGTCAACTTGATTATAAAAGTTGCATTTATGTCAGCCTTTCGTGGTGAACTGAGCAAGAACGACTGAATTACGTGTGTTTATATCGCAAGCAGGCGCGATTATGACACTGGAATGTTGTGCGATGCTGTAGAGGGTGGAGTTGACGTCACGGTGATTGGGAGCTGAGTTCGTAAAACCGTTCCCACCATCAAACGCCTTCGTCAGTTCGGTCCCAAGTGACCTGAGGCCAGCTCCAGCTATCACAGCATCGCGATATTTACCCAGGCAGCACGGATACAAGTCCTCCGCAGAAAGGTCGTGGGTCTCAGCCGACGAGCCACAGTGGTTGTTGCGGTTAGAAAAGTGCACTGAATCCCAAGCCTAGCGTTTGCCTGACCATTATGTCAGACAACGGGCTTTGAGAGCCTGCAGCGTCTCCGTGTCAGCCTACCAGCCATCGGCGAGTCATTCGCTGTGCATGCTTAGGGCAGCACTCGGTGTAGCAAAGAGCTGACAACAGCAGCAGCAAAACATGCATGCACTTTCAAAATACGCACTCAGTACACTTTTTAAAATGGACGAATCAAGCTATACATCCGTAACTCTCTGGCCAGCAATATAACCACGTAAATGGGATCCCTCTGGTGCTGGTTGAAGTTTTCTTTGCGGTGCAGTGTGGTAAGGTGAATTAACGGTAAAAGCAGGTATAGAGGAAAGCTCCGAGGAATAGCACTTCTTTAAAATAATTTCTTAAAGCCTGGTGAAGCTCAGTACTTTGTTGCAGTCGAATTCAGTCAGGACAGGCTTAATCTTTTGGGAACTGTGATTATAAGAAAGCAATAATTGCTGAAATTTTATCCGCTTTCGAGGTCGAGGTCATAGTCATGCTACCAGCGTCATTGTCAAGTTCTCGGTCGCTGCATTTGGCTCTTTGCGAGCTCTGATCCTCTGATACAGTATGCAATAACAGCATTTTGTGCATCCTAATCAGCCAGCTTCTCGTGCTAATGAGGAGAACATAAGCTCCGTTCAGTTGGTTTTGAATTAGCTGTTGAAATTAAACAAATGAAACATTCAGTCCAAACATAGCGCTTTCCGACATAGCCAGCGCTATCCAGTAACTCTGAATGGACGTTCGCCTCCAGCTCTGCACAGGTCGCTACAGATGTACATGCCAACTACGGACTTTGCTGAATGCGGCAGTAGACTGCAAGCGACTGTAGCGACTCACTAAATCTCGCTTTTACAAACAAATGTAGTGAGCTGCGAACACGCCAACGCCAGATATTGGTACAGAATGCCCTGTCTGGTCACGCGCGGCACTTCCTTGTCGAAAACGGCCCATTTAGAGACCCCGTTGCATGCGTATACCCCTGTATGTATAACAGCCACCGGCATCCATGTGGCGTCTCATCTCCTGGACGTCAAGGCCTCAGTAAGATGACGAGGAGCGGTAAATGTAGGTCAGACGGCACTCTCGTGTCACGACAGCGGTGTTCCGCGTGCGATGAAGACAGCTTCCGGTTTGACCACAGGCAGAGCAGCGGCCAAACGCTGTCGAGCGACTCTTCCCCAGGTGTGCGACTCGTTTAGTGGACGGGGAATGTGTACAGCGGAAGAGCCCCGATTCATCCAGACTTAACAACCTTCAAGAGGCAACCGTCCATTGTTTGACAAAGATGGGGCAGCGAGGAGGATAGAAAAGTGGATGGGGCGAGGGGGAGATGAGGCGGAAAAGAAGGAGGTGAAAGGAGCCGAAAGTGTAGCGGCTACAGAGGCGATGACGAGCAGTTGAAAGGAACGAGTGGCTCGAGTGACTTCCTTTATAGCACCCGCCACAGCGCCGGTCGCGGGTAGCGGCGAGAGTGAAGAGCTATTGCGGCGCGCCGACGCCGCGGGAAGAGCGTTCCCCGTCTCGTGACATAATCGAGCCTTCACCGTGAAAATGCAGCCCAGATGGGCTTGCTTAGGGCGTCGTGAGTGAGAGCAGGCGGCGACGCGAGCTAGTTCACGCGACAGCCTTTCGGCTCAAGTAAACGCTTCCGCTCATTACGCCAAAGACGCAGTTCAACGCTGCGAGCGCCGACAGCGAAACTCGTTCCCAGACCTTTCCAGTCTAGGAAATTGGCACTTAAAGCGCAATCTTTCTCCCTCACCCGCTCAACGCACCTCTGGAATCACCGCGCCGTAGCAGCCGGTCGGTCGCGCTGCAGGCGTGGTGATGCTGGGGTGCCAGAATAAGGATCCCCATCAATTCCAGCATCGCATCCTGGAAGATGTAATAGGAGGTTCTCTTCTGCCGTAATAGTACGCGCGGCGCTGATGGGTGTTTTGAACGAAGCAGCATTTCTCACTGGAAGAGGGCGGCCGGAAGTAGCTTCCGCAATGACTTCACTGAAGGTCTATCTAAAGTCAGCTGGCTGAAGTCGACAAGCAACTTTCTACACATTTTCTTTTCATTTTCGGTAAAGTTCTGTGCTCAACTACCCTACGGTATTACCGTAAGTCTAACTTAGCACTTGTACTGGACACGTGCTATGTGTGTACAGTGTCGTTTCTGCTGTAATTTATGTGTGGTTTTCGTTGACGGTTAGGCAGAATATCAACCTCAAAATAAGTAATCAGTAAAAAGAACAATCGAAACAAATGCCATGTAGTACATTAGCGAAAGAAATATGCCAGTGAACAAAGAAATCCGGTGCTGGTTGTGCAAATCGTAGATCCGTGGCATATATTAAGCGGGACGCTCGGAAATGCTAGGCAGAAAGGCATCGACAGCGTTGCAGTCGAAAACCGTATCTGGACACTCAGTGTTTGCGAGCTTGTCTTCAGAGGCTGCAGCGGTGGGATGACTGTCCTCTGCCCATGACCTGAGGCCTGTTCTTTGCACTCGCAGGTTCTGGCACTGGAGCGCAAGCCTAACGTGAATCCGGACGCTAAGGCGAGCACCACCATCGTGGAGGTGTCCCTGCTGGACGCCAACGACAACAACCCTCAGTTCCTGCCCGAGGGCGTGTACGTGTTCAGCGTCACCGAAACAGACCCGCCTGGGACCATCATCGGATCGGTGAGGCCGCAACGCTTGCGTTAACGCGCCGTAACCATACAGAAGACTCCTCTTATCCGTTTTGAAGCGTTTTCTATCAGCTTACAATGACTCCAACACTGCGTGAGTAAGCCCTGAGTGTTAAGCCATCGCCAAAGTCAGTGATAACGGTTACTCAGCGCATACAGAGTTGTTTGTAGCTCATTTGTTGACCGGATGCAAGTGTATGCTGCGGTCACGTTTACAAATTCACCCGCTGACACGTTTCCACTGTATGCCCAGTTCTCGTAGCTTCGCCGCTCTGAGTGGGAAGACGCCGGTTAGTCTGAGCTCCCGTGTACCCTGGCATGCGCGTAGGATGCTTGGAGAGAATGTTACCGTTCACAAAATTGCGTGTCGCACACCGCAAGTGTAAATACCCGGCGCAGTACACGCTTCTCAACCAGTACAGTGCTTTCTCACCAGAACTGTCGTAATCCGAAGGCTCAAATATTCTTATCATGCACAAAAGAAAGCGCGGAAGAGGCGGGGATAAACTGGGAATAAAGCCGCGCTTACAGAAAGCTATTATGCCCTGCTATTGTACGGTATCATGTACAGTACAATGTCGCGCGCTAAATCACTGGTCATTCCTCGCAAAGAATGAAAGTATCCCGAGAGCCGCAGATAACACGCGTTTCCACGCCGTTTTCTTTTTCGCGCCTAGGAACTGTGCCATGGAGTAGAAGAAACAAAAAGAGGGAAAACAACAGCCGAAAGATCGGGAAAAACAAAAAAAAAAGGCATGGAACCCTAAAAAAGCGTAGTGAGTCACGCATAGAGGACCTTCAAAGCGTTGCCGGTTACTCCACAGCTTAGTAATTTATTCGCAGAAAGCAAGCCGCGAAGAGATAACAAAGAATAAAGACAAAAACAACAAAAATCCGGGGGTGTGGGCGGGGGAGGGGGAGGGGAGAGCAGCGAACGTGGTGGCGGCGGCGACGACGAGAAACGGCGAGGGACAAAACGCGGGCCGGCGGCGTCTTTGTTTCGGAGGTGACAGAGAATCGCGCGCTCTCTGGCGCGAGAACGCAATAAGAACGGCGGCAGCAGGGCCGGGCATACAGAAATAACGGCGTCGTGCCGCCGCCGCCGCCGCGTGAATCCCCGTCATTGTTCGCCGGGAGCCGCGTTCGTTTCTCTCGCTTCACGCGCTCTTCTTCTTCTTTCCCTCGTTCTCGTTTCATTCACCCGGACAGTGAACGAACAAACAATCGATCGGAGAGGAAAGAAAAAGTTGATTGTTTCTGAGTGGCGAACAAAAGGTCGTTATCTTTTTTTTCTTGGCGCTGCTGTTCCCTCGTGCCGCTAACAGAGCGCGCGCGCTCGCTCTGTGTCTGGCGGCGACGCCTCGATACAGGCGGGGCTGCGGAGGAGCAAGCGGGGAGCCGCGCCGACGAGCAGATAGAAAGCAAGCAGAGACAACAACTGGCTCTTCTACGCGCTCCGCGAAGTGCCCCGCTCGCAACAGTGTCGCGCTAAGGTCAAGGGGAAATGCGCTACGGTATAGGGTTGAGACAAAACAAAGCGAGCCCACGTACTCCGTCTCTGGCCGTGCGTTTGTATACGCATACATAACCAGACGACGAGTGTGTGGGCGCAAGTGGGAGGGATGGAGACACAGTTAGAGGGGCGAGCAGGCTAAATATAGACCGCGAAGGAAGCAGACGGAGCGGAGAGGGGAGAGAGAGGGAGAGACAGAAGAGCACAAAGAAGTGCGACCGACCCATAACACAATAGGGCGAGCTGTGTGTCCATTCTCTAAGCTACCGCGCTGCAGAGCTCGAGGTGCTGTATTGTATTAGCGGCCGATCTCAGGTGCCTCAGCGCGATCCGCTTCGTTTGCTTCCATCGCAGAAAAGAGCACGCGTAATCTCGGGATAGCGGCCTGCGTGCGAGTCGCCGCTGGTTCTGCGCAAACAGTAGATAGCGCGCGACCGGCCCCGTATTATGGTCGCACCGCGTACGAGGCGCCCATATTCCGCGATGCGGGCAATCAAAACGGGGGTACGCATCTCGCGCGGGACTTTGTCGGGAGTATTGAATGGCCCCGATCCATCACGTCCCGATCGCCAGGGCTGCTGTCTCGGTCATTTCCCCGCCTCGCGCCCGCCCCCGGGGCCTTTTTCGCCCTCGTAGAATCGGGGGTGTTTAGACGGGGCTACACAAAAGGGGCGATCGTGCTGCGGGGACGGATTTGCTGTACCTCATTTATGCTCTTCTGAAAGGGACACGGTCGTCCTTTCACGAAGAGTGTAGAGGGGGGAGCGCGCGGCTACGTGAAAATAAAAAGAGAACACCCGAGGCTTTCGCTACGCGAGGTTGTCACCGGCGGTTGATCTTGAGGAAAACAGCACGAAGTCGCTGTCGAGTATTATGCCCGCGTCACACGACAGCGATAAGTAGCGTCTTTGGTAAAACGGGTTCAGTGAACCGACGACATTATATCTCCAGACAAACTTTGTGAACATAGCGCTTGGGTGTTTCCCGCACGACAGTGTGTTTCCTTCTTATCTGCAGTACTTTATCATTGTAGCGCGAACGAGTCGCGAGAGAAACTGGCTTCCCTACAATACGAGAGGTGCCTTTGAAGGCTGTTGTAACGTGCGATTACAATGCGATTGCAATAGTCTCAGGAGGCTATTGTTAAAGGAAGTGAACGCTTGGCACGACACATGCTGAGTGCAACGGGCTCTTGAGAGACGGACATCCATGCGGTTTTGGCTTGAGTATCTAGGCTTACCTTGCTCTCTTTAAACTTGGCGCGCAAAATGATATTTTTTGGTCACTGCTGACGAATTCATGCATGAGAAGCGCTGAGGCGGCTGGGTGAATGTGTATAAATACTCGGGCGCCTTCTTAACCGCATTATTAAAGAAAAAAATCCGATAGCATTTAGGTTGCTTGCTGTAGTGGCTACAGTGAGCGTCAATGCTCTTGTGATTTTCCCGCCAAAACTCCAGTTGAAACCGGTTCCATTGCCCTTATACAGTATGCAAGAGCAATCACCTTCTAGAATGTTCGAGTAGCTTCCATTCAATTATCATATGGGATTATAGTAATTATATCCACCCACCGTAATCCATTTACTTGGGTGGGCCTACTTCCAAAATTTTCGGGGTTCTTATAAATTTTGGGTGGCGGGCCAACTTCGGAATTTTCGGGGTCTTCACATTTTCAACTTTGGCGCTGCCCTATGATTGGTCCACTGGTGGTCACGCGATGCTGAGGATGCCACGACACTCTCAATCGCAATAGATCGCGGGCAGTCCTTATACCCCGCTGGCGCGGTGGTGCAGCGGTTAAGCGATGCACCACTGCCCCGGCTGGTGACTGTTTCAAACACAGCCACCGATGAGGGGCTTGTGAGACCCAGGTTGCTCTTACCGAGCTCCCGTAAGGCTCATGCGCAGCGCCATGGTGGTCAGGTGGACAATGCACGGCATTTGGCGATACTGGACTGTTTGCTGACAATCCGGTGGGCAGGTTGCGATGACGTCGCAAGGTCGGGCGACCTTTCTCGGCCAATCAGGGAATCTTGTGTCGAGAATTCCAGATTTCACGGTGCTCTCTGATTGGTCAGTTAGGGCCGCGTGACCCTGATGGCGTAATCGGAGGATTTACCAATCAGGAAATTTTGTTACGGTGAAACCGGAATTTTTTTGTGAGATGACAGCCCAAATGCTATCGCATCAGTAACAAATGTTGCTTACACTGCAGGCACGGTGCACGGACGCTCGATCCGCACAAAGCTGCTCGATCGTTTGTGAAACCAACGTTGCGGCTCCTGGTCGAGAGGCTGCCGTGCACTGGCCAATCACGGTTTCCAACGAGCCGATGGCCGCCAATCACACATAGATTTATGTTATGTAAAGAAATGTGAAGAACAGCGGTGAGGATCTAGACCCTCTTGCTTGCTGCATAGGTGTACGTAACGGCTGATGTACTCTCATGATTGCCTCCTGTACCAGGCCGGATCGTAGACGCCTACGCCATTGCAGCGCATTCGTGTTGGAGGCAGTCCGCTATCGTGAAGTTTCGATTAGTGCAGAGTGCCCGTATTCGCCTCTTCCAGGTGGTCGCGGTGGATCCGGACATGGGCGACAACGGACGCGTGGTGTTTTTCAAGCAGAACGACACGCTCAGCTCGAAAGTGCCGTTCGGCGTGCACCCTTTCAACGGCTCCGTGTACGTGCTCGACCAGTTCCGAGAAATCGCCGTCAAGCCGGACCGCTACACCTTCTTCGTCATCGCCTCCGACGTCGCCAAGAGCGTGCACGAAAGGAGGTGAGGCTTCGCTCAGAATCGTTCCATTTGCAAGCGCTCTGCGTGGCATCTAGGTTTTCTGTATGTGCAGTACAGAAAGCCTCGATGACTGCCTGCCGTCAAGGCGCAAGCAGGCGATGTCAGTGAAGGCGCAAGGAACGCCGCTGCTCGCTGCATCTTTCATTTTGTTTCAAGATACTTCTACAGAGCGCTGTTAAATACAAGTTCTCTGCAAAGCGTTCGTGTGACGCTCCGCCACATGATCACGCTCCCTCTACCCGACCGTTGCGATCTAGCTTGCTCCTGGCCACGGACTCTATTACGCCTTGCCCGTCATCTCGTGAAAACGAAGTTGAGATCTTCCTGCCCGTGAAGAGAGAGTTCAGTTCCGTATGAATACTCACGAGCGACAGCCGCTTTACGGATTCATGTGACAGTACACTGCACTCCAGTTCCAGATAGAAGCGCTATTAGCAGACTGCTTTCGTTCGTTGTTTTAGTATTACTTTTATGTAGCTAAAGGCAGCCACGCGCGAACGACACACTGTCCTTTTCGAAGGTTCCTAGGCGGCTGAGTTTGCTTGTCTTGTGCACCGTGCTGTGCAGCTCATGTAGCCTCGCCAGCGCTCCAAATGTCTGCAGATGAACAAACTTTCTACTCTCTCTTCAGTGCTTCAGTGTGCCAGGAGGCCTTTGATGCAAACGCAAGCAAGGAACGCAGTGGCCTTGGAGCTTTTCAAAATAACGGTAATCTGACATTAGACGCCCGGATAAACGTCACATACATATGTCCCTAACCTTCTGCGGCGGAAAATTTTAAATTCCGCTTATTTATTTATTATTTTTTACAGAATATTTCTGTCGCTTCGGGAGCATTATCGCAGGGGAGACAGTATTATAAGTACGCGGTAATTGTTCACAGTAATGCGCAACAAAGCACCAAGGTAAGACAAAACAATAAGTTCGCAATACAAGGGTAACAGAAAGTTTAAAAATGGAAACAATGTTACACTCACAAATATAGTCGAGGATAAAAAATCATGGTTATTACAGATTGAAGCCCGTTCTTCAGACAACAAGTTTCACTTTTTCACTGTTTTTGGAGAAAAAAAAAGTTTTTGAAAAACTCTTGGTCTTGCAGTCGTGCTCGCGCACCTTTTTGGCGTGTTCGGGACGTGTCGAGACACAAGTTGGCTCCTACGGGGAGAATTGAGACGACAGGGCTCTGAATTAAGAGCAAAGGACACGCGAAATTTCGCGATTGGGAACCATGATATTGTTACGTGGCCCGAAGTCTATGTCGGCACAAGGACGACCGGAGCACAGGGTCCAGATCACAGCTAGCCCCGAGCGGCAAGCGCGCACACACTGGGCACTTCCTCTGCGTCGTCTTCACGGAGATTATCCGTTACATGGCCCCCCGGTCGGAAAAGCACCGTCTCGGTGCTCATCACGGCAGTGAGGGGGACTGCAAGAGGTAGGGCTTGAGGCGAGAGACGTGCACAACATCGGTCTGATGCTGAGAGGACGTGGCACCGGGGAAGGCCGGAGCGATCTCGTAGGTGACTGCGGTGACTTGGCGCAGGACACGGTACGGGCCGATGTAGCGGGACAGAAGTTTTTCAGAGAGCCCCACGCGGCGAGATGGCGACCAAAGCAAGACGAGGGAGCCAGGGGTGAAGGAGACCACACGGTGACGGCGGTTGTAGAATTCCTGCTGAGAGGTCTGGGAAGCGAGGAGCCGGGAGCGTGCGAGTTGGCGAGCGTGGTCAGCGCGGGTAATGGCGTCGTGGGCGTAAGCAGACGGCGGAGCAGTAGAAGTGGGAAGCAGCGTGTCCAGAGGCAGTAGGGGCTCGCGGCCATACAAAAGATAAAAAGGGGAGTAACCGGCAGTGTCATGGCGGGAGGAGTTGTAGGCGAAGGTCACATAGGGGAGAGCGGTATCCCAGTCGCGATGGTCCGGAGAAACGTACATAGCCAGCATATCGGTGAGAGTGCGATTGAAGCGTTCTGTGAGGCCGTTCGTCTGCGGGTGGTAGGCGGTGGTGAGCTTATGTTTCGTAGAGCACGATCGAAGAATGTCAGCGACAACTCTGGACAGAAAGCATCGGCCTCGGTCGGTCAGAAGTTGACGGGGAGCTCCATGATGTAGGATAAGGTCGGTCAAAAGAAAGTCGGCAACATCAGTAGCCGTACTGGTGGGCAGTGCGCGTGTGATCGCGTAACGTGTAGCGTAGTCTGTGGCAACAGCTATCCATTTGTTGCCCGAGGCGGATTCCGGAAATGGTCCCAAAAGGTCTAAGCCGACGCGATGGAAAGGTTCCGGTGGGACGTCAATGGGCTGAAGCAGACCGGCTGACAGAGTGGTGGGGCGTTTCCGGCGCTGGCACTCATCGCAGGCAGCAACATAGCGGCGTACACAGCGGTAGAGGCGCGGCCAAAAGAATCGACGACGCACGCGGTCGTAAGTACGGGAGACACCCAAGTGACCAGCAGTGGGAAGATCATGCAGCTCTTGGAGGACAGCAGTGCGAAGGTGCTCGGGGACAACGAGAAGGAGGTCTGGGCCATCCTGGCTAAGGCTCCTGCGGTATAAAACTCCATCACGGAGCACAAAGCGGCGCATCGGAGGGTCGAATGGGGCGGTGTTGAGGCGGTCGATAATGGAGCGCAGCTCGGTATCGCGGCGCTGTTCTTCGGCCATGTTAGCAAGGACAGAGAGGGAGCACAGAGCATCCACGCTGTCAGTGCCAAGATTGTCACACAGGCCAACGGGGTAACGGGAAAGGCAGTCGGCATCAGCGTGCAAGCGGCCAGACTTGTAGAGTACAGAGTAATTGTACTGCTGCAGGCTCAGTGCCCAACGACCAAGCCGTCCTGTAGGGTCTTTCAAGGAAGAGAGCCAGCACAACGCATGGTGGTCAGTGACAACTGTAAAGGGGCGGCCGTATAAATATGGGCGAAATTTCCCAACAGCCCAGACAAGAGCTAAGCACTCGCGTTCGGTAATTGAGTAATTCCGCTCCGGGGCAGAGAGGAGACGGCTGGCGTACGCGATCACACGGTGCTCTCCGGATTGTCTCTGTGAGAGGATAGCGCCGATGCCGTAGCCACTGGCGTCGGTGCGAACTTCAGTGGGAGCGGTCACATCGAAGTGGGCGAGAACTGGCGCGGTAGTAAGCTTCGATATCAGGTTGGAAAACGCTTGTGCCTGGTCGGGTGCCCAGATGAAGGTGGTGTCTTTCTTCAGAAGGTTGGTTAGGGGGCGGGCGATGTCGGCAAAGCCTTGCACGAATCGACGAAAGTAGGAGCAGAGCCCCAAGAAGCTTCGGACGTCGTTAGAAGAACGTGGCTGGGGAAAGTCTCTGACGGCTCGGATCTTCTCAGGGTCAGGGTGGACCCCCGTATTGTCGACGACATGACCCAAGATGGTGAGCTGGCGGCGCGCGAAACGGCACTTAGACGAGTTGAGCTGCAGGCCGGCATGACGAAAGAGGGAAAGGATCTGGGAAAGGTCAGTGATATGAGTGGAAAACGTGGGCGAAAAGACAATGACGTCATCGAGGTAGCACAGGCAGGTGGACCACTTAAAGCCGTGCAAAAGGGCATCCATCATGCGCTCGAATGTGGCTGGCGCGTTGCATAATCCGAAAGGCATAACTTTGAATTGGTAAAGCCCATCAGGTGTCACAAAGGCGGTCTTTTCACGGTCCTGGTCGTCTACAGCAATTTGCCAGTAGCCGGAGCGAAGATCTATGGATGAGAAAAATTTGGCACCATGAAGGCAGTCAAGGGCGTCATCGATACGCGGCAAGGGGTACACGTCCTTTTTGGTGATCTTATTCAAGTGCCGATAATCAATGCAAAAACGCCAGGAGCCATCCTTTTTCTTCACAAGTACGACGGGTGAGGCCCAGGGACTGTGCGAGGGTTCGATAATGTTTTTCGCGAGCATTTTAGTAACTTCCGCATTGATAACTTGACGCTCGGCGTGAGAGACTCGATACGGGCGGCGGCGGATGGGAGGGGCATCGCCGGTTTCAATGCGGTGCCGGACGGCGAGAGTTGGGCCCAGCGTCGTGTTGTTGACATCAAAAATATCCGAAAAAGATTCGAGAAGGGCACGAAGCTGGGCAGTTTGGTCGGAACTGAGGTCGGTGGCCATCATGGTCGTGAAGGCGTCGGGCGACTGAGGAGACTGCCGGCGCGGGGTGGCAGTGTCGTGAACAGGGGTGTTGGCCAACTGAGCGACGTGGCAAGGAGCGAGAGGAGATAGTGTAGCCACGCAGATGCCGGACGGGAGCACTTGAGAAGAGACGCCGAAGTTGAGGAAAGGCAGAGAAAGGGCGTTAGCTTGGATGGTGGCGATGGTATGAGGCAGGGCAACGTTACGGGTCAGCAGGAGGTCAAGGTTGGGCGTAACGAGATAGTCGCCATCAGGAACTGGGCGAGAAGGGGTCAGTGGAACGAAAGAGGCGGTTCGGGATGACAGGCGAGCATAATCGGTACTGTACAGTCGCAGTGATATATCGACGGGTTCTGAATCCAGCAGTGGAAGTTCGAGGTGTAGGACGCCATCCGAGCAGTCAATGAGGGCGGAATGGTCAGTCAGAAAATCCAAGCCAAGAATGAGGTCATGGGCACAGGTGGTCAGCACGGTGAATTGAACCGGTATACTGTGGCCGCCAATGGTAACGCGCGCGGTACACGTACCGTCGACAGCAGGCGTGCCACCATCCGCGACACGCACACGGGACATTGCAGGCGTGAGGACTTTGCGTAGGCGACGGCGGAGGGCAGCACTCATCACTGATATTTGAGCACCGGTGTCAATCAGGGCGCGCACAGGAACACGGTCGATAAAGACGTCCAGGAGATTTGGTCGAGAGGTCGAGAGAGGATTTGTGGTCCGGGTCGTTGATGCAGCGTCACCTCCGGGAGCTGCATCATTTAGTTTTCCAAATGGGAGCGGCTGGTTGAAGGCGACTGTGGGGAGCGAGAGCGGCGGCCCTGCGGCGACGGAGAGCGGGAGAATCGGCGTGGAGGGGGAACGGCTGCTTCAGATGGTTCGGACGGGGCTCGGGGCGAGAAGGTGCGGGTCGAGGTAGAACTGTAGAAGGAGGGGCAGACGTTGCGGGCTGGTGAAGACCATGGACTGCGGCAATGTCGGGCGATGTGGCCAATGCGAGAACACCGGAAGCAGATGGGGCGGTCGTCTGCCGTACGCCACTCATTTGGATTGCGATAACGCTGCGGAGAATAATAGGCGCGACGATAAACAGAGAGAGGTGGCTGGGGGGTGTCCGGGCTTCTGATGGTGCACACAGCCGGAGGAAGGTTCAGGTTAGCGAGTTCCTGACGCACGACGGCCTGAATCAGCGACACGGTGGGTAGAGAGTTATCAGGTGCGGTCGGACGGGGCAGAACAGGCGCAAGGGCTTCCAGTTCGCGGCGAACGATGCGGGTCACAGTGCCGGTAACGGGGTCATCTTCGGAAGAGGCGCGGGACGGTAGTCGGTGTTCCTCACAGGAAGAAGTAGCGGCAGTATTAGGGAGCCGAGAGAACTGCTGTGGAATTCGGCGGCTTTTAACCTGTTCGAAATGACGGCATTCTTTTATGATTGCGTCCACGGTGGTGCAGTCTTTGCAAACCAGTAAGTTAAAAGCATCATCCGCAATCCCTTTCAGAATATGGCTCACTTTGTCGGACTCGGTCATGGCGGCGTCGACCTTGTGGCAAAGTGCCAAGACATCTTGGATATATGCCACATAGCTTTCGGTTGACGACTGGGCGCGCGACGCGAGCTGCTTCTTCGCGGAGAGCTTCCGGTCATCGGGTCTGTCAAACAAAGTACGGAGCTTTTCTTTAAAAGTCTCCCAGCTCGTCAGTTCTTCTTCGTGGGTTTCGTACCAGACCCGGGCCGTGCCACTAAGATAGAAGATCGCATTCGCTAGCATCACGGTGGGATCCCACCGGTTATAGGTGCTCACTCGCTCATATAGGCTGAGCCAGTCGTCGACATCGGTGCCGTCGTTCCCAGAAAAGGTACCAGGGTCACGGGGAGGAGCCATGACCACGAAGGGAGCAGAGGGAGTGGTTCGTGACTCGCCGGGTGGAGCCATGATGGTAGTAGCCCCGGCCTGACGACCGCTTCGGAGCTGCGTGGCGTGGAGATCGTTTACCCGGCACGTCCACCAAAGATGTTACGTGGCCCGAAGTCTATGTCGGCACAAGGACGACCGGAGCACAGGGTCCAGATCACAGCTAGCCCCGAGCGGCAAGCGCGCACACACTGGGCACTTCCTCTGCGTCGTCTTCACGGAGATTATCCGTTACAATATCAATGGTGCGAATTCTTTTTTCTTTTTCAACAGCTTTTCAATGTAACTAAAGCGACTTTCGCCACTAGGCTTGACTGCCGCTTGGAGAAGCCAGCGTTTTAGTGACCTTGGGGGCAAAACACTCAGCATGCAAGTGCAAAGCAGAAGGTGGCTATCGAAAAAAGGTGGTGCATGTCATTGAGAAAGAAACCCCGAAAGAGTTGATTGCAGTGGCGCACGAAAAGAAGGGCAAAAGCGGGCAGTGGCCTGGGCAGCTCGAAACACCGTGTACCAGCGCCACGGTGGTGACGTCGGCCACTGCTGCGTGGGAAGATGTGTGCACTGAAGTATCAGAGGCTTGGCTTCACTTGACTGCAGCGCATGCATCTCAAGCATTGCCTCTTAAATGACGTCGACGAATGTGTTGTTTCCCTTCCGTATTTTAGCGAGCCGTCTGCGTTTCTCTGGGGAGAGTGGCCTCAGATATGGTTGGCTTGGACAGTTTGAGACTGCGTTACAACCATCCTAATATTTTAAAAAAATTCTCCCCAGTTCTCAAGCTCCTCCCTCGCGTTATACCCCTGCAAATAAGGTAAAATTATTTTTTTTCCATAATTGGGTCGTTTCTGTATGTCCGCAACAACAATGTGGCAACAATAGCATCAAAGAGAATGTGGCTGCTAACTCTCAATTTCGTGAAAACTACCTAAATCGGCCATTTTTCGCGGAATAGCTGAATCCCGCGAAACTAGGGGCCTTACATATGACTCACTGAAATGTGTTTAGGATCCAAATAGGCACCCGCTTCATGGAATGTGCCTACATTGCAAGGTTGGAAGATATCATTATGGAAGACTGACTCTTTCCGAGAAATTTTCATCACCCCTATGCGCATGAAAGTACCTGTAGTCTACATTCGCACTCATCGCTTCCAACTATATATAACTGGGCGCCTCGCTAGCTACCAAAATTATTAAATATATGTGAAGAAGTATTCACGAATTAGGATAGAAAATTTAACTTTGTTGCCATCCGGGAAATCGGTGTGGCCGATTTGCGACGCTGGCTCTCGGCCCGTTTCGCGGTACAGGTTAGAAAGACTACCTAGGAGCGCTATATTCTCGATATACGCCGTACAAATTCTTAATTCTTGCTGTCCTTGCTCCTCTACAGGCTGACAGACGCCAGGCCATTGCTACCCACTCTCTCGCATGAGAGAGTGGCCTTTTACCTTCGGCATCAGTCTTTTTATTTCCTGGAATGTTGTGAATTTGCACGCTCTTGAACGTAGCTTTAGATATGAATTCTCTGACGCCCAGAACCGTTTTGTGTTAGGCAGTGCACTGCATAAACCTCCTCGAGATTCACATTGCAACCCTACGAGTCCGTTCCCAGTGCAACAGCCGTCGGTACGAAAACGGCAAACCACGGCACGGTCTGGCGCTCTGACCACGCAGTGAACGAAAGATTGCAAAACCGCAGGACGCATGAAGTGAAGAGAGGAAAAAAATATATATATAACTCTGCGTTTCTGAAGCTCTCTGGGCTGTTCAGTAAGAAGAACTGAGCTGCAGTCCGTATCCTATCTCCCATCGCGCCTGCTTGCTCCTTACCGTTGCTTTAACCGGTATGTTCACCTCCGTCACGCTGACGCATCAGCCCGCGTCAGCAACGCCCGTGGCCAAGCACCGCCGGATATTGGTATGTCGAGAAAGGCCGTACGCTCACGTATCCGCCTTCCCTCGCAGCTCACTTGCGCAAACAGAGTGACGCCGAGACTGCACGCAAAAGGAGCCTAGGGGAAGCGGGGTCGCGAAAAGGATATGGGCAAGGGCCGGCTTGAGCCGGTTTTCGACCCAGTGCCCATGGCGGAGACCGCCTGAGTAGCCCGTGCATCTGCCACACGGCCATCATTGCGGAGGAGGCAGAGCGAGAGAGGGAGACGGTTTGCGCTGCTGCTCGGCGGTATGTCCGGCCGAAATCGAGCTGGCGCAATCGGACAAATGCCGCCGCAACCGTCAGCCGTTGGTAGCCGTGGCAGCGGGAGCGAGTACGTCGTGCAGTGCAGCCGCCGCCGCCAAACCAGCGCCGCTGGCCTCTCGGCGAGAGCGCGCTGCGGGGGTGGGTGCCCGCTCGCAATCATAGGATGGAGCAGCCCGCGCGCGGGAGTAAAGAGAAATAGAGAATCAGCGGCGGCGGCAGCGAAAACAGGGAACGCGGCCGGAACAATATCGTCCGGATTGGTTTGATGGCCGCACGCATGCGCCCCACTATTTACCCTCCGTCTGTCTCCTCCCGGCGGCCCCTGTTACTCCATGGTGTGCAGCAGCAGCTGCCGCTGGGCGCGCGCAAGAAAGCCGAGTCGATTGGACGATCTGCCTGCGGCCGCGCCTTCCTATTGCATTCCGCGCGTTCCGGGAGCGTCGTCGGAAGCTCGCCGATCGGGCCCGGTTGACGCTGTCACTGGCCCCCTAGGTGTGTATATATAGATGCCCACTCGAGCTTGCCGCACCAGAGTGTCACGCGGGCCATCGCCGCTGAGCGGAAAGATAGCGGCTAAACTGAAAGAGAAGTAAGCGCTGATCGCGAGAGAGCTGTGGTGGTCTGTAAAAAACGAACGAGACTCGCTGCTTTTCTTGATGGAGCAGTCCTAGCCCGGCCCCATTTATAGCCTCAAGTTTTTCGTTTTAACTTTTTGAGCTGAAAAATTTCTTTTTTTTTCTTTTAATGCGCGACTTGCCAAAGCTCTGTCGGGGCTGTGACGCACACCACAGTCTGTGTTCCGGCCTAATTTCGAGGGCCTGTGCCTCAGTAGTACAATGTATTTGTTCGAGTTAATTCTAGTGCTACCAATCTCCAAGCCGGGAGGCCGATAACGACCTAGCGGATGCGTGGCAGCGCATGTTGCAGGATGAAGCGCATAAATAAATAGAGCTCAATAAAGCCGAGATAATATATCGGTCCGAAAGTTATTCAAAGTGCATCAAAATCTCTTTACACGGGGGCGCACTTCTTCTTTAAAGAAAAATTCTATAAAAATCTGCTGACAAATTATACAGGAAGAAAAGCAAAACCAAATGTGCTGTGGATCCCCAGGAGGATGCTTTAAAAATGCCCGCCTACGGCCCATGGAAGGAACAGGCGCTAATTC
This sequence comes from Amblyomma mixtum, assembly GCF_055824585.1. NCBI lineage: Eukaryota > Metazoa > Arthropoda > Arachnida > Ixodida > Ixodidae > Amblyomma > Amblyomma mixtum. The sequence goes on from NC_143014.1 coordinate 202,173,812, forward strand.
TCATAGGGCAACTGATAAGGGGGAGGTGGGTGGGGTAGAGGAAACGAGAGTAAAAAGTTGGTGAGAGCTGCTTTAACTGGTGTAGGCGATGGGGTAGGACAACGGGACCTCGAGTTAAGTGGTGATGCGAATAGCTGTTCAACAACGCAAATGTTGTTAGGCATTTTAATGCGTTTTGAGCGAGTAATGACGCGCGTGAGGTATTTAACATCTATTTAATCAGAACGCTCTTGAACAGAGGAAAAGAGCCGGTCATGAGCGTTGATGAAGATAGAGCGAGAGTGCCTGAGGCCTACTCTGCCTACACTTCACCCCGCAGCGGCAACTGAGGTCTCGCGTTGCTTCGTCGCAACATAAATTAACACCATTGGCAGCTGCAGCGCTCTGCTGAAGCCGTTTCGGTGGTATTCCCAGAGGCACCTCTTAAAGTGCCCATTCGTCTATACGTAGAATGTGTACGACAGGGACATTATCCCGGTCCGCGATAAGCAAGGCGCCAGTGTCAGCAGCGCACGAGATGTGACCGTCTAGGGCTTGCATGAGTCCCACCTCGGAGAGAGAGCATTTCGTGATTGAGATGTATGGTGTCGACGACCAGGTGTACCGCTATTTTTTTTTTGTTTGCGTTCTCGTTATACTAAACTTTCCCACTGTGTCCTCTTCAGGTCAGTCATCGACATTCGCTCCTTCAGAGCACGTGAGAGGGGACGGGCACGCAAAAAGCGGCACAGGAAAGTTTTTTTGATGTTGTTGTTTCAGCGTATGTCTATAGTCGGCGTAGAGTCGTTCACTAGCTTGGTGTAACTGTTTTCTCTCGTGCGTTAACGACCCAGGAATGTCCCGAGCAAACGTTGATCTCCTTTCTGTTTCTTTCTTGATGCATGACGAATCTTCCTCGCGTAGCACAAAATGTTTTGTTCGGGAACGCCGATGACCTCGAATCTGTGTACACGTTGCGGGCACTGATCGATAACGGGGCTGATTGCGCAGCTTCAAGTATATGGCGTATAGCGCTGCTCCTACTGCCGCCGAGACCCGTCTTCATTGGCCATCACCATCATCGCTCATCGCGTGTGTCTAGGGAGCACGGACTCGGGACATGCGTGCAGTAGCGAATGTCGTCGGGCCCTCGCGGCCGGTCACCGCCTCTCCATCGCGTTCGGCCCCTAAAAAAAATCTATACGCTCTTGCTCGTCTGGTCGGGGTGCGTCCATCAACTGAGCTCGTCATGGTTCTTTGCGCAAGTGTAACGCAGTGGACTTGCGCGAACATTAAGCAGCGCCACAGAGCGACGATTTCGAGGTGCTGAAATCGGATTAGCCCGTTAATGTAACCCAGACTTCGTCGAAATTCGAATGATCAACCTTTTTTTTTTTTTCGTGCCTCTTAGTGCGCGGTATATCAAAAGTTATTTTGCCTCCTTGCGTGGCTATCAGACCGAAGTGAAAGCATGTGGTAATAAATGAGTTTAATATTGCCTGCCGCAATGAGTACGTTTCTGGTCACTACTGCGAGCTGAAATGGTGGCGGGTTCTTGCTGCATATTTCTTTACCAAAATACCAACAAATGACGGAACACTTTCAATTTTTTTTCTTTAACGTATGTCCTGCTTTTCTGACTGCCACGAGTTACTCGGGCGGAATATTCAAACTGACGCGCCCACTTCGCGAACGCACTTCAGGCGAACTGTCTTGAAACTCTTTTTGGCATGCACCTGATTAACTCTCCAGCTCGAATACCTCGCAGTGTTTGGCACAGCAGTTTTATTTGCGGCTTTGTGCACTGTTTACGTTATAGCTAATTACAGTAGTTAAGAGAGGTGTCTAGAAAGATGTGCGTTTGTTCTTAGCTTCAAAGTCAGTTAGGACACAGGTTTTCGTGCGCTCTCTGGATGATGCAGTGTCTAAGGATGAAATTAAGAGCGCCAAAGTGCGCACTGACCGTCAGTGCGACGTCGGGAACGCATGGCAACACTGAGCGTATACGTATTTTAGTGTAGCGGACGGTATGCATTTTCAATGTGTGGTTAACTGTAACCTCAAAGGTCACCTGATGGTAATTAACTCATCGATTTCAATTATTTGCTAGACACATCCCAGTCGTTTTGCACAGGCATTCAGATCTAAGGGGGAGAACAACGCCTGATCTAGATTTAATGATAGCAGTGGTGATAGCCTCTTCTGTGAGCCGTTTGTCTTAATTTAGGCGGGTTGTCCTGGATTTCGTCTGAATGACTTATGGTTAAGATCGTGAAGCGGGATTGGCGTTCATGAAGCGTAGCGGGCCTTCCGAGTTTCCATCCTTTTCCAGCGATGTAAGCCATCTCGAGTTTTCACATTGTAGCCATGCCTCGCCGTCCCCGTTCGCGAGTCATCCATTTCTAGGGGTAAGCCCTTCCTCAAAAAGTAATCAGGGGCTCCTCACGGAAGCGTATACACTAACAGTAAATAAATATATAGATATATGGATGGATGTACGGCGGCCCGGAAACGCATTCAAGGGGGACAGGGCCCGGGCGCAAGAAGCCGCAGAAGCCGAAGATCGAGAATTGGAGTTTTGACACGCGGCGCACGCCGGCAACAACAACGCCCTGAATCCTTTATCTCCCGAATTCTCCAAAGCCTCCCTTCGGGAACGGGCCGCGGAAGTGGCACACGATGATTCGGGGCCGCCGTGGAGGGAGAGGGCTGAGAAATTGCGTCTTCTTTGCTCGACAGGACCGCCGTGGCCGTGGTGCACGTGAACGTGACCGACGTGAACAACAACGTTCCCGAGTTTGTGGGCGCGCCGTACGAGGCGCACGTCGGCGAGTCCCTTCCCGCGGGGGCCCTCGTCACTCAGGTGTCGGTAAGTACGACGGCTCCCCCTGCCCTTCTCCGCCTGGTCACCCTTTCCTCTCCATCAGCGGCTTTCATTTGCTGCCGCCGCTGCTGTGAGGGGTGTCTCTTGTTTGATGCCAACGCTTGTCCCGGACGGTGCAAGGCGTTTACCAGTCTGTCATTCATGACGACACGCGCGAGCGTCGCCCTAACCATAGACTCGGTAGACGCGCAGGGATTAAGGTTAGACGCATTAATCTGGTCGTAGTCTTGGCTGAAAGCAGCCATTCGACAGCGCCTATAGAAAGACTGAACTGCAGAGTGCAGGGCGAGCTGATCGGGAACCAATGGGAAGACTCCTCGCAAGTCGGATAGAAGTTTGGTAAAAGGGTATTGTCCCACGATGACCTCCATCTCAGTTTCAAGCTGCTGAGTGTGCTGACAGCGATCGCAGAAAACTTCACTCGCTGCTTATCGTTGGATATCGGCGTTAGAAACCTTTCGACTCAATTTGTTCGCCATCATGATTAGATTGCGATCCTGCGCCGCCATCACGGAATCTGTCCCCACGTAATCTTTTCTGAAAACGTGCTGAAAGAGCATGATTACGGATTTTCTATTAATTCTTGCGGAAGTGCAGCTTGGATGTTATCGTTTGCGATTGAGGCTGATAGCTCAACACGAGCTCTCAAAAAGCTCCACCGCCAAGGCACTGCTGTGTTGTAAGGCTTTCCGAATCGTCGAGAACTCGAGCTGAGCAAAAATTAACTGCAGCTGTCTACGTTCGCATACCTGTATTTTTTTACAACACTTCTTACTCTCCTCTCTCTTCCGTTCTCCCAAAGGCTAAGGACTTGGATGCCAACACGGTGCTCACGTACTCCATCATTGCTGGCAACGACGACGAGACATTCCACATGAATGCTTATTCGTAAGTACCAGACTTCCCAAAGACATAGTATGCGCCGATGCAGCACTCTTGATGGGCGTTATCAAGGCATATAAGGAAGAAAAGAAATCGGTAAAACACCACCGTTAATTTACGCATACCTTCGTCTGAAACCCTCCATTACTGAGGGCACTCATCACGTTTATTTGGAGGGCTGTAGCGCTCTACCTGCTGTAGTTGCATTTCATATTATCTTCCGCCGTCCTTGAAATTGGCGAAAACATTCTTCAAGACACTGGCTTTAAATGTTCACTGTAGCTTTAGTAAAATTGAGAACATTATGCTCCCTGAACTTTGAGTAAATGTAAGTGAATGAAAGTTGCGTATGCTATGGGAATTTATGTCACGTTTTGGCTTTCTTTTCAATTTTTTTAACAGCGGCATCATCACAACCGGCACTGTCCTGGACTACGAGAAGAAACAGTCGTACGACCTCTTGGTTCAAGTCTCTGATGGTTTCAACGTACGTTAATGATTCTTTCTGGTTCTGCGTTTGTAGCTGGCGTGAAAGTCAAAGACAGTCCTTAAAGCCAGGAATTTCCTCTCCCCTAAGTATATTTTCAGAAAAGAGAGAAAAAAAAAAAGAACTTAGAATACGGGGATTATAAATGCCGATGGGGAACTTTTGAATACCCGGATTTTACGTCACTTGCAAAATATGGTGAGGAAGATGGTTTTGTAAGTAAAGAACACAAAGGGCATGCGTTATTTAATGCCCTTGCTTTACTATGGCAAGTAAAACTGCTGAAAGCGTTCCTCAAAACGATTTCACAATCTCAGTAAGCTACAGTAGACCAGAGGAGTACATACATTCGGTTTGATTCCAAACACTCCTTTTCCTAACAAACAGCTTTATTTATTGCCGACAAAAAGTACCTTTCCTCGAGACATTTCTTTTAATTTACCAAACACGAAACTTCGCTTCCCTTGTAGATCAATGAGGACTAGGTGTTACTGGTGGCTTAGCTTTTTACGCATTTTATACAAACCTAATTTGGTAGAAAAAAAAATTGCTCTAGGTAGCTGGGTTCCGCCGGATAACTTCTGACGACTGCGCAAATTTCCTTTTTTTTTGGGCGACATTTTAGCCGCATTGTTATCCTCTAAAATGTTGCAACAAACCTGTTCTGATCACTTGCATATAGGGGTGTACAGCTGTAGTACAAGGCCACCCCCAACAATCCTCCCACCTCACGTACACCAAATTTTGCGCGCAGCCTACGCAGCCGGAAACAAAAGCTCGAAGGCATCGAAGAAGGCCATTTCTTCCATCAGAGCTTGACGCAGCACGCCTCTGTAGGCAGCTGTGGTGGCTCGGCGAGGAAAGTTAGGACAAATAGCCGCCATACCCTTTCTCCGCGAGCTGATAAAATTCTCGCGGCCAGCGCAAACACGCACGTACACACGACTGCTTCTTCCTCTCTTCTTCTCTCGCGCACTCTGCAAGCACACACATATACGCGGGCAAGACTCTACCCACTTGCACGTTCTGTTATCCGCGCTACGGCCTCTCGGGCCATTACGATCTCAACGGCCATTCGTGGTGCCCATACGAAAAAGCGGCAGCCTTATGATCCGTTACCGTGCACGCGAGGCGGCAGCCCTGGGCCTGCTCCTTGCGCGCAGCCCTTCCTTTCGCCGCGCGTGAGGCGGCCGTGGAGGGCCTGCCACGGGCCGAGCCCTGCGCGGGCCGCTTCTTGCGCGCGGCAGTGGCTGCGCGCGGTAATGATTTGTATTCCGCGCATCTCCTCCCCGCTGACTTTCACAGACGGCCGTGTCTCCGCTCACCGTGCACGTCGTGGACATCAACGATCAGCAGCCCGTGTTCACGCACAACTACTACAATTTCTCGGTCGTCGAGGAAATGACCGACAACGTGACGGTGGGAACCATCAGGGTGAGTCCAGCGCCCCGCTCTGTTCTCTCTCTGTCTCTCCGCCCCCTTTCTCAGCCGCACGTTCATTCGCGGCCTGGAGGCGCTTAGCCCCGGCCGCCACTGGCTCCACCGGCATCGCAGACCAGATGCCTCTCGTTTAGGTGGCCTGAATGCTGACCCGCACCGATAGCGCCAGCCGCAGTGCTATCGAGCTCTCTTGCTCCTCGAGAAAACTTCTCGCTTGCTTAGCCTGTAGCCCACTGAAATTTGCCTCCCCATTTGAGATCCCGAGCACGGTTACGGAGTTGTTTTTTATTTTGCTACTCTTGCGGTGCGTAGGTGATCTGGTAGGGAAGACAACATTAACTGCTCGCTCTTCATTACCCTTCCTAACGGCTCTGAAACAGCCCATAAATTTTGCATTGTGCAGAGGAGCTACCGAGGAGCTTTCTTGATGTTTTGTTCTTAATTACAAGTTTTGCTGCAGTACTGAAGAAGCGCGCAAGGTGCAGAACATACAGTGGAAAAAAAGGAGCCGACGCTGAGGCAGCTATCGAACATCGAGCGTTAACACGCAGAACATAGGTCGCCGGTTCGAATCTCTGCTACGAGCTAGACACTAACTTAACTAGTAAGTTTATGCTGCGCGAAACGCGAAATCGTGTGCCAACACCCAGAAAACTCTGCGGCAAACCGTTGAGCTCCAATGTTCATATGAAGTCGCCAGTTCGAACCCTGCCGTGAGCTAGGCTCTAACTGAACTAGTAAGTTTATGCTGCAGGAAACGCTGAATCATATGACACCATCCGGAACATTCTGCGGCAAACAGTTGGCCCACACAAAGTTCACCCGAATGTCGAGACTTAGTGCCCTACTGCGACGCCTGCCAGACAGGGATATATGTTTATACTGGATCGACGTAATTTAGTTTCGAGTTGTGGTGCTCGGGCATCACGCTGCCGCCTGTTATTATTTTATTCCATTATGTAACCACCTCGGCTACCATGGACACCACTGGGATACAATGTCGTTGCTATGGAGGGCGCCATCTTGGATTCTCTCCGTGGAATCAGCATAACTCGGAAGCTCAAAACGCGACCAGTAGAGCTCGCGGTCTAAAACTTTTCTGCTGTCATGGGGCGAGTGAATTGGTTTGAATCGATGGCGTCTCGAGTAAAAACCGATCGAGAACATGTCGGTTTTGCATAAACGGTATAGCGTTGGTATCACACAGAGCGAAAATGACGGAAAGCGCTGACGTATATTTCAATAGTGTACGTTTTTCTAGACGGGTGCGACTAACTTTTCTGTCCATACTTTGTAAGCTTAGGTGATCGGGATACCCGGCAATTTACTCCCACGACAGTGACTCGTTTTCGGATGTAGCCTTGACTTAAACACTGTTCTCACAAAACTGCTACATTGCTCTCATCCTCAAAATATGACGAGAAAGTTGTACGTGATCGAGCACAACATGCAACATTATGCGTGGTCGCGTGCATGCTAAACTGGTACAGTGTGCGTGTTGCTCCACAATTGCACGCGTGTTGTACTGAACGCTGTTCATCGACGTGCGCTTGAAGAAAGAAGCTCAAATGCTCACTAAGCACGCACAGAGGACTGAAGAACTAATACTAGCCGGATATGTTTTATCGTTACCGCAGGATTCTACTCGTTATGACGTCTCACTGTATTTGGTAAGCTAGAGAGAACACAGTGCTCATATGAATTCAGTATTCATTTAAACCGTGGAGATGCTTTCCTAGGAAGCCGGTAAAAATGGCCAAGAAAAAAGTAGGAAAAGACGTCTATGCACATTGAATTTCTGTTATCTCAGTGTTTAACAGTGAACGCGAGCTCAGGAAGTGTGCTCTCAGGAGCTCACGGGGAATCATAAGCTCGTCAGACTTGTCATAATGAATAATGCCATCATGAATAATTCCATCATGAATAATGCCATACCGAATAATGCCATACTGAGTGATTCCATAACGAAGACTTGCCATAATGAATTCGATGCACGCACTGCAGAGCAGTGAAAGCTCGTGCAAAGCTTGCGGTGCGCAAGTTTTCAGCTTCGTCTTCGGGCAGGCTTAAGCTGAAGCAGACAGCACTGACGGTGCTTGCAGGACCATACTTGCACCACCTGCATGCAGTGCTCTCTAGTTGGTCCGTTCACTGAGACCCTAACGGATGGGGACGCGTGTGAGTACTCATCTGTGGCGTATGTGCAGGCCATCGACCGTGACTCTGGTCGCAACGCTGCCATTCGCTACACGATCCTGGGTGAACATGCGAACGGCGCGCTCCTGGTGGACGACGACGGGAACATTGTCACCAAGCGCAGCCTGGACCGCGAGCGCGAGGCCAAGCTTGAATTTCTGGTGATCGCATTTGACGGCGGCATCCCGCAGCTCAGCGGCACCACCACGGTGGCCGTCCAGGTGGAAGATATCAACGACAACCCGCCTTTCTTCGACGGGGACACCTTCTTCGTCCAGGTGCCCGAGGAACAAGACCCTCCCATCGAAGTCTTTAAGCTCATGGTGAGTTCGACTGGCGAGACGTTTGCAAAGGCAGTGTGTTAGCAGGCTGTCAACATCGTTGGCTGTTTGTACGCGACAGAAGAGCTGGCGAACCCGCATGACCGTTTCGCTCGGCTTTAAGTGCATGCCTGCACTGTCAGCCACGCGCTTGCGGCACCCTTGCGAGCCATAGAATCAAACTAAAATATGAGAAAAGTGGGAAAGGGCGAAATTCACGAAAGCAGCTTGCGACGTGTAAGAACGCCCTGCCGTGTCCGATGTCGCCGGTCGTCGCCTCCGTTACGGAGTGGCACGTGTGCGCTTCCGCGAAGGTCGCTGCCATTGATTTGGCTGCAGTGCGCCCTTTGTTGCTCGCGGAATCGAATTACTCCCTCCGGCCGGTCGATCGAGCAGCCTTTGATACCTCCGAGAAGAGGGCAATAGAGCAAACAAGGCGTGGCCCGGTTGCGAAGGCACGAGCTCGCTACCGGGAGGCCGCGCCGAGTCCCTCGCATCCCGCTGCTCCTCCAGGACACACGCCTTCGGCCCCATTCCTGCAGATTGAAAGAAAACAGGGGGAAAACGGAACGGCGCGACGTCTGCAGTTGACAGGTTGCGAGCCGGCGCGGCCGTTTGTTTGGATTAACCAATCAATCTACTTCTCGCGACGCTGTTTGCCCGCCGCAAGCTCCTTGTAAATAGGCCAGGTCTTCCCCGGCGTCAGTGGGGCCTCCTCGAACACGGCCGCGTTAAACCGCTGGGGGCCGAGCTTTAAAGCAATCGCGGCTCCCGAGTGAGTTTGCGTCGCGCGCAGAGCCAAACAAAGGCGGCGGCAGAGAGTGCTCCGGATTGGATCCGTTGCACGGGAGACGACGCCCGGGCGGGCTACATCTCAATGGGGGCTCGTAAACAGCCCTATGTGTATCGAATGGCCCCGGTCGTTCGGGTAATGGATGGTAGCTGTGCGCAGCTGAAACACAACAGCGAATCGGGGAAAAAAAGGAACGGGAGCGACGCCTGGGCGCGAACGTAGAGGAACTCGTTGTTCCCGGGTATGTATGCGCCGGCGGATGATTTCGCTTTAGTTTTCAGCGGTTCACATGTTCTGAACGTTTCCGAATTTCGTCGAGAAGCGGCCGCCCGCGGCGTTCCGGATGTAACGGATTGAGACAAACGCGAGCGCCCCCCTTTCCTTTGCATTTTTTTTCCTTCCGCGAATACGTCGTTGGCGGCGCAATGTGGCGTTCAGTCGTTACGATTTGCATAAACGTCGTTTTCGCTGCGGCCGCTGCCGCATTGCCGGCGCGTTGCCTCGAATATGACAGCTCGAAACTTTTCCAAGTTTCCGAGAACGACCGCGTCAGAGACAACAAGGAATCGTTCCTCAATTTTTTTTTGTCCTGTTCTCTTTTTCTTTTTCGCCAAAACATTCTCACTTGGCGTCAGGGCTGACTGTTCTCCAAGTGATGCCAGTGAAGAGTTCTTTCCGTTTCTTTACACCTTTTCACGAACTACATAAATTTTTTAGTGCCTGTCATTCCGCTTTCCCGCGAAGACACTCTCCTCGCTTCCTTAATTACGGGCTGCCCCACCGAGCAGCTACATTGCTATCGCGGTACTCGCAACTCTTGAGACAGCTTTCAGAGTTTGCGATGTGAAAACAATTAGTGCGCATTAATGCATGGGCCGTCACGCTAAAGTGCTCTTCGCTGTGTTCCCTCAAGTTTTCTCTCTTTTTTTTTAAACTTTTACATGGCTTTTTTTTTTCCTGCATGATGTGGGCACCGTACGTAATTACTGAGACTTAGCGACCGCTTTACGCGCGTACTTTGTTCTTTTCTTAGGAAAGCCCGAAAGATGCGGCGTGCATCTCAGAAAAAACAAATAATATTTTGCGCATTTCCCCAATTTCACAGGCCTGTAAATGAAGCTGAAAGCGAGAAAAAGAAATTTTGGCGTCAATCTTAGTGGCTGCTTCTACCGACGTTACTCGAAATTCCTTGCAAAACTTATCGGTCTAATTTACCTACCTTCGCGACCTTGCAGTCGTAAAAACAGCAACAACAAAAATATGAATAGTCGCAGTGATGTAAGGGCATAATTGTTGTCACCATTATCATTGCTACTACGGCTGTTTTATAGTTAACTAGCGATGAAATGACAGTTAACCCGCAAGGTTAACTGAATTTGGCTACCGGTGTCAATTTTAGCGCTACTGCTGTCAATTTTGTTCAGCAGCGTAGTCCAATATTTTATTTTTGTACTCCAGGAAACCCATATTTATATACGCTGCGATGCATTTTTTTTTTTACCTCTGCGCTTTCTTTGAACAACTGACAATTGCGTGTCTTGTCCACTCGTAGAAGATACTATAGGCCGAAGGCTATTTACCATTATCGACCCAAGGAATGAGCGCATGAGCTTCCGTGTTTGTGCCTAATTTCAAATCGACCTCTGTGCTCTCATACGTAAGCTCAGGACTCCTGCGTTGAGTTTCTCTGCCTGAATAGCATTCTATGCAGTCCATCGGTTCTCAGACGATTTCTTAGTCCATATCGACGAGCGCAAATCCTTTATAGGAAGCGCAAATTTTTCGTAACTTGTCTTTATGTGTTCGCTATGACCACACAGGGTGCACTTGATCCGAGCGTTTTTCCTTACCTCTGACCGATTGTTCCAAACGCACTTAGTGCCAAGAGAGGATTTATGAACAACTCAAGGGAGGAAGTTGGGTGGAGAAACCTGCCGAATGTGGAGAATTAAATGCATGTTTTTAAACTTATTCGCGGGGGAGGGGGGGGGGGTGAAGAAGGAGGAGGAGGAGGTTACTTTCGTTTTACAATAAAAAATGTTGTGCAGCAGAAAGAGAGAGAGAGATGGGGGGAAGGGATTGGTCACCTTCCCCTTAATCCGCCACCTTCCATAAGCCGTCCACGCTTGTTGCTTACGCATGGTGTTTATCCGATGCTATATCCGTAATGTAAAGAAAAAAAAAAGGCTTTGAATTTAAACGTTTTTGTTTGTTTCATTAACAGTGCTTATGTTATTTAGTGTCGAGTACTCGGTACTCATGAACCAGTCTGCTGTCCATGATAATATCAGGATGGAGTAAGGGAACGTAGAAAACTGTCAAAATGGAAACATACCATGAGGTCTCTGCTAGGAATAATAAATACGTAATCATACTCCAAGCCGCCTTGTGGTCAGTTGCTGCAGTGCATGCTGTGCCCTAAACAATGTAGCGTTTTATATATTTATGAGGACAAATGGGACGACAAATACTGGGCAGCAACGCTAATGGTAGAGTTACTTCAGGCGCTATGCGTACCGAGGCCTCAAGTTAATACCAGTAAAACCCAGGCCGCGTAGTTTCGGCTACGTGAGCAAATTATTTATACTTTATTCGGCTTTCCCTTAAATCTTGTTTCGTTTGGTATTTTGTGCGCTAATAAATATTTACACCGACATCATTGCATCTGGTGCGGTAAGTTCTTCGCGTCGCACAAGCGGGTTCAGTGCGCGAGAGACATTATGCGGGAGCAGTGCGCGAGAGACATTATGGACTCGTAATGCTCACCGGAACTTGGACGCACCTGCAGGCCAAGGACGCTGACCTGGGTGACAACGCGGTGATGAAGTACCGCATCATTGGTGGCAACGACGACGGCTCCTTCGCGGTTAACGAGGACACAGGCGCCGTGAGCACCAGCAAGCGGCTCAACTTCGAGACGCAGCCCGAGTACGCTCTCCAGGTGGCCGCCTTCAACGTGAAGCCGTTCCAGGGACCCAACGCTGCTATCATGGGCAATCCTGTGGTCAACCTCATCGTCAAGGTCCAGGTAAGCGTGCGCTTCTGAGCTGGCAGGCAGCCTCGACGTCCCTAGCGTGAATAAGACGGCGTCCTTAATCCCTGCAGATGCCTTGCGCACAGAACGCGTGCTTTAGTGTGGCCGACCTGTTCGCCCTCTTTAATTGGAGCATGCGATGATGAAGGCACTACTACAAAAGTGAACGCAGTCATCATCTTTGGAGCATTTTCCGAACTAAGTGCTGAATTCAGTTTTGAACTTGTTCAAACGACTGCGTTTGTAAGCGTATCTCCTGGACTTCCTCCTAATATAGCGACAAGGGATAGACTGCGAAATTGTGAAGGCTCAGTGAAAAGAGTGATTGGTGAGGAGGAAAAAAAAAGTAACCGCGCACGTTGAAATAAACGCTCTAAGTGAGGGTGAATAACTTTAAAGCAAGCAAGGGACAAAATCTGCGGTGCTGGCAAATGAATTCCATCACGATTTGAACAAAATAAACAACTAGAGAAGACATCGCCAACTAGAGAAGACATCGCAGCTTTAGCGGAACGAAGAGGAAGCGCAGCATAATATCACACAAAGAATAAGCGGCGAATTTTGCACTTAAAGGCAATGGGTTGAGCGAAAAAAACGAATCCAAACCAATCACTACACAGCACATAACAACCACCCGGCGACTTCCGTTCTTTTTCGCGGCAGCCGGAGATTAAGCCGGAGATTGCAACTTTCTACTTTGTGTCTGGCCTTATTTAGTAGATAAGTGAATTGAAACACGTACTGGAAGTAGAATAAGAATTCATCGCAGTATCTGCAAAACTAGACTATAAATTGGCTGACAGTCGTAATAGTGTCTACATTTTTACCGGTATAGCCTTATAGCAGTACCGTCGGCGGTTGTCAGCGAAATAGCGTTGAAAATGTAGCAACCATATCTAGCTGATCTGTCCGCAGTCTCCGGTACGCGCTTGACAACGATGTCCCCGTTGTGCGCTTTGCGCCGCAGGACGTGAACGATGAGCTGGTGACGTTCGAGCGCAGCTCCTACAACTTCCGGATCTGGGAGAACACAACGCGCAGCGAGACGGTCGGCTTCCTGAACGCCACCAATCAGCACAGAGAGTCCGGAAACCAGCAGGTTGGTATACATGCACCGCATGCCTGGCACACAGTGTGTCCTTGCCTGTAAACATATACTAACGCTTTCTACTACATCCGCGGTTTAAAGTGCTTCTGTACCGGGCTTCTCGAGAAGGTGCAGCTGTCTCGGGTAGATTTTGGATTCAGAAGCAGCGCGGCGCACATTTAAGAAGCGTTTCGCGCTTAGAGCACCGCCCTCTTAGCAGAAAGGGTTTGCGTCACAATTTAGTAACGGACCACCAGTTGCAATCCAGAAAACAAAACAAAAAACGATGCATCGAAGTCTATCAAGAGACTGTCATTGTTGTGCCGGACATTGATAACGTGTTAACAGTAGAATATTTGTGTTTGCAGTCAACCACAGTGCCAGAGAAGCACTAAGGGCATTTCAATTCATTCTACAATCACTTTGAGAAACAGGAATAATAGTCTGCAGACATAGTTCACTGCTTTTTGTACGCATTTAGACGCTGTCGTTCTTTTGCCTGTTCATTATTTTACCGACCCGAGAGAGGCCCTTTATGCTTCTCGTCAAAAAACTCTATAGCACTGTGCTTTACCGCGCCCTCATTCTGCTAGGGACCTCATGCGCGAGATTAATATAACAGCCAGATGGGTGGTACGCGGGTGATTAATGCTACTGAAACGTTCTGCTTCGCATGGCTTGTGATGTTGGCTAAGCCGACAATGTCGGCCGGTGCTATGGCGACGTAACCTAAACATGTGAGATAGCCTTACGCTACGCTGCGCAAGTCAGGGCTAATATAGTGTCACCACGCGCGTTCTCTGTATTTACGTTGTACGAAGGAATAAAGATTGTGGGGAATGCTTTCCATACAGCCTCTCGTAAACCATAGATTTACAACATAGTGTCGTGGGCAAAATTCACTTTAATGTCTCCTTAAAGGGATACTGGAGCTAAATCTTAAAATTGAACAAAAACACTGAAAATAGAGTCACGGAATGTGATTACACCGAAATCTAGTCTTCACTTCGCATATTTTTTAGCCGATGGTTTTATTTTCGATGTTTTATGAGCGCGCGCCAAGCCCTCCCGGCCGGCGCGAGGTGAAGAGCTTGGCGTCATGACACCCACATCCGACAGGCAAACGGTCGCATCACTCGAAGCGCGATGTCGCACTGCAGTTTGCGTAAAAGCTGCCGAGGCAAAACTAGCAAAACCCGCGAGTAGCGATGGCAATCGTGCTCCTGCGGGAGCAGTGGGCGCGCGGGTGTTATGGCATCTAGTCGCAGCTTCCACAGGCGGCCCCCAGGTGCAACCATACGGCGATAAATGGCGAAAGAACCGTGCTATCCATCTTTTTTCGCTAAAATGCTTGTCGCATTTATCAATTTTAACAGTCAAGCTCTTGTTTACATGTAAAAGAGCAGCTTCAAAAGTTTGGTTCAGCATCCCTTTAAGGCCCACACACGCCATTTGACTATTGATGGCGCTGTTATAGTCAAGGCGGACACCACATTAAAGGTAAACTAGCCCCCGGACAAAGAATTACGGGATCGAAGCCTTAGCAGAAATGAGACAGTGACAAGTGTGAGCGTCCGCACATGACGTCTGGACTGCGTTGGCGCAGGTGACCTTTTGGATCGCCGAGGGCAACGCCGAGGGCAAATTCTGGATCAACCCGAGCACCGGGGAACTGGTGCTGATGGACAGTGTCGACCGAGACCCGCCCGAGAACCAGGTCCAGTTCCGGCTCAAGGTGTTCGCACGGGACCTGCAGTCCATCGCTCCCTTCAACACCTCGGTGCCCGTGATCATCGACGTCCTCGACGTCAACGACAACGCGCCCACCTTTGGCGAAGGTATGCCGACCGCCACCGCTCTGTGCGCCGGCAGCGCAGTTTTTGCGTGTAATTTGAAACAATGTCCCGCATTAGAGAAAGACAGAAAAAAAGCTTTGGTTGGAGGACCGCTCGTGACATGAGGTATATGAGGTTGGTTAGCGCCTGTTGTGATGATGCATGAGTTGTCCGTGCACTTCAATGCGGGAAGCTGTGAGCTACTGTGTGGTGCAAGCATTGTCGGGCAATGAGGAGTGTTTCTGCATCAGCGGGGGTGTTAATGCACTGCGTGGAAGTTGTTGCCCTGTTCAGCGAAATGTCCCCGTAAATGCCAGGACTAGGGCGACCAACGACTGTCCACTCGCATGAGTAAGCAGTTGGACTCGAGAGCTTAGCTTCACTGGTGCGGCGTCGTACCACACTGGAGAAATTAAGAGTTCGACTCTTTCACCCTATACCCAAATCCACACCGTGTATATTTATATATCACGCGCATGGGTCATTGGCAGTGCGCTGCACACAATAGCCCCGGTCGCGAACGATGAGCCTCTTTACTGTTACTGAATGTTTTAAAATTCCAGGCACGAATCTATCATGGCCGCTCCGGTAATGCTGCGCGCACCTTGTTTTTGCGCGTTTGAATGAAGCTAAGAGGGCGGATGCCTGTGGGCAAACTTGCGTGTCAAGGCTCCGGTGATGAAGAACCTGTAAAAGGTTCGGTTGTTCCCAAGAGTTGTCGCTTAATCTTTTTTCTAACCAAGAAGAGGAAAAGCTTGGAGAGTAAAAATGAAAAAAAAAAAAAAGGTATAAACCGCTTCCTCCACCCGGAAGAGGGCCTTCAGGCACTCCGGCAAATTAACAATGAAGCTCGTGCGAAGACAGAAAGGCACACCGTCTTTTTTCATCCGCCCTTATGTGACGATGCTATGCTTTAATTTTCTTCAGTGAAGAAGAATTTATCTTAAAGAGACGGAAAAAATAATTGCGCTGGTACTTTTTTTTTCCTAATAACAGTTGCCATTAGAAAATAAAAACTAAAAAAGTAATGAAACACTTCTCTCCTTTGAGAGCACACTTCGTTTCCAGCCAAGCAGCATTTTGAGTCAACAGCACTCAACGTTCACGGTGACTTAATCGCGTAAGGGAGGAGTAATCTCTACCGCCTTTTGTTATTAGCACAGAAGAAAAGTCGCCGACAAGATCTCGTTAGTCGAATCTTTTGTTTTCTTTTTTTTTTGATCACCTGTGATGGACTTTAGAATCCACGACAAATTTTATTAACTTGAAGTCCGTGGAGAACGAAAGAAAGTAGCTTAGCCGGTTAGGGATTTGCGAAGCGTTTGCCGGCTGTGGGAGCACCGTGCTACATAAAAAAAAAGTAAAAAAAACGTCATTAAGATGCACAACTGAGCAATAAAAATAGTACTATGAATGAGCACCCTACAAAGCAGCCACTTAATACACGCTGCGCGCAGTTAGAGGAAATAAAATGGGACTTACCGCTTCACCTTAATCTCAGCGAGATTCTGAATCCTTTCCTGTTCAAGAGGAACCCTTACTTATCTTCTTCCTCTCTTCATGAAAATGAAACGTAGACTTCCTTTCGTCGTCTGCAGTGTTTTCGACTGCTGTTTTTGTCACTGCGTGTTCGCGTTACTCGAGACCACAAACGTGAAGAAACCGATGTTAATCAATGCGAACTTTAAAAAAGGCAGTTTTATGTTGTTTTTTTCCCCACGCCGGGACTGAGGGGGGGGGGGGGGGGGGGGGTTGCTATGAAAAGTTGAACAGTGCTACTGGGGAGGTCTAACAGGACCAACTAGTAACAGTCATCAGGTCAAAAGAAAAGGTTTTTCTGTTGTTAGTTATTTTTTGTTTTACTTCTAAGGCTTTGATTTCCTCAAATCGACTTATTATGTGGCTGGCGAGGCATCTTTTAATACCGGCTTGACATGAAGGGCGCAGCTGCTTCGAAGGCAACAGTCGTCACTAGGGGCGAGTCTGAAGCTGAACAGCGTCGTTGTCGATGCAGAATCGATCTCATTGGCGCACTTCGCACAATGATTGGAAGCGCTCCTGTAGGGCCACCGGCGACGCGTGCATATTTTAAGGAGCGCACTTTGGCAGCGATTGATGTCGGCTGTGTCGATTTATGAGGAGCAACAGTGTGCTCGCGTTACAGTGTACACGCTTTTGCAGTGTACACTGTAAAACACTGCGGTATGCATCCCGGCGCGCTCCTCTGCTCTGCACTGAGTGCGATGTTGAAAAAGGGGCCTAGTTCGACGAGTCTACAGCTCTTTCGTAGGGAAGCGCGAACTGCTCGGTATATTTCGATAAACTAACGCCGTCTCCTCGGGTTCTCTGCCGTGCAGAAAAGTTTGCTCTCGAGCTTCCGGAAAGTCTCCCGGTGGGGACCGAACTGCCAGCTTTCTACCGCGCACGTGACATCGATGCTGGCCCCAACGGACAGATTGTTCGCTTCATGATCGAAGGATCCGAGGTGAGTGTGCTTGAGAAACACTATAGTGCGTGAACGTACGTTTGAGTGCGCGTGCGTGCATCGAAGTGTCGGTTAGTATGCATTTGTGAGCAAGACAGAAAGAAGACGCTGATGCGCAGTTTTAGCAGTTTTGCTTGCTCTTCTTGACGATAGACACTGTTTACTTAACCTGAACGCGATGGACTCGATTAGAGCACGCAAAGAACTGACTGCTTGTATACATTGCCTCAATATCTAGAGCAGTGAGAAATGAAAAGGGCGACCTCGAATAAAGACACTGCTCGTTCAAGCTGCTTTTTTTCAGGGGACGTCTTTGCTCGCAAGTGTGCAAAAGCAGAGAATCACGGAAGAAAGAAATCTCATTTTCGAAAACTTTCCTACTTCTTTCGCCGTGTTTTATTTTGTGCGCCGCGCTTCCCTTGCCTCTTTTTCCCAGGACAAGTTCTTCGTGAACAACATGACCGGAGCTCTGACGCTGATCTCGGAACTCGACTACGAGACCGCCGAAACGCACGAGTTTACCGTGTTTGCCATTGATGGAGGAACGCCACCGAAGACTGGGTAATGCCCCGTTGGCAAGCTATACGCGCTGTCTTTGGCGAACGCAATTCATGCGCTTCTGCGCAAATGCAGTGAAGTTATCCGATTACCCCATAGGTTAGTCGCATTAGACGAAGAAGCAAATTGCAGATTAGAACAACATCAAAAAAGTAAAGCATCTTGTCTTAAATGTTCTATCCTTCCATTCAGCTGTCGTTATAGCTTATGTCAGTCAGTTCTGTCTGCATAATTTTCGCCCCTAACAGCTGAAAATAAGTATTATCGTGACTTTTTCCTGATGCGCTGTTCCAGCTATCTTACTTGGCTCAGTGAAGTAAAAACTGCCGATGTTGTGCACAGTAACAGCGCAGCATAGGGATTCCTTTTGCGAAGAAGGTGGGAAATTTCTGTTCTGGAGTGAAACAAGGAACGTGCAGACGCTTTTCTTTCTTTCAGTATGAGCGGATTGATTTAGGACATAGTGCATATATTGAAGTGAACGAGAGGAAAGAAGACATCAGTGTATTCATCCAAACTGAATTCCAGGGTACCCATTCTGTCTAGTCGATTAAGCTAAAATAAAAACGCAAGCACGTGTCCTGTCGCAACTTCCCCGCGGTCCAAGAATTCGTCACGGCAAAGTCGCAGCAGTCCATATATTTACCCGTCGCTCTGATGTTGGGAGAACGCGAAAAGGGTTACGTGAAGTTTTGCTGTACTCATCCACATTTTTTTATTCGTTCATCTAAAACTCCCCAGCACGACTTTTCTGACATTTATTTCTCCAAAGGCACGTCAGGGCTACGTCTGTGCAATCTGATCTCATTTCCGGAAAGTCTCGGCTCGAAATTAAATAAAAAAAAACATGCACTTTTATCCTTCTTTTTGGGTCATGGCGTCTTGCTTAAAGATTATCTAGCTATATTATTGTTGCTGGTTCCATTTCCACTGCGCGTGTGTGCCCTTTGGAATCCTGCCTCAGATTGGATTCGTTACTTCAACCAACTTTTTCGTCCTCTGACGAAGGTTCTTCGCTCCCAGTTCTGACTGAAACCCGTAATCTCTGACAGTGGCGCCTTTCTGAGTGAATTTCTGCCTTCTCATTTTTTTTTCCTTCTCCTTCGACGCTGCCAAGCATTTGCTTCTTCTTGACCGGTCTCAACACGACATCTAGAAAGTCTCAAGTCTTGAACGTCGATTGCTGGGCGGAGTGGGGCACCGTATCCGCGTGCTTAAAAGCGAAAGATCAATTTAAGAGAAAAATCGTGAAACAACAGTTGGCTAGAATTCTGGTGTTTTTCGACGCTACGGTGAAAAATGAAGTCTTTGATCCAGAAGTCAGCTTTAATGGTTTCCAATACGGGCTCACTTTGACCTTTCGTCGTTGCGTGGAGCAAACTCTTCGAGTCAACAAGCGCCGCTCCCAGCGCGCCGATCGTATATAGGACTTTTCATGACGGTCCAGCGGCTAGATGCGCTTTGCTTAGTCATTTGCGCAATCTTCCAGCACAGCTTTAAAGCGTCTCACCTGGCGTTTAAATGACCCACTCGATTTTTCTGCTTTGGTTTCGTTAAGAGGGCTCCTTTGTTGAACGCTTCCGTCGTGTATTGTGGATGTCACGGAGATGTTTGGGCAGAGACAGCGTTTGATAACGAAAACGAGGCTCTCCACTAATAATAAAAAGCAGCGTTTAGTTACAATAAATGATCATGTTATGGAAAGAACAATTTTTGCGCGAATATAGTGTACTATGTTAATATTTGTATTTAAAATTTAGAAGCGCACGAGCTGTAGGCATGCCACGTGCGAAACTACTAGAAGTTTAAACTGGTCGTGCTCGTATACCTAGAAAGAAGTGAAGTTAATTTTGAGGTTTCTGAAAGCATAATTTCCAAGCTATAATTTATCACAATTCGACTGCAGTTTGAAATGTTGAAGGACTGACGCTGCGCAGCTGACACAGTTGTCGAAGTGTCACGCAGTTTTCAGTGCGGATGCACGGCTTGCAAGACCTTCAATTTCCCTTAGGCGAATTTTGTGTCGAAAATTTTGCGTGCGAAGGGAATTGAATGCAGTTAGTTGCATTACACTGTATTCAAATGCTACTGTTCGATTTTAGCGCGCCACACCTTTTTAATGGAATGCGACTGGAACGCGGTCGGAGATTTTACCACGGCTCCGGTTCCCGTAGGGCTTTATGGGTACGCTCTTACCCGTAATGCGATTGGTGGCGTTTCGTTACACGATGCTACGTCACCTTCATTGCCCAACGATATCGCTGCGAGATCTACTAAATCTCCTTATCCCCCTTTCTCTCTCTCTTTTTAATGTTCACAGCTCTGCGAGCATCATCATTTCGGTGCAGAACATCAACGAATTCAGCCCCGAGTTTATCGGCCTTCCGTACAATTTCTACGTGGCCGAAAACGCGGCGCGTGGCACGAGCGTGGGTCAAATCCAAGCGCTGGACAAGGACGGGAACAAGATCACCTACACCGTCTCCGACGGCGACACAGGTAATGGAAGAATACAAAGCCTCTTCCCTTCTGATCTTTCACTGAAAGCGGGCGCCGGTGTACTCTGCCGCGATCTGTTTTGTGCGATCCGTCCATTTATCGCTGCTCGCGCGTTGAACTCGCTCACTTAAAGCTACGCATCACCGTAATGGGGAAGCGCGCAGCCTTTATCAAGTACTTCGCACCCCTGAAGCTCGAAACGTTCGAAATGGTGACGATAAGAGAAACGTCCTGAGTTTTACGTTTAGGAAATTTGCTTCCCCCCCTCCTTATTTTTTCGGCAGTGGAAACTGCTCTTCCTAACCTGCATAGCCCTAATAGTCTAATACACGGAGAACCTGAGAAGGAGGGAAAGTTGAAGGTAGAGAATGTTTAGTTTGAAGAGCTTTCCTTTAGTACCCAGTGGGATGTTCAAACAAGGCGAACATATCGTTTATTGCTTTTTTTTTTCAAATTCACGTTTTGGGTAGCGGGGCGAATCAACAGAAAGCAAAGCTTGCACCGTTTACCTCAGAAACTGGCGCTTAACCTTCGCGTCCAAGCAGCTAGACCTCGCAAGATTTCAGTGTTTCGCGTGAGATTTCACGAGGTGAGATCGCACGTGTCTCGTTCTTCTATCCTTGACCGAAGAAAACAAAGGAAGGAAATAAAGCGACAGCGAGATGTTTCGAGCGCAACCCAATCAGTGAACAGGCGAATACACGTAAGGCCCCGTTAGTATGGGAATCAAGGCGCGCCTTCATCCAGCGCTGTCAGCCCGAGCGACACCTAGGCACCTCGGGCCCGACGTCTGCCACGTGATACTCATACACGCACGAACATGCAGGCAAGCTTAGCAGGACGTCGCGGAGAAAATAGCGCGGCACGAGGTAACGACGGCGGCGGGACTTCGGCGACGGGGCCTCAGGTTATTTCCTGTCGGATCGATTTCCCAGATATTCGCCGTTCTCTCTCTGCTTTCTTTCTCTTGTCGCGTTCAGGGCACTAATTTTGACTGATAAGGACGATTACAAAAAGAAGAAAGCACTATGCCTAGCCCAGAGGGAAAAACATCTAGATTTTAGGGACCTATACAGGAATAATAATATATTTACGTATAAGGCAGAAGAGGAGAAAAAAGCACATAAAGAAAGGAACTCTTTGCCTCTCACATCTCTGTCTCTCTTCCTTTTCCGTCAAAAGGAATGTCGGTGCATTACAGAATCACTAGCGTCCTCTCTTATAGGTTCCATTAAGGTGGCCCGTGCTCGCTTTAATGCACTTCCTCATTAATTGGTCCTCTTGTGCTATACGGCACAGCCTGCCCCATCTTCCGCCATTCCCTCCTCATATCCCTTTTCTATCCCCTTTTTTTCCTTGCCATTCTTTTATCATCTGTCTTTCGGATAGCCCTGAAGGAAAAACGAAAGCGTACCGACGTCAGATCGTGCCGTGATCTTCGGTCCCTAACGACCATACCGTGCTGCTTTCGGTTACTTTTTTCTTTCCCCCTGGAATGCTCAGATCCGCAGAAAGCTCGCACAACGTCTGTTCAGCATTGTTTTGGTGGAAAATGTGACAGCGATGACTGTGCGCAGGAAATAGTTTTTAATCGCGTTCCCCCTCGAACTCCTCACGTGAGAGAGGCACTCCTTATACGGCATGGTGTGCTTCCAATTTGTTTCGTTCAGCGCGCCAGTTCGGGTACGTGCTCCGTGTGCCCAGCCAAGTGCTGACCCATGTCGGTAAGCGTTAAAAGACCTCCAAGTGGTTTAAATTAGGTCGAAGACCTTGACTACAGCGTGCCTCTTAGCATAAGCGTAGCTTTGGCTTTTAAAAATCTTAAACACCGAACATCTATCTAAAAAGACGTCGCAAGCCTCAGTGTTTTGCGAAGCCTGATAAGATAAGACTAACTCTGCGCGTAGGACACCATGTTGCTCACTTGTTGTTTTGCACGTTTACTTTATCGAAGGCGGGGAGGAACGATAACGAGAGTTGGAAATTACTCGAGCGTCTGAGAACACCGTCCGCTATATATGACTCGTCCGATGGCTCTCCTCCGGATGCGCGGTGCTCCGTAGACTCCCTATCTCTCGGTGTGCATGGCTGTTCCCGCCTGCCGATTGTGCACGCGGGACGGTCTAACGCTCAAGAACTGGCGAAGGAACGAAACAAATGAACTGATATTTCAGCGCGGCCCTCGCAGATCCTATACCAATAACAGAGAGCGGTCGCAGATAGCTCGCGATGCTCCGGCATCTGTGTTTTTTTTTTTTTTTGTCTTCGTGTGAGTCGAATAATTCCGAAGCGCACCGCCGTCTAAAATTTCCATATCGACTCGCACGCGCGTCTCTGCACGACCGCCGGTGCTCAATGCACTTGCATATGTGGCTGCATGCGTTAGACACTCCGGGTCGAATTCGGGAGCTCCGTACGTGCTCTCCTCCGCCGATTACGCCCTCTTTTCCTCTCTCCCGGCGCCAAGCTTCCCGTAGACGAGCGCTTCCTGTACGGGCTGCCCTTTCGGGGCGTTATTCTCGCCTGTATCGCGTCGTCTTGGGCGTGACGAGACTTCCGATTGAGAATTACGGTAACACGCATTTGGCGCCGTTCTTGTCCGCGCGGGGCTGTGGCCTTAATTTGTTTTGCTCCCTTCGTTTCTTTCTCTTCTTTTTCTTTTCACTTTTCCCTACCTTTATTAACGCCCCGCAAACCGTAGCCGTGTATGCGTCAAACGGGCTTGGCAGGCTGCGGCGCTTGGCATTCGCAGTAACGATCGTGCCGGAAACAGCCCGGCGGCAGTTATTTCGCGTCCGCGGACCTGCCCGATTGAGATGTTTTATTGACCCAAGAAGCAGGAGGCAGCGACGGTGGGGCGCCGTTTCGCCGGCGACGTGGCTGCCCCCTTCGTCTGCTCCCTCTCTGTATAGTATACGCGTGCCGCTTGTCGAACAGGCGTCCCCGTGGATGCTGCCGCCTTCGATGTTGGGCGCGGGACGCGTTCATCACGGCATCTCTGCCCGGTCGCTGTTCGTTGTTGCTGCTGTTGTTGCGCTGGAAAGCGCGCAGCAGCGATTCGTTCGCTTCCTGCCATTGCGCCGTGGCTTGTTTGCTGCTTCGCGAGGGCGCACGAGCCCGCGCGAGCCTGTCCCGTTTGGGTCTGTTTCCTGGTGGCCGATTTCGTTCCCTCTGTCTCGTGTGCCGGAGCCTTGCGACAGGAGGGATGAGAGCCATATTTCTCTGCCATCCGCGGTATAGAAATTAATGTCCGCGTGTCTAACGGCTGCCGCTCCCTGCTGCTGTGGTGCTGCCTCAGGCCGCACCCGGCTTAGATGGGCTGCGCCACCTTTGCAATATATTTCACTGTCGCGGCAACCGATTCGGCCCGGAAGCCGGAAGCGGAAGAAAACAAGAAAGGGGTTATAAAGGCTCCGCGGGGGCGCGCGCATTTGCTCGACACTCAATTACCTTCCAGAATTGAAAGGTGTACAGGCGTGGCGCTGCTGCTTACCGCGTTTGGGTTAGGCAGTTTCCGAGCGGAGTCTGGTGCTGCTATGGAACACGCGCGGCGCGTGCTCGGCTTTTCGTCGCGTTTGGAGCAGTTCTCGTAAAACCAGGCAGTGCATATGCTGCAGAAATGCCGATAAAAATAATCGTGGTATTTGTGCAAGTATGAGTGCTTCCGCCCTTGCGGAATACTATTACGAGGAAAAATGCGAACCTTGAGCAGAACGTCTCTGCGGCAACACTGGTACCGTCTTTCAGCAGCAGGTTGTCACGTAAACACAAGCTAACATTAAACTTACTTGGTCGTACTAATGTCGTCATCTCTCCTTCTTGGCGCGCACGCAGAGTTCTTTGGCATCGAGGCAGACACAGGCAAGCTGTACGTGCGCAAGAACCTGGAGTCCCGCACAGAGTACGCGCTCGTGGTGGCGGCCACAGATGACGGCTCTCCAGAGACCCGCACGCTGGGCGTCCAGGTGACCGTGTACGTAAAGGAAGTCAACAACTACCCGCCCGTCTTCTCCCACTCCAGCTACAAGGGCACCGTGCTCGAGAAGTACGCCACAGACCGCGTCATCATTAAGGTAAGACTCCGCTTCTGTGCTCCGGCGGGCGGCGGGTTACAAGTTTAAAATCGTGCAATATTTGCGTCTCGCATGTGAGCGTTCCCATACGGCGACTGTAAGCGGCAGTCGTAGAATTTACGCGTCCGCACCCTGAGGGCGGAAAACGTGTCCTCGCTTAGTACCGACAGAGTTAGCCATGGAAGAAACCTCATCTGAAGTTGTGCGCTCGCCTAAAGGAGCGGAGGTTACTGCGAGCACGCAAGGCGATAGCGAGTCGGTTCACAAATGTCGACCAACGCACGGCTCGGTACACGGAGGAGCAGAAGGGGTGTCGCTTTTGCATTTCTTTTTTTCGTGAAGAAAGCGAAAGACAAGATTGCCTTCGGCATAAGAGACCGATCGAAAGGAAATAAACTCGGAACGACGCCGCAGATGGCATTAGCGAAGTTCCAAAATTAGAAATGTCCCAGAGATGTTCGGAAGCACGGAAAGACAAACGTCGCTTGCCTTTAGTTTTGTGGTCATCATTCCCTATTTCATTTTATTGTGGATTGGTGTGCAGCGGAAAAGAGGACATATCGACCTAGTACATCATCTTTACAAGCCGGCTTGCGTCAATATTTTGTTCGTCAAACGCGTTCAGCTGAAGTGGGTGTTTAACTTTTTCTTTTTGCCTGGCCTGTCGGGAAATATCTATTTTAAAGCCCACTCATTCTCGCCGCCTCCTAGCTGTGGAAATAGTGGTGGTGTGTGGCGGTAAGAAATAAAAGGCACCAAAACGGTGAACGAGCCATGCAACCTGATGTTCACGATTTTTTTGTGCTCGAGTGCTACCTCTGCTCACTCCGATTTTTTTTTTCTCACCAGCTATTCGCTTCGGACAAGGACTTACAGAACAACACAATCACGTACAACATCTCCAGCGGCAACGACGACAATATATTCCTCATCGATCACCAGACTGGCGAGATCCGCGTCAACCCGGCAACTGTCAACCTCTTGGACTACGACCGCAAGAAACAATTCGTCATGCTAGTCCAGGCCAAAGACTGTGAGCACCCTATCTTTTGCCACGTTCTGATAATGCCAGTTAGGCCACAGCACCACCCTGTGCAAAACACTGTACATATTAGTGGACCGGCATCGCCGACAAAGTGTTAAAGACGTGATGACGTACCAATCGAAGGAAAAATGGACTCTGTTTTTCCGGGTAAACTTAACAACATTTATTTACGGAATTAAAAAGGCGGATCAATGGAAGAGGCGACCTTGCTAGTGTCGTGGCCGATCCCCGAGTGTCTCTTCCCTCTCCGCTTGAAGCCGCATTCTCCCTCGCTGCTCCAGCGCGTGGGCATTTTTCTATCTCCCCTTTGTGGGATGCTTCCGCGGTCGCGTTACTCGCTCATTTTGCTCTCCTATCCTCTCCTCCTTCTCCGCTCCAAGCGCGGGGACATGTACGCTTGGAAAGGAGGCGCTACAGAGTTGTTTTCTTTTTCTTCATTCTTTACCGAAAGACGTCTTCGCGCAGAGGGAAGAGAGCTAGCTTTTACAAAAGTGGGCAGGGTCGTTTGTGCAATCGCATCCTTAGGTGTCGATAATTGGTTCCGTATACATGCTAATTACGTACAGCGATAGTTGGTTCCGTTACCTTCCCTCGAGCTATCATGAGCAACCGACGAGCGTTGTGCGCTTTTCTTGACTGCCTTCTACTGCTATCGTCAAAATGACTTGCCGGCCTTTCATTCCCTCGCACTTCCAGTCTTATACGCTTCAACTTGTATTCTGTCCTCTTACAGCTCACAACACACCTCTTTACGGACTGTCCATGGTTACAATTGACGTTCTGGATTCGAATGACCATGCACCCTCGTTCTCGAAAACGGCGTACTCAGCGTCGCTACCCGAAAACCTACCGTCTGGGCACTGCTTCTTGAGCGTAAGTAGTCGTTCCTCATATCACCTGCGCTGTTACATCTTTTATTTAACGAATAATGCGTTAGAACTAAAATATTTTGGACAGCGCTGTGGACGCGTTGCGTTAGGTGCATCTTTGTTCGCCCAAGCGGATTCACCGGTGCTCATTGCAACCCTGTGCGGCGCAGATCCACGCGGACAGCGGCGACTCTGTGGACCAGCTGACGTACGAGATCCTCAACAAGGACGTGCCGTTCACGGTGAACGCGCGCACGGGCGACGTGTGCACATCGCAGGTGCTGGACCGTGAGCGCCGCGACTCCTACGAGTTCGCCGTGGCCGCCTCGGACGGCAAGTTCGACGTGAAGGCTCCCGTCAGCATCGAAGTGGTCGACGAAAACGACAACCCGCCGCGTTTCGAGAAAGAGCGATACACAGTCAGCATCCCGCACGACTCGCAGGCCGGTCGCTCGGTGATCCAGCTGCACGCCATCGACCTGGACGTGGCCAACAACGGCGAGATAACCTACTGGATCAAGAACACGCACGGAATCTTCGAGATCGACGCCAAGACCGGCCTGGTGCGCATGGCCGCCAACCTGCCGCTGAACGCCATGCGGAACCTGAGCTACGAGATGGAGGTGTTCGCGCAAGACCACGGCGCCGCGTCCAACATTGGCAAGACGCTCCTCCTCGTCCGGGTGTCGAGCACGCACAACAGCCCGCCCGTGTTCGACCGGTTCGCGTACAGCGTGAGCGTGGACGAGAACGCGGCCAACGTGCCGCTGGTGCAGGTGCACGCCTCGGATCCGGACCCCGGCAGCGCGGGCAAGGTCATCTACCGCATCGCGCGCGCCACTCGACGCGAGACGTTCCGCATCGACGCGCAGACGGGCAAGATCACGCTGGTGGCGCCGCTCGACTACGAGCAGGTCAAGCACCTCGAGGTGTTCGTCGAGGCACGCGACGACGCCCCCGAACCGCAGTTCGCCACCACCATCGTGCAGGTGGGTGCCGACTCGCTCTGGGCTCGAGCGGGCCTTACTGGCATTTTTCTTCTTCTTGGCAATCCCTATATAGGCATTCATTACGGGGTATACGAAGGCCTGAAGTATTGCGATAGCGTTCTTGATGCGAGAGCGTTCTCTGTGCTTTGGTAATAACAGATAAATGGAAACGAGGTTCATTTCGTTTGACTACTGGCTCAAAAACGTGCCAGGCCTTACTGTTAGAAGTACTCATTTTTGTTGGGAGCGTTTTGTACCTTGTGTTTTCTTCACGTGTTTTGCTCGGGAAAAATTTAACCCTGAAAATGTTGAGAACTTCTTCCAGACCGAGAGCTGCAAAAGGACTAGTAATTTGGTAGTGTTGATCTGCATACTTCCGAGGCAGTCATAGTGAACCGCTCATTTTACCACTTGAGTCTGTACGCCAAAATTTATTGATGAGCACAGACGGGAACTGTGAATAATCTCGTCGCATAGCAGCGAAACCAAGCGAACATGAATTGTAAAAGTGCTTCTTACACGAGGCAAATGAGGCGCGGTTGTCTCACCGTACGCCCCCGCCACTTTTGCAGGTTACCGTAAACGACGTGAACGACAATGCTCCAGAGTTCCTCTCCATGCCTCGGCTACTCCGAATTCCAGAGACCACATCGCAGAACGAGCTCGTCTATCGTGTACAGGCCATCGATCTCGACTCGTCTGCGGGCGGCAACAACGACATCAAGTTCGAGCTGCACCCTCCCAGCCAGCGCTTCTCTATTCACCCCAAGACGGGACAGGTGTTTGCCACGCAGCCTCTCCAGCCTGGAACCGAACTGTTGCGAATCGTGGCCACCGACAGCTCCATCTACCCGCTCATGAGGTGTGTGACGCGGAGAACTGCTCATTGCTCCCCCGATGCTTGGAAACTCTGACAGCGTTTTGGTTGGAAAACAGCTGCCAGATTTATGGGCCATTTCCAGACAGGCGTTTGGGATGAGTTGGGGAGTCTTGTTCACATCATACTTGTCTTGATATTTGTTTGTCGGAAAAAAAGGTGGAGGGGGGGGGGGGGGGGGAGGGCAGGGGGGGGGGGGGCGGTGTGGTCTTCGTTTGGAAAATTTCTCGCTTGCAGGGGTTTGAATCTGTTGGAAGATCTGTTTCCCTTGTAAACGCAGTGAAGCCGCTTCGGCAACTGGCGAGGCGATGGAAAGCTAGGAACGGACGCTGACCGTTTGTGATATGCTTAATGCAGGACGCAATTGTTTTAGTAATTTCCGCCGGGCACTCTTGGCATTTGCGGATAGATAGTAACATCTCACCATATTAAGCAGTCTTTAACGCCACTGATATTCATTGCGTATGTTTTGAGGTGGCAAAGGTTTTCATTATGTAATGCCGAAAGCTTTGCAGAACGCCTTTGGAGCTTATAATAATGCGTGCAGTTTTATGAATAAGTAAGAAAGAAAAAAAGGCAGCACGAATCTCGACAGTCATTAGAACGCTGTTCGTGACTGAACGGTACCAAGCACTATTGGTGGTTGCCGAATGAAGAGCGTGTACCTCGCTCGCGTGCAGCGCGGTGGAGATGCGTGTGGAGGTGTACAAGGACTCCGTGGACGAGCCAACACCGGCCTTCTCCGCGGTCCAGTACACGGTGGATTCAGCGTCCATCATCGAAGCCGGCTCGACGGTTCTCGAGGCGCGTGCCACGGTACCCAACGGAAGCCCCATCTGGTATAACATAACCGGCGACGACGGTTCGCACGTGCGTCGGTTCTCCATCAACCACGACACGGTGAGTAGCGATGCACCTCTTCAATGGCGGGCACGCGCCATTAGTACTTGCTCAGCACGATGACACCTCACATCAGTCCAGGTTTTGAACCAGGCAAGAAGAGACAAGCGTGTCCACAGAAGCGTTGTGCGGTCGTTCGCGTCATTGAGCACCCCATGAAGCTACTCCAGCATAGGCTTAACTTCTGGTATAAGAGAACTAGCAGCTCAGGGCCCGTTGTGGCGCGGACTGCTGTGGTCTTTGGCTCACAGTCTTCACCTATACATTATGAATATATGAATACCGCCTCAGTCAGCATCCGGTAAAGCTAAAAGGCTTTGTGATGGAAGGCTAAGCAAGAGCGACATTGCCATGAATGAACTACCGCAGCCCGGGACATTAGTGTAATACTCAACGACGCGCTTTTGTACAAACAGGCTTTTCAACAGAGCATAACCGTAAGTCACTACATTGCGATCGTGATCGCTTTGCAATACTATGTGTAAATAAGTACGAGTCGGCTTTACTGTCAAACTGGCATCTACAGTCGCCAGCACTAGAAATATACGCAGCTGGTGCTGACAGAAGTGTCTCTTCAATTTATTCTTGCAGGGAAGAATTGTTACAACGACACGGCTTGATGCGGAGAAGCAGTCCGTCTATCATTTCATGGTGGTGGCCGTCAACAAGAATGACCCGCAGCACCAGGCCGAAGCAGGCGTACGTATGCAAGTGGCAGTGCACCCACTATCCGCGCACTGAACACGTAGACATATGACAGCGACGAACTGGCAAATTTTTTATTTTTCTTCCAGGTTGTGGTTCGCTTGACCGACAAAAACGTCAGATGTCCCAAGTTCCCGTTCACCGAATACTTCGCCTCCATTCAAGAAAACTCGCCGCCTGACACAATCGTCCTTCCTAACCTTATCGCTGAAGACGTTGAAAAGTTTGGAAAGGTAGGCAAAAACGTTTTACTGAAGTTTGTCCTTCTTAGCTTGAGGCGTTGTTGCGTTTACAGACGCTCAAACTGGCTGCATTTCTTATTGCGTACTTGTAATTCTTCTCAGATATCGTACCAAATAACAGAAGACAACTCCGATGACAACTTTATGCTGGACACGAAACAAAACCTTATTTCTCTGCGAGTTAAGAAGCCTCTGGACAGAGATAGCATGCCGACTATTCTTCAAGGTGTCTACACGCTCACGGTACGTGTGAAAGCGGCTATTTGTAGGCATATCTGTACTGAAAAAAAAGCTAAGCTAGTGCAAGATTACGCAAGTGATCAGTTCTGCACTGCTAAAATAACTGGGCTTCTAATATACAGGGTTATTCTACTTGTTCATTGAAAACAGGTCACAGCCAGCAACTACAAGTGCTCAGGAAGCAGCAGGGTCAAAGTCTTCGTGGAAGACGTCAACGACAACAGCCCGGTTTTCGAGCAAAATGACTACGTCGTTGAACTGGAAGAGGTAGGTGCAATATTAACGCCGCAAACGCGAACGATTAGGGAAAAATGGGCGTAACCGGATATCTGAGCTCCGTTCACAATATTCGGCTTTCAGAACACGCCACCAGGCCAGACAGTCACTCACCTCAGCGCCGCCGATCGGGACGGCTTGGACCTTGGAAAGATTCGCTACTATATAATTGAAGGTACGCTGTCTTACAACATGTTTTGCACAGGGGCCAATTCTCGTCGTGCCCTGATGCGAGCGACTTGCTTCTCGCTTTAGGAAATGAAGGAGAGGATTTCAGCATGGACGAAACAACCGGCATCATATCGGTCAGGATTATTCCCGATCGTGAAAAGACGCCAGATTTCATGCTCAAGGTTCTAGCTGTGGACTCCGCTAACAACACGGTACGTGCAAATACCTCATTTGAGCAGCGAATAGTGCATAGCAATATTTTAATGTTAACTCTACGGTCCGTATAACGGTATTTTCATGTCTTTCTTCAGGGTCGTGCAAGTGTACATATTGTCATCAAGGATACTAATGACTGGACACCGACGTTCCTTAATGACACCTTCTTCCTGAACGTCACTGAAGGTGAGACATTCGGGCCATTGCACGAAGATTTCTATTCTTGCGGATATTCTGGCTGGAGTGCTTTTGTTGGCGAAGAAAACTTGTTCAAAATCGCTTTACTGTCATTGCTTGAGTATTTGCGCTATAAAATTATAAAGGCGCAGGGGCCTAGTCAGGCGGTCCTCGTTACCGCATTTTGCCGCTGTTCAATGACTGTATTGTCAAAAGCACAATAAATTCAATTCAATTAAACCTCAAGGTCACGAACCCACTTTTTGTTCGGCCAAATTTGATATAATTCACAGTGCTGCTGGCACGAGTGCGCAGTGATTACGTCAGCGAAAAAAAAAAAGAACTCTTTATGGCACGTCCAACCGTTGCTTAGATTTCTTAGCAGCGCTCGCTTCACCATCTTGCTGCACAAGCAGGCACAGGTATACTCGTTATGCGGTGTTAATTTCCATTATAACACTGCTCTACAGGACCGCCGAGCGTTGGTGCCTACGTCCAGCTGCCGGTCGCCGACTACGACGATGGAATCAACAGACAAGTAGAGCTGTACATCGTCGATGGTAACAACGAGAACCAATTCCGACTTGGCGTCAACGAAAACGGGGTGCGCACAAAACACATTTCCGCACATTATTCCTTTTCTATGTATAATTACTGCGGTCTGGGTGTGCGACTGGTTTAATTGCGCCGCGCTGCGGTTGTTGAACTGGGTGCCATTAGAACTTTCCAAAAAAAAGAAAAACGCAGAACTATATCATGTGTTGTCGCCTCAGGTCATTTGGTCATCACATATATTACTTATCTCTTGTATTAATGTTACGCGTCATAGTTGACACTGGACAACATCTGCACCTATTTTTCGGTTTTAAAAAAGGAGAATCGAGGAAGGGCTTACATTAACTGTTCTGTGCATAACATTTTTAACATTAATTGAACATAAATGCGAAGCTGTAGCAGTCGACATGAGCAAAAACCTGTGCCAAAGTATTTCGGAGTCTGACGGAATGTGACTCGTAGCTGAAGGCGCTTCGCTGGTCCGCTCTTCTTTGCAGGCGGTGCTGCGGGTGGTTTCTGAGTTGGACAGGGACAAGTACAAGGTTCCGGAAGCCGCTTTGCACCTGGTCATTGTAGCCGCGAGGGACATGGGAACTCCTTCCCGGACCGGCTCCACCACCGTAAGCGAAAGACACGAATCGTTATCTACAGTGTTTTCCTGCGGTGCTAGGCGTCTGCGTGTTGCACTCTTGCGACGACCTAGGAGGGCTCAAAACGCTCAGTCCTAATAACATGATTTGCAAGCGTGACCTGACATAACGGAACAATTCGCTCGTTTCTGTTCGCAGGTTGCTGTTTTCATCCAGGACGTCAACGACAGTCCTCCGCAATTTGAGAAAGAGGCGTATTACGAGTTCGTTTCGGAGAGTGCATCTGTGGGCACCGTTATCGATACCGTCAAGGCTACTGATCCTGACTCGGCAATGAACACCAACATGACCTACGCCTTCGCCCGGGGTACCAGCAAGAGAGGTACGCACCAAGTGCAATCCGTTCCTGCTTTCTCTCACCTACAGCGGTTGCTAACAGCACGGGTGTTTAATATTCTTTGTTATCGTTTTTTTCGTAAGCCGTCTTGTCAGAAACGTTGCTCGTTAAATGCCTCTAGTTAGGCTTGGTAGTACTAGCGCCGTTACCCATACAACTCGAATGTTCAGAAAGACTGATGGATTGCCTTGTGCCAAAGCAACTCTGTAGCAATTAGGCACGCCACTGCTGAATGCGGCAGCGTTAGAGGACGTTCGGAGTAAAAGTATCACTCGTTGTCACGCTAATTCAGGATTGGTTGAGAGGGTTGTGACGTGACACTTTGAGATGTCGAATAAAAATGATCAAAACTCTATTTAAATTGTAATTATTAAGGTCGTAGCATCAGTGAAATGTCAATATGACTTATAAGGATGTAAAGCAAATTAATTACGCAGAAAAGAAAATAGGGGTAATTAGTTGGGAATCATACCCATAGCCTTTGTGTTACGAGTCAGACAAGCTACGCCTAGGCCATTAAGGCACATCCGTTCGACTTGGTTAAAGAGAGATCTCATGTGTCTTGTGGGGTAACACGTGGTCTGTCACGCTTACCTGTGTATGCTATGAGTGTGTGCAATTAGAAAGAGGTACTAATTAAAAAAGAAAGCAGCAAACAACTATTAACGCTGTCGCGTCATACTCTTAAGACGGAGCTTTTTTTTTTTTTAATGTGCACAGATATCCCACAATGTACGGG
The DNA here is from genome assembly GCF_055824585.1 of Amblyomma mixtum. Classification (NCBI taxonomy): domain Eukaryota; kingdom Metazoa; phylum Arthropoda; class Arachnida; order Ixodida; family Ixodidae; genus Amblyomma; species Amblyomma mixtum. Next base: position 202,207,352 of record NC_143014.1, read on the forward strand.
CAATTTTGCATCTAGATTACACTGAAATGCGGCTGCAGTGGCATGGTTGAACCCGCGAACTCGTACGCAGTCACTTAACGCCCTGATACCTGAACTATAGAGGCTGCTGAATACACTCAAAGAGACGAAGGGATTTTGGTGCAGGAAAATTAGTAATAAAACGCTGCTTTTTCAAGATCCTGGTGGTTGCAAGAAATGTATGAGAATTCGCCAACTAAAACATGTAGATTAGCTAAATGCACACAAGCGTCAGGCTATAGTTCATGACACCTTGTGTGTTATATGTCGGCCGTCTCTGAACTCCTAAGACATCCTGTAGCGCCTAACTGCAAGAAAAGAATGCACTGTAGTCTAGTGGATGTCAGCATCTTTTTGTAATATGTGCGCTAAAATCATCGCTCTACAACTTGACCTGTTACCTGTCAGCGTTAACGGCACTTCTGTCCGTTAAAAGAGAGAGGCGTTCTGAAAATTTAGAAAGCTGTAGGCCAGCAAAATTCCCAATTCGAGGTCAAGTAGTACGGGTCAGCGTGCGATGCGACGCCATCCCCGTACGCAAACACGTTTCGGCGTCCACATTGCATTATTTTTCTTGCGAAGGAAAGCCTCGGAGTTGGCTTGGGAAGGTGTTTTCTGCCTACCAAGAAGATAAGAGGAAGCGACTGTTTTTCGAACTAATTAAATTCGTTGTACGGAGACGCGAAGACAGGGATCCTGTTCAGGGACAGTATATAATTTGCACGATAATAGCAGCGCTCAGTTTTTCGCATCCGCACTCCAGCTGTCCAGCTCCATGTTGCTGAGTTCAGGTAACAAAGCGTCGTGATATAGATATCGCTGTAGTCCCACAACAACCTCAGATAATCTCGGGCGAGCGGTTAATAACAAAAAAGGCCAAACGACGCGGCTAGTACGGCTTTCCATCGACGCCGCGACAAGCAGTTTATCCGTCCCTCGATCGAAGCAGCTGAGAAGCGATAACATCGCGGTTTCGATTTTCTCTCGCTCGGTGCGCCCTGTCGAGCGGAAAGCCGAACAGAGCAGCTGGTAAACTTTTCTTCAGCGTTCGTGCTCGGTTGCGTGGCTTTGAATTGTTTGTTTACTTTTGTCGCTTCTTTCTTGGGGAGGAGTTGGAAGTTTATTTCTGTGCGAGATTTTTTTTTTTCGCTGATCGTTCCTATAACGTTCAAATGTTCAGACGGAATCATGGCGTAAACAACGCCTCAACGCAGTCGTGCGGATAACAACAATAACCAGAAATAAAAAGGACCGACAAGGCGGCCATCGAGAAGTTGTGATTCTCAAGAAATTTGTTTTCACGTTCTCTGTGCAGACATCGCTGTTATTTAGGCTTTACACAACTGCGCGTTCAACTGTTCTTCGGGTCACTGCCCACACGCGGCGTACAATGTGGCGTATTCGAAGTGACAAGTTTACAAGCGTTACTTCTTGCAATGAAGGTACGGAAGCAATAATGGTTCTGCATTTACTTCATACACCATCAAAGGATCCCTACTACACTAAGAGTGATGTTCATGACACTACCTTAATTAAACCGTGACTCACTCAATTAATGCCACTTTATAGCGTTGTAGCGCGTCACACGGCTAGAAACCACGCTAATTGTAAGATGCACAGATTTAGTCCTTCTAGCGCTACAAACAAGTGCCTTCTGGGCTTTGTGCACTTGAATCTAGAGAGATCTCAATGAAGAGCACTCATATATTGTGCCTATGCGAATGTCGAAAGCTTGAATTCCGCATGTTCGCGTCTCTACTCCGCAGTGCCTTTCATGATCGACCCTGTCCTGGGAACGGTGAACATCACGAGGGCACTCGACATATCAGAGAGCCAAGAGTACTCACTCACGGTGGAAGCGAACGATGGCCTCTGGAAGGCAGCGGTAAGCAGCTCCTCTTTGTTTTTTCCATTCTAACTGCCCACATATTCGTTTTGTAAATTTGTGCTTAAATAGCATTCAAAGCCAAACGCGATGTATGTATGCTTCTGTGAACTGCAATTAAAGTTGCAAGACGAACGCAGTAGCGGTCTGAACGCAGTAGAAGCAGCAGCGGCAAAAAGTTATGATCCTGGTTTTGCATTAAACCCTTAACTTTTGCAGCATTTGGTACTCGATGATCTTCCTAACTACAACAAAAACAAGCATAAAAGCACATTTATGTTAGCTTTGGTCGGCATATAATGAAACCATAACCAAAGAGAAGACGGGGAGATGTGAACAGACTGTAAACAGTTGTACGTATTGTCAACTTCTCCACTGAGTCGTCGGTGAGCCACTGATGTTGGCTGGATGTGATGACCGCGTGCCAACAAGATAGAGCCAAAGACCACAGGACAGGCCAGGGAGCTGCATTTGGAGCGTGAAATAAAGCACACACACTTTCCCCCACTACAGCGAAGTACAAGCAATTTGTAAGTACATCTAGATCTGTACTCGCTTCATTTTCTAATAGTCGCGCCCGTTTACGTTAAAGCCTGTATATATATTAAGATCTCACTTGTGAAGCGCAACGGATTATTTTGCTGTCCAGGAGAGACGATAACGCGGGACTCAAAGCACACAGTAGCATAACTGTATGAAAAGCGATGTGCATCTAGCCAAGCCCGAAGTAATAAAACATCTTTAAACACGCGCACAGGCTCCCATGAAGATTTACGTGAGCGAGGCCGAGGAGCGCGACCCGCGTTTCGACCAACTGCACTACAAGTTTAAGGTTCTCGAGAACATACCTGGTGCCATCGTGGGCCAGGTGGAGCTCCAAACGAGGACCATCCGCGCAAACAGCCAGATGCGCTACAGCATTATCAACACAGAAGTGCGACCCTTCTTCAATATCACTAAGGCAAGTGGCGCCGTCATCTCTTCTTGCTCCGAGCCAACATCTGCTGGAGCGATCGGACGTACGTAATGTGCCTTTTTCCCTCTTGGTTTGCGTTGCTCAATGCAGGACGGAGAGATATTCACGAAGGTCGGTTTGGATCGCGAGAAGCGAAGCAAGTACACATTTACAGTCATGCTGGAGGAGAAGCGACCGACAACTAAAGTGGTGAGTGCAGCCGATGGATAAATTACGCAGCTGCGCGGCAACAGTGATATGTGAACATGTCGTCTCCTTTTCGACACCCTGGTTCAGTTCGTACAGCGGAGTACAGAAGTAGATTTCTTGGGTTGAGCTGTAATCATAACCTACCTGTGGCTTTAAATGTTCACTTTGTTCTGCCAGAGTCAGTGGCATGCGTTCGTTTGATCACGAGCGTTACGACACAAGATGTATGTGCTGTGCCTCCTATTACAACTGACGCTTTCCCTTTGTACCTTTCAGAGTGTCAGCGAAGTGTCCGTGGAGGTCGTCGATGTCAATGACGAGGTACCCACGTTCATGCAATCCTATCAAGGAACCATCAGAGAAAACTCACCTCCGGGAACTCTAGTCACAGTGGTAAGAACATTACATTAATCCAAGGATTTATGCTTTGCCATTGTTAAGTGACTCTGCGGAGATATGGGACGGGAGCGACACGTGACTGCTTGAGGAATTACGCGAAAAAAAGCAGGCTTTTTGAATGTCCGTCTAATGGCCAAAGTATTCAAGCAAATGGTATGCTTAATCAATGGCATATTGACCAATCTTCCAGTACAATTTGGCGCATGTCAACGCTTGGAAACAAAACTCATGCATGTCTAAACTCGTCTTAACGTACCCGCGGCGTTACATTACTCCCTTTTCATAGCTGGCCTTTGCGGTCCTTTCGTGAGCAACATGGCGTTTTATAATGCAAACACCCTTCAAAGTGAACTTTTAGCGTTCAGTTATATCTTGTATTAGTTTCAAGCAAACAAGCATACTGAAGCTGCTAACGCGTAGTTAGCGACCCACGCAGGTTCCGACGTATACCTTTCATTTTCATACAAGTTATTTTTTTTTGTTCTTGTGAAATACTCAATCCAGAGCACGCCACGTGCTCCCATGTTTCGCGCTCAGTCTTTGGGGAACTTTCAGTAAACTTGTGCAGTATCCCTCTTTGCACATATTTATATGCACAGGAACGTAAACTAAAAGAATAAAATCATGTGGTTTACTCGAGAAACCGCTGTACCGTGTTCACTTCCGAATTTCTTCCCCTTAACAAACATTCTTGTTACCCTGTTCTCTGCCAACAGAACCCGACAATCATGGCCGTCGACAACGACAGCGGCAACAATTCGGTAGTCCACTACTCCCTAGGGGGCTCAGGCAGCGACCTCTTCACTATTCTCGACTCGGGCGTAGTAATCTTCAGCGGCGGAAACCCAGTCGCCGTTCTCGACCGTGAACTTGCTGATCGCTATGAGCTTCTGGTAAGTAACATGCAATTTTTGTGCGGCTACATGCAGTCACACATGCGCTTACTGAACAGATGGAAGAAACTATTGCAAACATCCTTCATCCATCTAATTCATGTGCATTCTTCACGAGTGTTTGTAGGAAAACTTATCGTTATCATCCAGTACCTAATAACCCCGTCCATTGTTTATAGGCGCTATGGTTCGTATTTTCAAGCTAGGTTTTCGTGGTCACCGGAGATGAGCAGAAAAAAAATATGCGCAAATTTATAGACGACTATTCAGCATGAGATCACTCCACGCGCTTATGCTTTGTGATGCCTCTTAATGTCGCGGCTGTGGGTGCTCGGTGCAGGTGACCGCCAGAGACTTGGGCAATTTGTCTTCGACGACCTACCTGACCATCAAGGTAGAGGACGAGAACGACAACGCGCCCACGTTCCAGCACGGGCCCCTGCGCGTGCTACTGCCGGAGACGGCGCGGCCCGGCGCTCGTGTCGCCCAAGTGTCGGCCATCGACGCTGACGAGAAGGGTCCCAACTCCAAGGTCGAATACTCCATTGTGTCCGGCGCCCGGGGCAACGTGCGCATCGACCGCCAGACTGGTGAGTCAGAATGACACGCCGGGCGTATAAGCCGCAAAACTTTGTTTCAAATGAAAAATGAGACGATAACTTTGCGAAAAAGTCTTATGATAGCTAAACCTGAGTGCGGAGTAAAGGTAGCATGCACACTTACTGGAGCCGCTATTTGGCGATGCCTTGAAACAACCTCGTGATGATCTGTTGTGCATATGCATGCCGCTGTTATATGCTGTTATGTTATGCATATGCATGTTATGTATTATGCATATAAAATCGCAACAAGTTGCTTCGTAGCATGTAAACTTTACTGCAGAAGCGCGAAGCACTTATGCGCTGAGGAAGTATTTAAACCTTTATATAAATTTATTTAGGTGCAATGACAGTTCCAAATAGGAGGAATCATCCGAATTACCTAATCGTGTCCTATACGAAACCTTTAATTAACCTCTCCAGAACCTATAGTCCTCTTGAGACTGCTCTATAGGGCATAGGGCAAGCTGGTTGAAAACGCCTGAGCATGTATTCGGTTGTTACAAACGAAAATGAGCAGGTAGTTTTTCCTTTCTTTGTTGACTTCAAATTGCACGTTCATTCGCAGGTGAGATTTTCGTCGTCGGCGCACTGAAACCCGAGACTGTGTATCTTCTCAACGTGTCCGCATCGGACGGCCGCGGACTCGCCAACCTGATCGTGGTGAACATCACTGTGCTGGACGTGAACGACCACAAGCCAACGTTCGTCAAGCCCGAGTACAGCTTCAGCATCCTTGAGGGCAACTACAAGGAGCAGCGCGCAAGGCTCGGCGTGCTGCGAGCAGTCGACGAGGATCGCGGGAAGAACGGCGCCGTCGACTACGCCATTGTCGCCAGGAAAGACCAGAGTACGTGCAAGATCTTCCTCTCCGGATGTTACGCGTGGGTCTTGGTCATGTGCAGTTAACCATTCCAGAAGGATCTCATATACGTGGTCTTCCGCGGCGAAATATAGGAACTATAGTTGCGGCTATGTAATGCTTTGTATTCAGCGGTAGCTTGGCGAAATTGAGCGCGAAAAAGCCGCGCGCTTCAGCGTGCCTTTAATTCATTTTCACTTTTTATGGCACAATGAAATATTAATGTTCATGTTTCTTTTTCGCAGACCTTCCTTTCCACGTGGATGTGCATACAGGAGAACTCTTCGCCACTGGCATCTTAGACAGGGAAACGAAGTTCAAGTATTACTTCCACATTCTTGTGAGTAAAACCGACCCATTCGCTAATCTATATGATAATATCAGAACGCTAGAAAAAAAATAAGCACCACCTTTTCTTCCTGTCTCAATTCAGGCTTTGGATAACGGAGACCCTCCTCAAAACTCGACAGTCAATATAACAGTCACCGTTGAAGACGCGAATGACGAGAAACCACGGTTCTTTACCGATCCGTACTTGGCTCAGATCCCCGAGAACCTGGACCCTGGCCAGAAGGTAATGTCGCGTTTTGTGATGGGTAATGTGGACATGAGCAAAGCATGCTTGCCCAGCCTATCATTACACATGCGACCGGTATCTGCTGTCTATCTCAGGTCACCCAGATTCGTGCTTTTGATCCGGACACCGGCGAAAACGGCCTAGTCTTCTACAAACTTGGAGGTGGCCACGACAACAAGTTCTACATTGACAGCAAAGGTTTGTGATGCAGTTGTTATCGTCATTACTAACATAAATGAAAGCATGTGAACCCACACAAACAGCGATAAACGACGATGGACCGCAAAAACGAACCCAGCTTTCGCTGCAGCTATTTGAATTGTTTTTCTTTTTGCTTGAGACACAGAAGTTCTGAACAATGCTGTAACGCCAATTAACCTCTTGATGTTCGGTCAGTAGTAGCTACTTCTGTTCAGTGCATCACAGGTGATCTGTTCACCACATTAGGATACGATGACTCTTTGAAAATACGAAACGCTCTGTGCATGTTGCAGTGCTGCCGACCACACAGGATGGCAGGTTTGGCAGCGTTAGGCACATTTCATTCCCTCCTACGTAAGACTCATTGACGTTATTAACACACTTCAAGAGTGAAGATTCATCTGCACCAATGACTGTTCGATTTTTTTTTTTTTGCAAAAATATGTGCGACACAACCCATATTTTGCTACGACCATAGAACAAAAGAACAAACGTCGCCAATTTTCCCCCTGAAGCTCGAGCAACCTTCCTCGCCGAGCAGTTGTAGCACTGTAGTATGCGGGTATTGGCCAATTAACTACGAGCGGACCAATGATCTGTTGTTAATGCGCACTCGCTGCGTGCGCTCTGTCATTTTTCTCTCGCAGATGGTACCGTATGGACTCTGAGCAAGCTGGACTTCGAGAAGCAGGAGTTCTACAACATGACCGTGGTGGCGTACGACCAGGGCAAGCCCAGCATGAGCGCCACGGCCAAGCTATGGGTCACAGTTACCGATCGCAATGACGTGGTGCCCGAGTTCCCCAAGTCCGTTTACACTCTCGAGGTGGCCGAAAACACGCGCGTCGGAGACGTTGTCTATACACTGGATGCTGGGCCTGGCAACTTCCTCTACACGCTGGACAGTAAGTCCTCCACCGAGGCCCAAGAAACCTTTCTCCCTTACGCTCGTTCTTCTCTTTTGCGTGCGATGGTGTTAGTGACAAGTATATACCAGCGATGACGGCAGTCAGTGGTGTGCGTATGTGACTTTTAAGGGACTTTTGTGCCTGCACCGATATTTACATCTCATGCGGTTCTCGTGTTGCGAGCCCTTGCTTGAGTCACTTCACTGCCATAGCAACGCGCAAAATCGCGACCGCCAATTTTAAAATCTAGGGCGAAGTCGTTGTCGCACTTCACTGTCGCATTGTCATTGGCGTACAGGACTGTAACCGAGAAATGTTTACTGATGCATTTTGGTTGCGGTACGACTATTTAATATAGGCTGCGCATTTCAATACCCCACAGGCACGTGTCGCGGTCTATTGTGAAAACCTTTTGTGCTGGGCCCGCCGCGGTGACTCAGTGGTTACGGTGCTCGGCTGCTGTCACGAAAGACGTGGGTTCGATCCCGACCGCGGCGGCTGAATTTCGATGAAGGCGAAATTCTAGAGGCCCGTGTACTGTGCGATGTCAGTGCACGTTAAAGAACCCCAGGTGGTCGAAATTTCCGGAGCCCTTCACTACGGCGTCTCTCATAGCCTAAGTTGCTTTGGGACGTTAAACCCCAATAAACAAGCAAACAAACATTTTTGTGCTGGGCGCGTGGTAGCTAAATAATTTCAGGCAGGTAAAAGAAGTTACTTGCCTCACCGCCATGAGTTGCGATTTTCACTCGCAGCTTTTCTGTGAAGTTCCCCGAAGAGATTCTCTTTATAACCTCTATAGGTAGAAGCAGGACGATAAGCGCCAAGTAGTAAAAGCGCGACGACAGTTGTCCATCTCCGTGTGTCAACGTCATTGTGCTGCTTCCGTCCTTGTCCAGATCCAAACGAAGTAGACACATTCTCGGTGGAACCAAACACCGGTGAAATCAGACTTGCCAAGGCACTGGACAGCATCCACCAGAGCCACTACCGACTCGTTGTGTCGGCCACCGACGACGGAGACCCACCAAAGTCTGACCACGCCGAGGTGAGCTCAAGCAGCCGGAGACATCAGCTGGCGTACAGCGTTTCTGCGTCAGCGAATCCTTCAGTAATTGGGAGATTAGGCAGTTTGCATGTGGATTAAGTTTGAAAGCAGAGTACTTGAGTTATCTAGCCAGGGGCCTTCTGGAAAACTGTGTAATTAACGCCTTCGCAGTCACAGTTCTGCTCAAAGAAAAATGCACATTGGGCCTTTTGTTTAAATGCAGCTGGCGGACTGTCATTGTTGTGAAATATTGACAAAAAACTTGCCTAATAGTGTACCTAAAGTTTACACTGGTATCTTTCTGTTCGATTGGGACGTGTATGGCCGTATGACACTTATGAATGGTCGATACCCCTAGCTCTGTACTTGTACCATTGGTGCGTAAATCAGAATGAAGCCGGCACGTGCTTTGAACTCACAGAGCTCTGAAGGTAAAATTCAAATAGGGGGAACTCCGTGGCCTCCCTTCTTTGTTACATTGTGCGCTTTTTAATTTTTGCAGAATTGGCACGAAACCTTTGTATGGTAAACAATCTTAAGCTATATTCCGCCTTATCTCTCAGGTCAACATCATCATCGGCAGCGGACAAGGCGTGCGCCTGTTCCCACTTCGAATGTACGAGGTGCTTGTTTTCGAAAACCAGCTTGCGCCTCAGGTTATTCTCGACCTCAATGCAACGGAAGAAATCGCCCACAGACCCGTTCAGTACGCAATCGTTGGCAACAACTACAACGGTAAGCATTTGTCTTCCTGCTCATTCGCAAATATGAGAGCAACAGTTGTCTAAACTTTATTTGCGGGAGATGTCAGTTGAGAGTGCAACAAATAGTGCGTCACGCAGTTATAGGTTAGCCACTGTCACCGGGAGCAAACCGCTGTGCTTTTTCTCGTCTTTTGTATCTGCGATTCAATAGCTGAGTGGCGGTGGAGTCTCTTGTTTTGTTCACTCAGTTATATTAGCCAAGAAACTGTGGAATGGCACCAAGTTTAAAGATGAAGCTTTCTGGACTTGTTTCAATCGCACTGCTCTGCGCAGGCATCGGTATATAGGTTATGAAGCAGTCAGTGTGCATTAAATGCTTCGTGTAGCGTGGCGTGCCGTAGCTGGTGTCATTCTTAGGGTGGTGTCTGTTGTTTAGGAGAGAAAATGGTACTTTCTTCAAGCAGCTGTTGTGCCTGTTGAGCCGTTTTTCATCTATTTAGTGAAACCTGTGAATAAAACATGACACGATAACGGTTGCACAAAATGCTCCTATACTTAAAAACGTTGCTTTGTTCAGTTCCTCGTGTGTACCCATCCGAAAAGAGATGTGGCACTAGAAATAGCTCCGGGCACTACGTGATTGAAAAAATAATATTGAATGAAGGTTACTCGCATGTCCAGAAGTATTGCTCGCACGATGTTAGTCGCGAATAGCGCTGGTCCCGTCTTTCCTTCTACCTGTGTCCTGTATTGGTGCACCATCAATAAGCACCATTACGCTTTAAATACATATTAACCGATACAAGGAACAGCTTCAAGCCATGAGGAGTACAAGAGGGAGCAAAGTTTTAGCATTCATTTATTGGTTACTCTTTAGTTAAATAACAAGCAGTTTTTTGTGTTTACTAACTATTTTTCTTTTAGCACATAATGCACAAAAGTCATGGTCAAATTTAGTGGACAAATAACCACAAAATTCTGAGTTTTGTGCGAAGTTTTTTTCCTCTCATATTGGTCACGACTGTACGTATCCGTGTACGTATTTTGCAGCCTGCCACAGATATGTTGTGAGCTTAATACATGCGAACGCTACATAGAGCCATCGGGTGTGATACGATGCACTTGGTTCGTAACTATACTGCCGTCTCTCAACCCGATAGGACTCTTTGCTATCGAGCCCGACACTGGCCGACTGTCGGTGACCTCCAGCCTGGACAGGGAGGCCATACCCAAGTACGTGGTCAAAGTGCGCGCCATGAACAAGAAGCGCGTGGGCCGAGCTGTTCGCGAGAGTGCGGGTAAGTCCTTTTTCATTGAAGTCTACGCGTTTGTTAAGTTCCTGTTTTGTAGAACCGATTATCCAGATTGTCAGCCTTTTTTTTTTCTGGCGGTTGGTTATACGTGTTATCGAAACAGATGCGACTGTAATTGTAGTACGTGGTTTCAGAAATTTGGACGAATGTAAAATGGGAACTTGCTCCAAACCTAAGCAGTATATTTCCCAAATTTTTCAAAAATTTAGTACCGAATCTAACTGAAACTCTAGAGAACAATGCTAACCAGTCGAATGTGATGTCTGGAGCATTGGTTAGCAACCGAGCCGTAGCACTGCAGCCCAGTAGAAAAGAAAACGAGAAAATCGGGCTCAAAACGAAATGTTTTGCCGTTTTGTCGTAACGACAGATTTTTTCTGTAGTACTGTAGTTCTGTCACTACGACAAAGGACAGCGCAATAATACAGAAAATTCTGTTCTTACTACAAGTTCACGGCCAAAAGTGCTACAGAAATATTTTGAGACGACAAAATTTTTTTGTTGCGTTTTTCGACTGGCTGGCACTGGCACTCACGGGAAGGATTACAGACGCCATCTTATCTTCTGTGTATTGCCTACGGGTGCTAAGTTTGAACCACGTTCCTGGCGAACATGAAAGTTTGCGAGAAAAAAGCGAAAAAAGCCGCTCATTCTTCAGACAGACCCTTACTCTCCATGTCTGAAGCAGAGATTCAGGGCGAGATAAAATATACAAATAAGTACAGGGACGATAAAAACAAAATTCGGACAGCATGGCGCCTACATGCTTCAATTTTCGAATTTCTTTTCATCACGCTTGCGTCTGAATGGCAAAAAAAAAAAAACTACGCTAGAGTCGTCCATGATTGTATCGAAGATCACTCGATCATTCTTTTTTTGTTGATGTTGCTGTTCAGGTGCAGGTGCGATTAAAAGAAATTCGAAAAGTGAAGAAAGTGAGCGCTGCTCTGTTCGCATTTTTTTTTATCGCGATTGTACGGCTGAGTCGACACTGATGTTAGCCGTTCTGTAGGGAACAGAATAATCAATTTAATCACTTCCGGCATTTCTCTGAGGCGGCAATTACAAGCAGCGCTGGTCCAGCAGATATTTCTGTGCTGCCTCATGTAGAACGAAGAAGCGTGTGTGTGTTAATTTTGTATACGGTCCCCGCTGCTGTCATTTTATGCCACGAATGGGTCACTGACCTAGCCGCCCTGTTTGGGTGGGTTACTCTTGCAGTGGCCAAGAAGGGCAAAAAGTCTGAGGAAGAGTCGGCGCATGTCGCTTTCGACGAGGCCCTCGTCGTGGTGAACGTGGGTGACGAAAACGACAACTCGCCCGTCTTCGACCACCAGGGCAAGCCCATCGTGGCCGCCGTGCCTCTCGAGGCCTCCTTCGGCTACCAAGTCACCAAGCTACACGTGAGTGTGCCTCCGACAGACTATTTGCCACTGTCTGCTTGGCCTGCAACTATACTTTTTGTGGAAGCGAGCGAGCCTTCAGAAATGGTTCTCCCTTTCCATGGCGAGATTGCTGTTTGACGGGCTAAGTACCGAGAACCTTTACCATGCCACTCAGATTGGTGGTCCATTTGCAGAATTTCACTATGGTTTAGCCATCTGACTGCCCTAAGCTCCGCCAAAGGTATATTTTGCTATAATATCGCTCGAATATCGCGCTCTTTTGTAAAGTTTCGTGTTCAGTGGGCGGCAGAATTAAATTTTTTTCAGCGACTAAGCACGCTGTTTGCGCCTAATCTCGCCTATTCATCTCCACAGGGGCACAAAGGCTGGAACGCGATTACTTTCGAAGAAACATTGTGTGCTTCGATAGAGTCTATATGCTTCTTTTAAAATGTGCCTTACGCTTTTGGACTCGCACTTTTGATTTACTCTTCCGGTTTTGTGAACTTGCGCATTTCCTTTGGAATTTGTACAGGCTCGCGATGCTGACACTGGCTTCAACGGCGCCATCCGCTACGAGATCATCCAGAAGCCCGAAGACGCGTCGTCAAAGTTCCAGATCGACCCAGTGACGGGCGTAGTGCGCTCCGTCGTCACCTTCTCTCTGGACGGCGGGAAGATGTACGGATTCGACGTCAAGGCCGTTGATCGGGAGGGCTCCGAGGGAGGCAACGCCGCCGTTGCCAACGTCTTTGTGAGTGCCTGGAGTGGTTTTTCTGCATTCCTACCATACTGCCGTCATTTCTCACTCGTTTCACTTTATCTCTGCCGCACTGCAGTAGAGCTGATATGGACGCTCTCGAGTGTCCTCTTCACTCTGCCGCACAAGCGCCGGCCGGTGTGAATTGTGTACAACTCCGTACAAATATTTTTCTTAGTAAAAATTGATTCGATGGCTCTTGCTGGCTGTTCTGATAATTGTTCGGTAGTAAAAGGCGCGTTTATTGTTAGAAAATTTACATTTAAAAATTATCCCGTCAATCTATACAAACTCGTGACGCCTGCACAGAAAATGACTCCGTGATCCCCGTTTTTAAGTGAATAGCGGTGTAGCTTAGCCTCTGAGATCTGCGCGAAAATCTGTGTCGACGCACCGCAGTTCACTTGCGACATCGGCCTGTGGTAGCGGCACCTGCATTTGGTGTTTAGGATTTTTCTAGCTGATAAAAGTTCTTTCTTCAGTGAAAGCAGCATGTTTGCCTTTGATTTGTGGTAATCTGTGGATACAGGCTAACTTCAATTTGTCCTCGGGCGGCTTACTCTATACTGCTCTTTATGAGTGCGCATCCATTCGCTATTAGAATTCCGTTGTTTTGTAGAGTTTGAATTTCAGAAAGGCAAATAACGATACCACTGTCAAGGCCGACATTAAGCAAGCGACACCCCAGTAGAAGCGCCGCCGCTGTGGCTCAGTGGTTATGGCGCTCGGCTGCTGACCCGAAAGACGCAGGTTCGATCACGACGGCCGCGGCGGTCGAATTTGGGATGGAGGCGAAATTCTAGAGGCCCATATACTGTGCGATGTCAGTGCACGTTAAATAACCCCAGGTGGACGAAATTTCCGGAGCCCTTCACTACGACGTCCCTCTCAGCCTTTGCCGCTTTGGGACGTTAAACCCCCGTAAACCTTAAACCACAAACGAGGAGCAAAGCGAGTTATTAATAATGACTTAATTTATACTTAACACGATTCCGCTCCGCTCGGGCAAGCTCTGCTCGCTTTTGTGAAATGAAACTCGTAAACTTTATGTAATTATTGGGCAACTTTCGAATTGAAAAGCGACCAACCTCTATTTCTTTCTTTTTTTTTTTTATCCATGCTTTCAGGTTTATGTGCTGCCGGAGACAAAACTAGTCCTTTTCGTCACTGATACTCCTCCGGTGCACGTTGAACAGCACATCGACAGAATTCTTGGGTACGGCCTTCTCATCCCTGCCGTTGGGGCTTTTGCTTCATCTCGTTCCCACATAGTCATTGGAGAGCAGCGTAAAGCTTCTCCTGCTAACCGCACGCTAAACGCGAGCAAGTCTTAACGAACGCCGTTCGCTTTCTTATCGCAGGTACCTCGGTAACATTACTGGATTCCAGGTGAAAATGGCTAAGTTGGAACCTCACCATGAGGACGAAATGGAGCACCCAGAATCGTAAGTTTTGAAGAGAAGGTTTCAAAACCGAAGGTATCTTCTTATCTCTCCTTAACAATCCATGTAGCACGGCTGCCCATGGCATAAATTTAATAGTTTCTTTTTTGGTGGGCACAAGCTGTTTTTGCCAGCAATATACCTCACATGTCCACCAATGTAAGCACCACAGACATGTCTTCATCAGAATGAGCAGACTTGAGCGGTATTGTACAGTGTGTTGTTTAAGAAAAGACACGCTAAGGTGAACGTGTGCATATGCTACTCCAATCAACCCTGACTTGATCCCTTTTTCTTCTAGGTCTGATTTGTTCCTCTACGCTATCAACAAGGATACGAATGAGATTGTCGACACTGATACATTGCTCAAGTACGTAAGGCGATTCCTGTCTGTGATTTATACTCCCTCCTCAGGTGGTTTTAAAGGAACTCTGAAACACCTTCTGAGAAGAGTACATAAACTCGCTCAATTACTACATTTTGTCGTCACGAACACTTGATGCAAATAATAGATTTCTACACGCAGTAGAGAACCCACAATCGTTCCCGAAAGTTGCCGAGCTCTTCCCGGCAACTTTTTCGTCTTCGCGCCCTCATCCGGCTCCCGCTGCTGTGTATTTCTGCGGAGAGATGGCTATCGGTTAGATTCTTTCAGACGTCACGTAGCTGCCATAGCCGCGGCCGCCAGTCAACCGCTCGAGCCGGCGAATCAGGAAACTTCTCCCCCCCCGTCCTCTGCCTCGGGGAATTACCCCCCCCCCCCCCCCCCCCCCCCCCGTGTTCCGCCGACCTTTGAGCGTGCAAAAAGGGACGAGCGGAGAGGGAAATGCACGAAGACGCTGAAATTAAAATTTTGACAACTAATAACTCAGCTTCTACGAAACGCGCTAAAAAAATTCTTCCTGTAGGATATTCATGAAGCGGCGTCCTTTAATATCTCAGGAATACGGGATCTTTATTGAGGACCGCTTTCAGAGCCCATTTAAAGAACTGAAGCTCCTAATTAGCGCAGTCGTAGATGTGTACACATACAGGCTCAATATTAGTGCAGCATAATTTCAACATGAGCTCTTTTTCAGCCCCTCTTCGTTCAGTGAACGAATTTACTTCTTTTGCAGTGTGCTCAACGAGAACTCGCAAGTGATTGTTCGCTACCTGGAGACGTTCCGAATCCGGCGCATCCAGGGCGTGTCTGTGCAGGAGAAGATCAGTCAGATGGGCACCACCGAGATTGCTATTATCGCACTCAGCAGCGTCATCTTCCTGGGTGCCGTGTTGGGCATTGTGCTCCTCTGCTCTTCCTGTCAGAGAAAGTGAGTGCTGTCCCAGCGTTCCTCTTGCATGATGACAACGCCTTTTCGTTTAGCAAGGTACTTTGTTGTACAGCACCTTTGTGCTGTGTACACTCGGCAGTGATGCTATTTTCTTAGAGGTGGGAGCCTGTGCTGTGTGTGCACCATACCCCTCGACTCACGTCGCAGACTGTCTGTATGCCTCGTGCGCTCAAGCTTGCTTTGCACAGAGAGCAGAGTATATGCCCGGATTGGGAAAGGACTCTCCATGTCTCCTCAGGGGTGGGTGTGGGAAGAGGTGTTGCAGCACGGCAGGCAGTGCCAGGTGGTGTGGTAGAAAAGGAAGTGGAGAGGGCGAGCTCCTCAAACAGAGGATAGTATAGCCTGACTGATCGAAGGCTTCTGGGTTTCTGTAAGGTAAGTTTTGGATGGCGTAACGCTTTAGGAAACATGAGGTGAATCTCAAGGCGTGTCGAAGTCTCTCCGAAGCTTCTCAGAGGCCAGCTAAGGGCAGTTGAAAGCAAAGCCGCCTTGTTCTCAAAGGTATCAGAAGGGAGGTGCCGAAACGCGGCGCCCACGCTGTCTTTGCAATGTACGGCAGTATTAAGAAGAAGCAGCGTCATTTTTTACCGTTTTACTTTGTGCGGCAGGCTTAGCTTCCTATTGGCCTATGCCTTGACTGTTTGTGCATGGATTCTTCCTAATCAACCTGGAAATGCTAATGCGTGTAAGACCAATCGTAAACCTTTTACTCGTATTCAAGAGCTCTCTCTATTCACAACCTTTTGTCACTTTAGCCCTCAATGTCAGCACTAAAGCTCACACAAAAGGTTAATTATGCATGAAGCTCGCCTCGCTGTCGCGTGCACACGCCAACGAAGTGGTTTCCTTGTTAACCGGCTGGGAAGTTGCATCAGTAATGATGCTTAGTGGAATAGTGGCTAGCCAGCCGTACCCCTTGCCATGCCTAGCTGTGCGTAGCACTTGAGCTTTAAACTACTAGTTATTCATCTCTGTATGCGGTTTAAGAGTAGCTATGCCTTGTCAGCTGTGTATAATTTACTCATTTACAACACACTGGGTTAAATCTCCGTCAAAAAAGGCACATTATACCCTCCCCTATTTTGCGTTTGCAGTGATGTGCAACAAAATTTGTTGCAAAAGGGCGACTTTTTTTTTTCTGCGGTCGTTCTTGTCACTATTTGTAAGTGGTGATGACGCGAACCCACATTCTTGTCCTCGCGACACGAGCATTGCTTAGAAGTCTTAAACCAAGGTATTTTTACAGTCTTATTGTAAAAATCACATGTTTCTTGATGTTGTTTTGTGTGTATGGTTTCTTTTTTTTTCTTTATGCAGTTATACATGTCCGCGCAGGTATCTGTTTCTCCTTTTCCTGAGAACGGGAGAACGTATCTTGCGATATGTATTCGGGGCACAAAAATTGGCGACAGTATTTTGATGCGATAGAAATGCTACTCCCCCGTACAGGTGAAGGAGAGGAACAGGGGACGGTTATTCAAAAAGTTTCAAACGTAACAACGTCGCGTGATTGGCAACCGACAAGCGCTTGGGCAGTGATTGGCGAACGTGTTACGACTGAGCAGCCGTAAGGATCAACGAGCCGGCGCAGCCAGCCAGATGCCGCGTATAGGCAACACTAGATTTTTGAAGCTCGCTGCAGATGTAACGCAGAGAGAGAGAAAAAAAAAAGGCGTTGCCTCTAGGGACAGAAACGGCGCTGGCGTGTGTCTCACTGCAGTGTCGCGAAAACGGGCACAGAAGGCACGCGACACATGGGGACGCTTTAACTTGCAGGAAGCTTCGTAAACGCCAGAAAACTTGGGAGCAGCAGCGGCTGTACAGCATCAAGAACCCGCTGATGGGCAAAGCAGTGGCCAATCCGTACGGCGGCGGAAGGGTCTCGGCTGGTCCTCCGCCCATCGGTGTACCTCCCTCCAATTTGCAGTACAACAACGTCGATGACGTTCCGTAAGTATCCCCTCACCTCGTTTATCCTTTCGTTCGCTTCTAGAGTCGAAATATCCGTATAGCCACTCTAGCAAATAAGGCTACTCGAACATAATTTTTCCCACCGGACTGGCGAGTTAAAAGGGCCACTCAGGACAACTCGATCCCGTTTATTATTATCAGCAAAAAATGATTATCTGGCCCCTCCTGGCAGTGTTGATGTCAGTCCGGCACTAAAAGGTACGTTCATCGGCTAGAATATTAGATTTAAGAATCTTCCCGCCAGTTGATTCAAACCCGCGACGTCCTTGCCGAAAAGGACGGGTCGCCACTGTTTTGAAGTGAATGGCGATGTAGCGTGGCCTCTGAGATCAGCGCGAAAAGTTCGTTATCGACGCACCGGCCTGTGATGGCGACGCTCGTATTTCGTTTTTTTAGTTGTGTCTATCTTATAAAAGGCTGCGTTTTCAGTGAGGGTGACATCTTTGTTATGAGGACGCTGTGCCCCATCATCGATACAGGCCAACTTCTATTTCTCCTGAGTGTCCCTTTAAGGCTGATCCACCTGAGAGAGCTAACTGTCCACGGACAATGTGTTACGTGACTCGTCGGCGGCGTCTAATAATATAGTGTGCTGGAATACTCTAGTATACTGTACTAAGAGCCCTATACACTGAAGCGCTGCGGACGAGCCATTCTAAACCCGGTGCCGGCCCCGTCGTGTTACGTGACGGTTGTTCCGCATCCGGAAACAGCGATTCGGTCCGTGTCGTGGGCCTACATTTTAGTGGCGCACACTAAGGGTCATAGCGTAGCGAGTGCCTTTTTCCTCGTCGAAATCATGAAAATTAATTTCTACCCCTTGCCAAGAATCGACATGGACATGTTTATTAAAATCGTGGTTAATACAGCACGATTAAGTACTTTCTCATCGTAGGCATTGAAGAAGCGTTTTAACTAAACGTTTTCTACCGGCAAATGCTTTCGAATTCATTCTTGATCTGTACTGTCACTATTCCGCGAATTCCGAATGGTTAATGTATGAATTTTGGCGACCGTACAAAATATACGCCCCTGCCGACTCCATCGAACATTGAAATTCTATTTCTCGTTCTGTCAAATTTTACACACTGCGTTGTGTCTTTCCTATACTGCGTATTACTGTACCCATAGGTGTGAGCTTATGTGGCGAATAGCACGGCATATTTTGGAGACGCATCAGGCTAATAGAGACAGCCGTGCTGTCTATAGGTGTGAGGGTAGACGCCCTAAGCATGTGCTGCTTCATAATTGTACTGACAGATGAACGAAATTGAGCGCCGTTAGCACTTCTGTGTGCAGGATAACGCGGCAATGAAAATTTATTTTCAAGAAAAAACTCGGCGTCCAAATAGCTGCCTGGAACTTCTACTGAATCAAGTGGCATGCTCGTGGAACGCCTTTGCTTTAGGCGAATTAATTTATTTCTTATGAACAGTGACAGCGTGCAAAACGAATCCATATCCTTACAATGTGGTGACGATATCGTTATCGATTAAAATGCAAACAAACCTGTAAGTTAATGCAGCGACCACGTTTTTCTGCTATAAATTGTCTCAAAAGCTAGACTTCCGTGTTGTGGGACTGGACCTCATGGAGACTAACCGATTCATGTAGGAATGCACTCACAACTAATACTCTCGCGTGGTTTGGTTTCCGATTCTTCTATAAAAGCTGAGGTGCCACTCGCTGTGCTATCTGTCCTCAATCTCACGATTTCCGGTGACAGTACGTAACCCTTTTGACCTCAAGAAGAAATCGCCGCTCCCGGCAGCAGCGATTTGGCGTAGGTACTTGGCTACAATCTGGAATTTAAAAGACCGCTGCCGTGGTGGTGTAGGTGATGCTCAGCACTTCCCGTTCCTTAATCGTGGCATTTCCGTCTTTTTTTTCTCCCCCCTTGTTTCTGCAGCATGGATTACAATGACAGCATCACAGACACCTACTCTGTAAATAAACACAACAGGATGAAACTGCGGCAAACCGCCCCTGACGGCGCATCATCTCTCAACCCGCCGCGTAGCCCACGCTTTGAGCGATACGGAAAGAATGAGAACGGCTGGTACGACAATAGGGATGTGGAGACTGTGTAAGTGTTTGCACTGTTCACGCTGCGCATTCCACACCAACAGTACACGTGTAACGCCGCTTTAAAAGGCTGGGGGCTACAGTGCGGGTGTTGTTATAGCCTATTGGCGTAGCTGGAGTGGTACAGTTCTCGTCAGAAGTATACGTTAGCCACACTGCGCCTTACTGCAGCACCTGCCGAGAATAGCAGCTTTAGTTAGGGGTCGTTCTTAGCGGGAACAGCAGCCTCGTAATGGCGAAAAAATCGCGTCTACCTTTCTTGTCGGCTGTGCTGTGTTGTCGAGAAATACACAGTAAGCTCAGCTTCAGCGTTCTTCTTTTAAAACTGTACAGTCGCGGCGTGCTGGTCGATGTAGCTTTTTCCCAAAGCGCAGTGATCAATCATCAGCTTGTAGACGGCTAGGCAGCCTCAAGCGCTCCAGTTTTCCAGCTTTGCTTTTGCCGTAAACGTTGCTACATAGGGATGCGCATAGCGTATAGACGTGCTTAGTAGAAGCTGTTGCCCAGCGCTCTCGTTCTTGCTACAGTCTCGCTTGTGAAAAAAAATTGAGCCGTGCTGCAGTGACCAACCTAACAAGTTTTGCCTTGTAGTCAGTGTACATAACCACAGCGTGGCACGAAATTTCACAACACTGGGCTTTAACCACACCTGACACACTCTGCATGCTCGTTTTTTTGTACCTGCCTGCTTAATTTTGTACGTTTTCTTTGTTTTCGTTTTCCGTTTAACGGCATGGGAGAGTAACCAACTGTTAACACCCTTTCAGAAAATCTGACATGACTGGTTCGAACTTCACGAGCTGGTCTTCGAGAAGGTCCCATCAGTCACGAAGCAAACCTGTGACGGAGTTATGAGCCGACCGCATAAGCGTCGCCAACTAGTGCGTCAGAGTTTCTTCTCCTTCCTCGCCCTAACGCAAGCGCTGGCAAAAAAAGAAAGAAAACAACAAAAAAAAAAACAGACGAATGAGTAAAGAGGAACCGAGCAAGCTGCCATCGGGCTTCCCTCGTCGGGCAGCGGGCCACCAGTAACAGCAAGCCTCATTTGACTAATAAGCGCTAACCGGCAACCTGCTGCCGCTGTAAGCAAAGCCAAGGCGTGGCCCATCCAAGCACGGCTTCTTGGACTACACAAGTGCGCGTTGTGCTTTTTTTTCCCTCCCATTTTATTTTTGTCTTCCTCCCTCGCTGCGAATGAGCAACACGCATTCTGTTTTTCCAGTGCGACGCACATTTAGTCATTGGACTTTGTGAGGAAGCCCAAGACGCCGGACTCTGTTGAACAGACTGGGTGTGCAGTGCTCTGCGAGTGGATGCATTCCGCGACGAAAGTGCCTTCACCAAGCCGCCGTCATGGCCGTCGCCGCGTCCAGTCGGTTCCCGTTCCGCGAAATGCGCGGATGGACACTGGGGCACCGACGACGCGAGCGTGCGCGGCGCGTTTGTGCGTGTGTTTTGTGCGTGTGTTTCGTTTTTCTCTCGTGCGGTCCCGAAACCTGTGAGCATGCTCAGAAGAAGAAGAAGAAGAAAAAAAAAATACCCGTTAGCGTTACAGTCGTAGAACAGTCTATTGCCAAAAGCGGCGGCTCGCTTCGAGCGGCGGGGCGGGGCGCCGCCGCCATCCTGTGCATGACTTGCACGAACGAGCGCTGCGGGAGCCAGAGGTGGAGAAATTCTCGCGGGGCAGCCTAAGGCAGCGGTGGTTCTGGAGCGGCGGGCATCCCGTCGTCTCCCACGCCGCGTCCTGTCGCCTCCCGACAGCGGATGGCGTCTCGGTCTGCCTTTTACTCAGAGGACGACGCACAGCATGGGCTGCTATGGGCAAGCACACACATGGCCATTCTCCCCCGCAGCGGCTCTCAGTGGCCCGGGGCCACTATAGGCGTTCTCCACCTCTTAGGTCTAGAGCGGGCGCTCATCCGTGCATCTGGGCCGGGACGGGTTGACCGAAGGAGGTTGTTGTCGGAATAGATTCGCGCCGCGCGTTGTTCCACTCCTGTAGAGTTGCATCTCTCAGTGTCCATAACAATGCCGGAGAGAGAGCACTAACTCAGGTGTACCCTTTTTTTTGTTCTTTTTTTTTTCTCTCGTCCGTTTTCGTGGCGGCAGTATGCTTAAATGCTTGAACACTAGAAGTCACGCGCCTCTTGCGTCGTGTTGTTTCCCCCGTAATATTTTTCGTCGCATGAGTCATTTCCATCACGAGCGCAACGTAATCTGGACCTATAGATGTACAGTCATCCTAGAACGCTTAGATATTCTGTGTACGTGCATGTGAAACGCGTCAATGTTCCAAGCGGCTCACTGAACAATTCAAGCTACTCGATTTTTGCGCTTAGAGGCGGTTCCATTTTTTTTTTCCGCCGAAGCATAACTTCCCTTACATACTCCAGAATGACTGTGCATTTCTCGGAAACGCCGCACTGTAAGTCGGCGTGTAAGTCAACTTGGAGCGCACTTGAAGTGCGCCAACTTTACTGACGGAACAGTTGCAATGTCACGTAATTGGAAACGCTGCTACAAACAGTGAGAAAAGTCCAGCTGTTCTTTGTTCACTAACAAAAAAATCTCTTCATCGTCATAATACGTGCAGTGTAGTATGACTTGTACATAGCGAATATTTGTATACTGCCGCAAACAAACCTAATTTTTGTAAGAAATAAAGCTCACTTAAGTCACAACACTTGTCTTGTGTGGTTATTACGTGCTTTGTCAGGGCTCACTGACCCTTGTTTCTCAGCGGGGCAAAGACAAGCTCTGTGCTGTTACAAGAAGCAACTAATCGCTTCTCCAACCTTCCGCGTGGCTCTTCGCGTGCATAACACGGTTTATGTCCATAAAGCTTGGCGGCAGTTGCCATGCAGTTTAAATAGTTTACGCAGGGTTCATTCCGAGAATAAATTCAAGGATTTAATCTTGCAGCCGGCCTTACCTATGCAGTCTCTATACTTCGACTTCCTTTTCTTGTTATTTTCAATAAAACTCTACCACCTCCATCGCATATACAATGTTTTGCATCTATGCAAATTCTAGTAATCTGGTTTAAATGTCCTGGTCGCCGCCAGAAAAACCTTGCGTAGAGATGGCATTTACTGCTGATTTTACTTGGGAGCAGTTACAGCCAACTGGCATGCACTCAGGATAAACTGGCCAGTGTCACTGTCCTAATCTTAATTTTAAAGGCATCATCTTAAAGGATAGTGTTACAGTTTATTCTTAATCTTAAAGGCATCAAAGAAAGAGGACGGACCACGAAGGGAGACGACTGGACAAAGAGCGCTTCGTCCTGTCGTTTCCCGTCTTGTTCCGTGCTGTTTTTTCTTTGTGCCTTTAAAATCAGAAATAAAGAATTATGACGCAAACATGCTCGCCTACGCAGATTACCCTTTGGAGGCGCAGTCCTGCTCTAAAACGGCAAGCCAGTGGCGCATCGCATTCGACATCAGGCATACGACAGGTACAGGTCTTTTAGAGCAGAAGCTAACAAAATGTATAAGTTGTCGTGTCTCTATAAAGCAATACCAAACCACTGCTATCCGCCAGACACACCAGACAGCTCTTGCTAAAAGAATGCGGGTGCCTAAAGGGTACTACTACACGATAGCATGAAACCAACGTCCGACACTCGTGCTGCTTCAGCAAGCGGCTGCTTCCCGCACAAAAAAAAAAAAGAAAACACGGCTGCAGCTTACAAATTTGGGAACTGAGGCTTGCACCCACTGCGTCATTGTGATACGGTTGAACCCTGTCGGCAGGTATGTGGCTACGCGCAAAGTTTTCGGGCACTGATTACCGAAAATCATCACGAAAACAAAAAAAGAAAGGAAACGAAACAACAATCCTCACGAAGAATCTGATGTTAGTGAAGTAATCCATGGCCGAATTTATCTACTACACGCGGTACACCGCCGAACTCTAATGTAAACGTAAACTTGCCTGTATGCGTCGAAAAAGCAACTAAAAACTGACGCGATAGAGGCTGACGAGTGCACAGTCCGCAGAACTTTTCACGAAGCTCATCATAGCTCAACATAAAAGGGTGAATGATCGCGTTCTGTTTACAGTCGGTGTTAGTGTTTCATCCCGGCCAGATAGTAGTCTTTTGAAGCTGATCACTTCAGGCTTAAGCTACTCGGATTAAAATGCTCTAATGGATTTTTGTTTTCGTGAGAAGGCTGAAAGCACTACATCACCTCAGCTAGTCTAATGATTTCTTTATCCTACACCGTCATTTTTATTTCACACTAAGCGACTGACTGTCATGCCAGGAAATGTTTACTGCTCCTGCATGCTTTGCCGGAACGACCACGATAACTTTGAAATCGCGCTACGCAACCTTCCCATAATTTTGCCTTGGTGTAGCCATATTGCTCGCTGGGCTGCTGTGTGCACCTGAAGTAAGCACAGTGGAAGAGGCAGCGGAGCCTGTTTGCAACAGCCCAGAGAGGAGGCGTTTCAGCGTCCATAACGATGCTCGGGGTCTAGCCAGCCACGACGGCCGACAAGACTCTGACTTGCTTGCGCCTCTCACTCAAAAACTTATCTTGCGTTCGAGAAGCTTTGCGAGCCTGAGAGGATATTCAGACTTCTCTTCGGCGAATGCGGTTCGTTATTTGAGAGCGCCCACTCTTGACAGTCGGCATGGAATCTTGAAGAGGTCTGCATCAGCGCCTGAAGTTGGGTGCATGGCATTTATATTTTTATTTATTTATTTGTTTACTCACACTGTCACCGTATGCCAAGACAGGGGTTCCCATTATGAAAACAACGCAAAACGCAGCATATCCAGCCATGCATAGAAGTTTGCAGACGTTCGAACAATTCAATACATACCATCCAGGGTAAAAAGCACAGCACATCAAAACATGTCACAACCGATGTTCTTCAACGCGCTCAAAAACGAAACCAATAATTTACCTCAACTAAGGTTTCAGAAATAATATGCATTACATCACCGCGTCACCGAATCAGTTAAGCCACAAATATTTACTCAAGCTATTTGGAACAACATAGTGGCAACTCCCCACTGTTGGTACACGAAACCGCGTTGTGTGAGTCGTTATGCAGCGTACTGTCTCGGGTTAGATATGGCGAGCCGCACGTACTCTGACACAACTTCGCGTGTGTCGCTGAGTTCCACTAAGGTGCGACAAACAGGCATAGAGTTACAAACTACTCAACTTCGGCGGAGGCAGGTGAGGCGTTACGGCAGCTGCTAATTCCAAGCAGTGCCAATAATGTGTAAAACGTGTTCAGAAAAGCGCGATTTGTTGGTAGACCATGTAATGACCCCTTTAAGGTGGGGTGAAAATGAGGGTAAAAAATTGGCTGCACCATAGTTGTAAAAAACTATAGCTATAAAATTTGCTAGGAATCCTAAAGATAGACGCAGCTTGCATTACAGTGTACCTTTTTATTAACATGTACTACCGGCAGAGTGTTGCAATTTTGTACGAAAGAAGCAACCAACTTTTTACACAAGTGTAACTAATAATATGCGCTTCTAACAAAAAGTAGATTTGTCATGTTTTTGTTTTGCCTTTGTCGACGCCATAAAAGTGCCGCATATGAAAGCTTTTTTTTTTAGTAAGAAAATACAAATGCACCTAGGCCAATAATTCCAGTTCCAGTTATGCAAATTCTATTAATTAACATCTGCGAAAAATTTTGTTTGCATATGCGTTATACCTAGTTCTCGAGAAAGAAGGTACACAAAGCTCCAAAAATGTTGCTTTGTTAAAAACGCCAGGCAAGTCTGAAAACCATTTTATCCATAGAAACGTCCCTTGACAGAAGAGCTACAGGAGGAGCCCTAGTGACTGAAAAATGCATTACTAACGAGGCCAAATTCAAAACCGATACCAAAACTTATCAAAACTTCAGAGCATTGAGTTTTTGCAAGTATCCGAAATGAAGAAACCACGTGTAGGTGCAACCGCTTTTCCGGTCGACGTCACGAAGAAAAAAAAAAAGAAAAAAAGAAATTCTCTGCCACACGATTGCAAAATCTCAAAATCGAATTTTTTGAAAAGACAAAGTCTCACCCCACCTTAGGTGTCTATGTCGACTTTTTTCGTATGGGACTATATTAAGGTATTTTACTTGAGGTCTTGTTCACCTACTAAGAATCACAGTTCTGATAGGGATTCGCGTATTCAGGGTCGCGTGCAAAAAGACGATAAAAAACGTGCAAAATCCTTCCCCTATCACACTGCCAGTAGGTAAACTGATAACATGCTCACGCAATTATTTAAATGCATCCCTTGGACTAAATTGTGAAATTTGCCGTTACAGAACACATGCGAACATGAAAAATGCAAGTAAACTTCGTTTTAGATAAAATGGAGTGCTGAAATATTTTAGTTGTAATAACTAGTCTGTTAAACCCACAGATGGCGTTTGCCATAGAAGTGATAAACCAAGGAACTGAGATTTATATACGTCTGAAAGCTTAGCGGCCAGCCATGCGAAAAAAAATTCAGTGGCCCTCTCTTCACATACATCACAAGAAATGAGCGCTCAAAAATGTCACGGAATGACCGCCTTCGGTTATCATGAAAAAAAAAAAAAACGGGAGAGGGAGAGAGGGGGGTGAAGATGAGGGGGTACATAGTAATTAAGGCAATGAATGGAGGAGTATCCAGGGCGTTTGTTTTCTTGTTTCTAGCTTCTCAAGGGCATCCGAGGACAACTACGCTTCTTCTAATAAATTAATGTTTTGTGGTAACCAATGTCGTATGTTTACGAATTTAAGTTATAATTACATGTGGAGAGTAAAAAAAAAGGTAGAAAAAAAGACACTTAAAGGCACCGGCGAGATTCGAACTCGCGATCTCCTGTTTACTAGACAGGCGCTTTAACCAACTAAGCCACGGCGCCGACAAATACGAGGCTTGCAGCGCGTTTTTTCGAGCCTTTCAGGCCTTTTTTTTTACCAGTGCCTTCGAGCATTGGTTTTCAGAACGTGCAGACATCGGACCGCACCATACGCTTTGACGGTCATCTGGCCGCTTCACGCTCACGTCGTGAAGAGCAACGCAACCAGTACCCGCTTCAAAAGCCAGTGGTTGCTTGTCCCTTGATTAAAAGACAAAGAAAGCGTGCACCGTGGCATAGTTGGATTTCTAAGATGGCTTGGAAGCGTACAACGATGGGGTAAGGGCTCCAAAACGGACAGAAAACGAATAAAGCCCCTACGCATGCCGTTCATAAACGGTACGGGTTCCCGTGTTCAGGATTTTTAGCACGGATGCGGAGACAAGTGCGTGCCATCTCTTACGTGTTGGTCGTCAGTGAGGGTTTTTCGCCCTGCTTCGCAGAATCGCTGCTTAGAGCATACACACTAAGTCGGGCGGAGTAAGACTTGCGCTCCAGGGGAAAGTGTAGCGGGCTTCTGGCACTGAACCGCTCAATATATGTGCCACTCGATGTATGCCCTACCAGTGCTGCCGCCTGCCGTGAACAGGAGCAACGATGAGCGAGGGAACGGAGCTGTTCCAAAAATACACTTCGGAGAATTGGCTAACAAGCTGGGAGCACCGCCAGGAATAAAATTGTGCTGCATCTCGTCGGCGGTAAATCACGTGCATCTGCCCTTTGCTCTCGGCCGAATATATTACTTTCGATAAGAGCAGCGGCCGGCGGCGCGACGTGTCAAGGCGGAAGGGGAGGTATATAGTACAGGCGCGATAAATGCGAAGAGAGATAACGCGTCCGTGGAGGTCTCCATTGCGTGATAAAACGCCGTAGGGTATTCTTTGCACCTGCGGAAGGGGGCACTCTGCGGTCCAGGAAATAAAGGCATGGAGAAAAGTGCGCCTAACTTCAGTCATATGTACTACTGCCCGATAACAGCGACTGTTAGCGCTCCAGCTGCAGCATGATGTGCCCTGCTGAACTGCACGAGGTTTTTTTTTTATTGCGCAAATATGCCTTGCGGCATAAGAGAGTTACATATACATATACATGTGCAAACCGATGGCGGTTACAAACGCCAGCAAAGCCCGGTGTTGGTGCTCATGAGTCCAGATTCGAGAGTCTGGTGGCCGCCTGGATTGGAAACCCTGAATGCCAAGGTGTCGCTTGCGTGCCTCCCGAAGACCGGGGCAAGTTAGCAAAAAGTGGTCTAACGTTGCGTCTCTAGCAGAAGCGGGGCAGAAGGGGCAGTTCAGAAGCGGGGTCTGCTATGTCCGGTACTGCTCGAGGTGCTCTTTCGATCATCGAGCCAGTAGATTATTCCGTCACTCAAGCCGCACGGAACTTAAGCACGATCACGAAGACTTTCGAGCTCCAGCTCGAAAGACAACTGCATCTGACGGACATGAAGGCCTGGCGCTAACGCTGTCTTGCTATGAGAAGGGTGGCCTACAGCTCGCCGGTGATCTTCGCAGGTCAATGTAATATAAGCACGCTGCCCACGGTAGCGGTGACAGGACCGCTCGGGCGCCTGTCGCCTACACGCACAGCTGCAGCCGCGGCGCGCTTCAGGTACCAGGCCAACGTGAACGGGCGTCATCACCAGCTCGTCAATTTCGGCCGCATTATTGAGGGTGGGATCACCGACGCTCTCTGAGTCCCCATTTTCCGAATCAGGAGGAGAAAAAGCAGGGGATCGATCAGTGAACATCTCAAGACCAATTGCACCTTGGAAGCTTAGTCGTTATTCAATGCAGTCGTCGAGGCTGTGGTCACATGTAGGATAAGATCAAAAATGACAAAATTTTGAATAATTTTGGCTAATACGTTGAATTACTGTGCTACCTCCTTACCTTGTCTCTGCTCATAGAATGCCGCATCCACCTCACCGTCATCGCCATTTTATAAATAAAGCTGTAAATCAAAAACAGGCGATCGCACGGTGTGATATGACAAATCTGCGTTCGCAGTATTGGCTGTACATTTCACTGCTACAATGCTTTTAATTCTATGAGCTGTCACGTTGTCGTTCCAGCGCTGCATGGGCTTCTCGTGTGTGGCGTCTTCTGTAGGGTGGAAGGGAGTGGTTGGGTGGCGGTTGGGGCCGTCTGGTGGGTGAAGGTGGGTGGTTGGCGTTGGGCGAACCTTCTGTGGGGTGAATGTGGTTTTGCTGATGTGGATGTCGACTTCTGGATGGTGAAGTTGGGTTGAGGACAAAGGTGCGTGGGAAGTGGGAGGAGGCTTCCGGGAGGGTGGCGCCGGCATCAAACAACAGATGGGCAGATTTTGCCAAAGCGCGGTAGTAATGGTAACGCAATAAAAGAAATCACAGTGTACACCAGTTTGACCTTGGCTGCACACATCTATGAAGTCGAAATATTCAAGCTGAGGAAGACGTTTGCACGTCAACTGACAAAATTGCAGGGAGTAATGGAACATAAAGCGGTAGGGGTAAGGTTAACAGAGAGAACGCGAGCCAACTGAATTAGAGATTAAAATCGAGTTAATGACGTCCAACTCAAATGAATAGGTGGACTTGGGCAGGGTAAGGGGTGCAGGGAATAGATAACCAGCGTTGTTTTAGGGTGACAGAGTAGATTTCAAGGAAAGGGAACATGGCTGAGTGGATAGTCCCGTGGAGAGATGAGATCAGGAATTCACTGCAGTAGGGTGGCCGCAGCTGCCACAGGACGGGGCAAATTGGAGATCAATCGGAGAGGCCTTTTCCTGCAGCAGGCGTAACCTAGCTGTTGATTATGATGAAAGAACCTCAAGGCTTTTTTTGTACCTTCAATCTTAAGTTATGTTCGATCAAGCGTCAACCGTGCGACCTTTGCGTTGCCGCTAGAGGGATCTTGAACCAAGCGTAGCCTAAAGCCCCTCGATAATTTGAAAGCAGCGACACTCTCCTCCACTCCGGCGTTTTCCTCCTCGAATATCCTCGCCCGCCGGCTGCGCGCGCTGCACACGGCACGCTTTTTTGGCCATCGCTCGCTCGCCGTCCGGGCAGTTGGCTGACACATGCGCGCGCTCTTAAGTTCGCGCTTTTTGCAGGCTCTGTTATTGAATAAAAACACGAGAAAGACATGCGACACGCGTGACTACCACGAGCCACATAAATTAGCGTCTCGCACGCGCAATGCAAGTGCCAATACGAGCGCTTGCGGCACGAACAAAACCACTTGCTGCATACATCTCACATTCTTTTTGACTTTTCAATACCTTCTGTCTCAACACGGCATAGTATATGAAGCATAATATTTACAATATATTTGAACATTCCTGAATATTTTCAGCATACCAATGTTTAGTTAAATGTAGATTCACTTCGAACAAATTATCGCGGAAGTACAGTTCATGAAGTTGTTCACGACTGGATTTTCAGAAGTGGGATGGTTGCTGGGAACAAGCTGGGGCATTTGCTTCGATGGCCGTCCTAAAATTTTTCATTAAGGTTCAGTCTGAGTTTGGCACCGCGCAGTGCACATGCAACGGCTTGTTTTTGTAGTTGAGAATTTTCGCGGCGGCTTGAAAACGAATATGAACTTTTTTCTATTAAGCATGAAACGACTTCAGCTCCCGCTGTCGGCAACCTTGAGGTGATGTCGAGCCGAAGCCGAGAGCCAAAGATCCGCGCACCGATTTTCCGTCATCCAAGGAAAGGATCCGCACCCCAAAATTTGGCCCTCTCAACCACCGAAATTTGACCTTGTCCGAATTTCATCAAAATTGGTGTCAAGCCTAATTTTAATATGACCAATTCAATGGTGAGTTCCAAAATTAGGTGGGCTATCCCCAAAATTTGTCTCTCTGGAACCCATAAATTTGACGTCGTCCATATTTGACCAACATTGGGGTCCAACCTAATTTGACTATTGGAAACTCAGTGTTGGCTTCCAAATTTAGGTAGACCACCCCCAAAGTTTGGCACACTTGGGCATTTTCCGCCAACATTCTATTCCTTTTTAAATCCGCTTAAAGAGATGTTACGTTAGGAAAGAAAAAAACTGATAGCAACGACCGTGACAAAACCCAAGAGAAAGTTATAGGGTCTTAGCAATTTTTCAGCCACAGTCAAGGCTATCCTAAAGCAAGTGCCTGACTAATATCAGTCTTGAGTATAAAAACAGTCACAATATGACACACAGTTTTTCAGATGCAATGTTTATTACAGATGAGTCGTGTAGTTTTACACCGAAAATATACATAAAAACCACGAATAAGCCAGCTGTGGACATCTGTCACCCGTTGGGTGCAGTCCTCAAAACAAAACACAGAAAACAAAAACATACTTAGGGAAATGAAACAGCGCAGATGTAGGCCTATAGTTTTTGAGCGGATGACGTATTCAAACAAAAGGCTACGCGACCATGCTCAACTAAAGCAAATGATCACAAACTGTAGCAATGAATATACAAAAAGGCATGCATTGGATATTTACAATACTTGAGTACATTCAGGCAACAATGGAAAGCACTGAAGTGATTATAAAATGAATTATTTACGTGAATGCGATATGAGGTCTTTTCCGAGAATGTGGCATTGATAATCTCACCTGGTAGAAGCGTAACGGTTCAGCAAAACAACAAATAAGCGTAGATCGTTAGACAAGTTGCATTAATAAAAAAAATCTAGGTTAAATCTCGCGCGGGACATGCGCCGCATTACTGAGATGTGCACCATTACCAGAGGTTCGAAAAATTTACCGCACCGCGGATACCGCTGCACGCATGCTAAAAAAACTTCCACAAAAAAACTTCCGCACGCATACTTTTGCTTCCACACTTGCTAACACATGCACACACATTGTATGCATCGGCCGCCGCTATTATAGCACGTTGAGCGGAACCATGAAGTGACAACAATAACACGCATAACGACGCAAAATGATAGTGAATTAAGTGAGGTTATTGGCTTTGTGATGCGCATGCATGCCGTTTCAGTATACACAGTCGCTTGGAAGAAATGCATAGCTGCTCGCAGAGGTTGGCAGTCTTCGTCGGAGTAAAGTTCTTGCGGCCGATGTTGTGCAGCCGCTTTTTTCTTCTAATGCTGTCTTTTTTGCCGCTCGGAATCGCGAAAAGAACAAAGGCTTTTCCACGCCGGCTTGTGCACTGAAATGCGCAGCAACTCGGCATAGTGCTGCACTAAAAGAGCGCGAATAACGCGAAGTGCAAGCGCGCAATGCCAGGGAGCTCGGTCGCAGCAGCGGCGGCTGACAAAAAAATGGCGCCGACGAAAAATGAAAACACAAAAAGAGCGAACTTTCCGCGCGCTTTTCCCGGAGACCGCCCGCGGAGCCAATCACCGTTGAGAAAAGCGCCGATGGGAGAGGTGAGAGAGGAGGATCGGTGAGGGTGCGCGGCGCGGCGGCATAGTTCACAGAAAGACGCTACTTTCAAATTATCGAGGGGCTTTAGGCGTAGCCATGATTCGTTTCTGGGAATGCAGATGGCGCCACTGATTGCGTTCTCGCCTGGAACTGAAGTCGCTTTAATATATATATATATATATATATATATAGGCTGCTAGAGCACGAGTGCTTGTCTGCTTAAAAGACCATATAGCGAACTACACGCTTCGTTAAAGAGAACATTTTTATGTGACTAGACGTTTCGATCGGAGGACCACCGATCCCTTACTCTTGAAAAAGATCGATGCTGCGATCGAAACGTCGAGTCAAATAAAAATGGTTCCTTTAACGAAGCGCACTTTAATATATATATATATATATATATATATATATGAGAGAAGCCAACATCCACAGAAACCAAGGAGCACAGGGGATTTTTTAATTTATTATTATTTTTTGTGATGTTGATCAGGTAAGAATATTACTGAATATGTTGTCGCTTAAAGCTAATTGATTAGAAAAGCAGAAGAAAAAACAACCACATGCCGCCGGTGGGATCCGAACCCACGATCTCCGAATTACGCGTCCGGTGCTCTACCTCTGAGCTACGGCGACGGCTGTCAAACCTTCTGCTTTCGGGGGTATTTATGTTTACATATAACCTAACCTTGAGAGTGTTCATCAGCGCCACCCACGTTCGTAAGCGGCCGACATGGAACGTCCTGAGTTACCGCTGGTGTGACGTAGAACGCCATCGAACGGCGAGGGTGAAAGCTGGGTGAGAACCCTCTTATGCTTCCTATATATATATATATATATATATATATATATATATATATATATATATATATATATATATATATATATATATACAAATTTACTTCAGCTGACATACGCAGTCTAACGTGAACTGCAATATAGGTAGGTATGTTGGAGAGCCCCGGGCGTTGCGAACTACGACGCTGGTGCTCCGCGTGGCTGTTGTCTTCTCCTGATCACTAAGACTATAATTCTAATCCAAAAGCTTTCATTTATTTCTTGCAATCGAATAACCGGTTCTACCGCGACTATCTTCGCATTTCTTCGGCGCAAAAACGTTTCTTTCGTATCGAGGAGCTCGCGATTAAAAGAATATACCTGCTTTTCGCGAAGGATGTTTCAAAACATGACACCAAGCTTTGGGGCAACATGTCCCCGAGCACCAGAGTCAGAAACCGGATGGCATTGCAGACCGAGAAACTGGCGCAGCAAGTGCGCATCCTAGCCACCCTAGCGAGTAGGCTGAACGGGCATGACACAATATGGCGGGCCTGCTTCGCTAAGCACGGCCAAAGTCGGCAAATTATCCGTCTGTGAGCACGACCCACCAACACAGGCGTGAAGCCTGTACCCGGTCCGGCCCGGCAGTGGCGCAAGTGGCTAATTGCTCACTATTGTTGACGCTGCCACCAGTTGTTGGCGATGATGGGTCGGTTCGGCGTCGTTGCTAGCTCGCTGCTGCTGCTGCTCGCTTGACGGAACCGTGGTCAAGCTTCGACACCCGTTCCCACCACCACCAGGACATGAGTGCCCTCAAGTCGAAGAGTTAAGGTGATGGGAAGAAGATTACAAGAGTGTTTATTTACATCTTTTTACAACATGGTTAGAGACTGAAGTGAGGCTCCAAAAGACGGTTGAAGTGAGCTCAAAATGAGGCGAAGTGAGCTGCTCTGCCGCATTCGTTCTCGGCATTTATAGCCTTCTCGTTCCCCAAAGTCCCTAGGTTGAGGACGCCCACGCCGGGGTGGGAGGGGCCCAGATCACAAACAACACAAACTTGTGCGCACAAACACACCACTGCACTTAGGGCCACGCCCACGTCACATGTTGAGTCTGAGGGAGAGAAGGTTGTCGTCGAGGTAGCGTTGACTGGTAGGTGATGGCCTCCGGCCAGTCGAAGGTTTCTGCGGGTCACCGACATCTGCTGATAATCAGACACCCGCCGCTCGAGGCCGGACGCAAGGTCACGAAAACGCCGAAAGTGGTTCCTCGTGCTTGGGTCGGAGACGATGCCCGCCAGCTTGTCGCGGTGCTTGGCACACCAAAGAGCAACCGGAACGAGGCCCTTTGTTCCCCGGCATGGCCACGGCAAATGGGGAAGATAACGTTCGTCTCCCCGAGGCGGCGGCGGCGTTCTACACGTGCAGGTACTCTGTGAAGGGGGTCTGGTTTTGATCCTGTACTCCAACCGGGCAAACTCCGTAATTGAAGCCAGCTGTCACCTGGGTCCTCTCAGTGCGTGCAGTCCTTGGCGGCAGGCCCGAAAGTAATCACGCTGAAGTTGCTCGCAGCTATGCACAGTAGAAACAGGTGTGCTGGCGGCCACCCGGCGAGACTTGTTGGACGTCGATCTTAAAGGGCCACTGACCAGGGTCCGGACATTTTTGAAAAACAAGCCCACTGCATAGATGAGGCATCGAAGATAACCTCTGCAAAATACTAGAGCCATGCGCGCCCCGAAAAGCTGCGAAAATTCAAATCAAAGCCCGTTCGTTCTTTCCTTCCTTCAAAAACGGGCCCCGCCCACTACTCTGCACCCCGCTGACGTCAAGGGTGGCTACTTTCGCTAAAGGCACTCCATTGGTGCATCGTTCTGACTGACGGGAGAAGGTTGGGCGTAGCCTTGGCGTCGCGTCGTCTGCACAAGGCTTTCCGCAGCGCCTTCTGTTCTGGCTCATGCCTCCAAACCCGCATGAAGGAAAAAAAAAAAAAAACTGCGGAGGGAGCGTGCGGCGACAGCCTTGAACCCTTGCCATAAAAAGTAAAAAATAGTAAAACTGAGGGAGTTGGTTCGCCCCCCCCTCCCCCCCCCCCGCCGTGATCACGTCACGAGAAGCTCTGCGTGCGCGCTCCCTTCTCAGTTTCTTTTCTTCTATGCGAGCCCCCCAAAACAAGGTTTTAATTAGTAGTGCAGCAGAGCCTTTCCCTCGCTCGTCCACTTGAGCGCTCCGCATAGACACCGCTTATCCTCCATGCATCTTACGCCCTGACTCCAATGAACGACATGGGCTTCGGAGCGGAGAAAAGACACAAACACACAGAACACAAACACACATGAAGAAAAGCAAACGGGCGGTTGCCGGGTCCGCACTTCGCCGTGTGTTTCGAACAGAAACGACTTCCGCCCATCCGCTCGTGAAACGGTGGGGAGGCCAAAAAAAAAAAAATGAAAAGGTGGCTCGCTAACTGGGAATGACAAACAGATGTATGAAAGGGTGCGCTCGCTAACAAGTCTAGGTGGTCGAGCCGATCGCGCCTCTCGATCGTTCAGTGTGCGGAGAAAATGCGACGACGCTGTTTCAGCCCCAGCAGCAAAAACCAAGAAAAGAATTCTATTGAAGGCGGGGCCATGACGTAGCCCCGTGACGCACTCCACAGACACCACGCCTCCGGCTTACGTCGGAGAAGGAAGGGGTGATTTTGCCTTGCCGAGCCTACTCGACGAGGAGCGGGAGAGAAGAATTTCGAGGAGGGAATGGAAGGAGAGGAGGCTCGCTGAAAGAGAGGTAGAGAGTGTCTGCTGAGCTGGGGTGGTCCGTGGCCCTTTAATACTATCCATACGTATTCAGTTTTATACTCCCAGTACGTGAGGGAATTTTTACTTGCTTCTCTTCAGCCACTGGCAAGCGGCATTAGACTTGTTCTCTTCTATCGCGCGAGGTGGCCAAGGCTGTGCATTCTAGATTATACAGACTTTGCACTGCATGTAACGATGCTTCATGGCGGCTTACAAATGCTGATTTAAAGAAGTTTCTCTACGTTTGCTTCGATAAAAGCCCGCATGACGAGTTTTCGGCGGCTAGATATTTTTATTCACGAAACGCATTGGGCGATAAATCAGGAAACCCATAGACTGTGTTCGTGTCTTTTCCTACGTAAGGACAAGACAACCAGATGACTACAAGTCAACAAAAAATGAATGGTTATTTTTGCATGCCTATCTAATCATTGAACCCCTTCCATATTTCTCGTTTTACTGCCCCATGTGCACTTCATCCGACACCAGCTTGTCCCAGATGGCATCGAACAATAAAATAATGTTATGAACCCCGAAGTAACGGTATATGTTATATCATTGGTAAAAAATAACAAATAATGTCACATGTTTTTATTCATTAGTTTTTACATTCAAAGCAAACATGGCTCTGATGTTCACATTTAATTGTCAAATGGTTACAAATTAACAAATGATGTTTGAAATAAACTATATTTTCATGCAGTCTTCTGTATGTTACTGTATGTTTGAATCATAACTGTAAAACATTACAAATATATTTCAAGCACCGACTCCCAGAACTTTTCCTATTGTTCTTACAGTAAAGATGTTTTTCAATTAGCTGTACTTTGCAATTAAATATCTTAGATTGTGCCTGTAATAGATTGCATGCACAGCCCCACTATTTTCTTAGGAAGCTTTGCTTATTACTCATATCCGCCACCATCACTCATGAGACACCCCTCAGTAATGGCTACATAAGGTTGACCCCAAGCTATCCGTTGGGTTGGGTGTATGAGTTGCATTGTGAAACCCAAGTGTCGCCCACGTTCTTGGTCCTTGCAAAGCGTTGATAAATTCATGTGCCATCACAACTGGAGGGTCTGCATGCTCGTGCAGGGTTGCTTTACCATTTTCGAGAATGTTGCATTGTTTAAATGTTTAATTAATGTTAGGCAAAGTTTACTTAAGCGTTTATTTTTATGAGTATGTAAACGTTAGGAATAACGGACATAAAGAACATTGCACTAATGTTTGACCAAAACAAAAAATTACCATTGTTGTAATGTTTCGGTGCTACCTGGGAAGAAGCTTGACCAAGCCATATATCCAAGTCTACCAAGTCTTGACCAAGCCTACGGGCCCGAACCCGGCACAGGCCGGCGGCTTCAAATCTGAGCAGAGCTAAAAAAGCAGCCAGTTGATTCTGCATATTGGTTTAATGTGCCCTACTGCACGACACTAATGGCTATAAGAGAGACCGAACCTAACCCAGGCCGACAACAAAAAGCTCGGATTCGGCCTAGACCCGGAGAAACACGACCTTTTCCGGTCCACGTGGGCCTGACCAGGCCCTATCTTCCCTCAGTTCCCCTTTAAAACTATATTTTATTATGGCATCCCTCATTTCTTTAATTTGGACTACACCTTCTCGATAGAAGTCAGCGAGCTAGAAGGCTCAGCGAAAGAGAATGAGCGCCTCGAACGAGGTGTCATCATGGAATAATCAAACAACAAGAACGCACATTTCGATGTGGAGGAACCGTAGGAAGTCCGGAAGACGGAAAAGTAAGTATAAACAAACCCCTGCTCATCATGATCACCGTCATCGTCAGTCCGGGTACGCCCAATTCCGGACGAATGCTTCTCCATTGATCTCCGATCAGCCATGCCCTGCGCCAGTTGCGGACAACCTATCCCTGAAACTTTATCATGGCATCCCTCACCTAACTCACGGCCTCCCGCTCATTAATTTAATTTCCACCAATCATTAATTTAATTTTCATCAGACTCGGTGGGCAGGTTGCGTTGACGTCACAAGATCACGTGACCTCTCTCGACCAATCAGGGTGGCCAATCAAGGCAGGTTGAGATGACGTCAAAAGGTCACGTGACCTGTCTCGACCAATCGGAAATTTCGTCTCGCAGGAGGTTGTTGCGGGCTAGCTGGCTTAACCTTGCTCAAAAGGGAACAGCGCAAACACAGGACAAAGAGAGGAACGTACAACACAGGCGCTGGCTGTACGTTCCTCTTTTTTCCCGGTGTTTGCGCTGTTCCCTTTTGAGCAGAGTTCGTCTCGGACATTGGTGGGTTTTTGGTATGACGGCAACTCTAATGCTACCACATTAAAAATAATAGAATGAGCCTATGTGCTCTCTTCTACCGCATGGTCAGCGAAAGTATGGAACACACCCCCTTTCCCCTGCCTGGATACTGGATATTCCTCCTATAAGAGCACACTCACCAGTTTACGCTGGTCCACCGCGCGCTGGACATCGCAGCCAGCGCTGGGCTGCTGAACGTAGCGAAGCACCCTCAGTGGGAAAAAACTGATAAATTTACCTCTCTCCGTGGAACGGAGACGCGACCATGGGTACCGTCCGCCGTCTATGGAACAAATTTCGAAGGGTGTCAGCAGGCCGGTATACGATGTCATAACACTTGTAAGCGAACATGAATGATCATGAATGATGAAAAGTAACGTACTATGACCCATGGAAGTGATGGCTCGTAGTTATAGTCATTACTCATGACCCATAGTCATTCAGCAAAGTATCATGACTCGGCACTTTACAAGTAACGCAATGTAAGGTGCATAGAGTTTGTAGAAAGTATGCGCAGTCATAGTCATGACTGGTAATGATTCTGCAACGTAGCATCACACAGCCCTTTACAAGTAACGTAAAGTAAGGCGTATAGTGTGTACAAAGGATGCGTAGTCATGAAGCGTAGTAGTAATCATAACACATGACTCAGCACTCCTGCAATGAAGTATAACTCAGCACTTTGCAAGTAACGTAATGTAAGGTTCATAGAATTATACAAACACGCATAATCATGCCTCGTAGTCATAGTCATGACCCATGACTCAATGATTCGGCAATGTAGCATGACTGAGCACATTGGAAATAACGTAACGTAAGGTGTGTAGAGTTTGTACGGCTATTATGCCTAGTCACGCCTCGTAGTCACCGACATGACTCATAACTAAATGATTCTGAAAAGTAGCATGACTTAGCACTTCAAAAGTAGCAATGTAAGGTGTGTAGAGTTTGTACAAACATTATGTATAGTCACGCCTCGTAGTCGTAGACATGACTCATAATCAGTCTGCAGCATAACATGACTCAGCACATCCTCATGATTCACACGTAAGCAGTCTTCAGTGTCTCCGCCGAATTTTCTTTTCTCCAATTAGTAGCGTCAACGTTCCTTAGTAGAAGCGCTAGTTAGTTGCGCACAATGGAAAAGGAAACAACAGTGCAAAGACGCAAGGACGAAAAAACGAAGACACGTACAGCCGCCCACAGACTTGACACGAATGACAGGACTGCCGTCAGCGCCATGAAGCGATAGTTATCGGGTGCGAG
The DNA here is from genome assembly GCF_055824585.1 of Amblyomma mixtum. Taxonomy (NCBI): domain Eukaryota; kingdom Metazoa; phylum Arthropoda; class Arachnida; order Ixodida; family Ixodidae; genus Amblyomma; species Amblyomma mixtum. The sequence continues at coordinate 202,246,295 of NC_143014.1, forward strand.
ATAATGCTCTCGGAATGTTTGCGGTGTCTGAAGATAGAAGGTGCGAACCGCGGCAGCTTAGCGGGCAGTTCCTGGCTGCCGCGATAAGAAAACTGCAAAGAGCATTGCCGGGGCCGAATCGGCGAGCAAAAAGCTCTGAAACGCCCCCGTGACGAGCGCGCTGTCCACGCGGCGATCAGGCACAAGCGGCAAAGCAGTAAAAGCGAGCTGCGCACCAGCTATCGTCAGCCACCGCAAGCATACCGTCTCGCGCCAATGACTATCGCTTCGTGGCGCTGACGGCAGTCCAGGCCACGCTTTCCGTCATTCGTGTTAAGTCTGGGGGCGGCCGTACGCTGCTCCCGTTAACCAGAAAATCTGTCGCCAACATTGTCGGCATCGGTGTTGTGTGCGAAAAATAGGGTGGCGTATAGGGGCCACCCGCCGGAGAAGCAACCTAGGTGGGCCACCTAGGGCACGTGACCTTGTGACGTCATCATAGCCTCCATACCGGATTGTGAGCAAACTGACCACCATGGCAGGTGGCTGTGAAGTTACTAACTGTCCGCGAGAGGTGGCTCGGGAAGAGCAACCTAAGTCGCACAAGCTCCACCGGACGCAGCGCCTGCCATCGGAGAGCTACGAACGGAAATTTGAGAATGACCAGTTCTGCATCTGTGGGCATTAAATCACTAACGCTATCGCGTCATATCCTTAAGGCGGAGTGTCCCCTCCTCCCCTCCAATTTCCTTGCAATTTTGTAGTGTGTTGATTACTGTCGACCACTTGTGATGCTTCTCCCCAACCGGTTTATTGTCGCTTTGTCACGAAGGAAACATCCCCGTTAGCACCAGTGTTTAACGCCAAGCTGCGCTTCTCTAAGCTTCACTGTTGGGTACATCTTGTTTCTGGACAAAAAAAAAAAAGCTGATTATCAGTAATCGATAACAAAAAAAAAGAATTGAAATACCCGTAACATCCGCTGTTTGAAAAACTTAATCTATGACTTACAAAATTACAACAAAACTCAATTTATTACAAGTAATTATTTACTTACAACGTTTTACGTACACCCCCGTCAAAAGTTTACAGCCCAAGCGGTTTGCTTGTGAGGCCTGCAGCATGCCTCGTTATGCATCCTCGGCGACCGTAATCTCTTGAAAGAAGAATGGCTTTGCGTCCTCAATCCTACCAAGGCTTGGACTGCTTGATGTGCTAGGGAGCCACGCTAAACAGCTTAGAAACAAGCACCTTGTGCTGTATACTTTTGACAGGGGGGGGGGGGGGGGGGGGGGTGCACATCTATGTATGGTACGCATGTGTGCATACATTCCGGTTTTCGGAACAGAAGTTTTTTTCTTTTTGTACTCTCCAGTGATGCTTCAGCGGGAGTGTTGTAGCGATTCTGTGACAAAATGTGACTAGTTTATTTATTTGTTTGAACATACTGCTAGCATCACATTTCAGGCCGTTGCAGAAAACGGGCATTATTTACGTTGAAACGTACAAGGTTTTGTAGGTGTGCACCAATAATTGCTAAACGAGGCAGAGCCTAAGCACCGAATATTTATTATGGAAACGTAAGAAGATGACAGCAAGATTAAGTCACACGCGCGAAAATTACTCATACAAATGCAACAAAAATATTAACGTAACTGGTGAGGAGTTTTACATTCACAGAGCAAGAAGATAAATTGTGGGTTCTTTTCGACGCCAAGCGACGCGTGGGCTATGACGGACGCCGCAGTGGAGGGCTCCGGAATAATTTCGACCACCTGGGGTTCTTTAACGTGCACTGACATCGCACAGCGCACGGGCCTTCCTGTATTTCGCCTCCACTGAAATACGGCCGCTGCGGTTCGGACCGAAGCCGTGACCTTCGGATCAGCAGCCGAACACCAAAGCCACTAATCCACCGTAGCAGGTAAGAGAGAGCAAGAACTCAGACAGGAACTGGTGACAAATGCCGTGGGTAATAAAGAATCAAGATGGGACACAACAGTGAGATAAGCAAACATAAATATCACCGTCAACAGAAAGAAATAAGAAAACGAACACAATGCGCGTGCGTCGCGGTCATAACTGCAAAGAATTACTTGATATGTTAAAGGTTAATCAGCTGTTACCTGAATGGGCCCTTACAATTATTGGACACCTGAAACACACAACATCAGCCCGCAAGCTTAGAGCGCCGATATTACTTGCACTGTTTCACGTAAACACGCTTTAATGTGCGTCGAGTATCGTTAATGCGAGAGAATCGAGAGCCCAAGTTATTCTCTGTATACTACAAGCATTTAAGCCCGGAAATTCCGTGTCTTTTTTCTTCCAAATGAACCTCATTATCATCAAGTGGGAACCCAACTGTCGGTGAAAATTTTACGATGCATGCTCATTCACTCCATGAACTATCCATGCTGAGTAAAAGGAGTATCTATTGGGGAAGGTTTGGAAGCAGAAGAGAACCTGTAACACAACAGACTGCCGTTGTACTTTACAGGAAAAGAAGCCACGAAGAGCGAAAACACATCATATCACGTAAATCGAATAATGCAACTATATATGGACAGCAAATCTTCCAGAGAACAGTCGGAAACGGCTTTTTCAGGGTTGTAATGTTGGCGTCGAGGCTTTATGCCACTTTTATGGCGTTTATTCGGTGCTGCAGCGGGGCTGGATGCGAGCTTAAGTAGTCCAATACAAGGTAAATAAAACTCCCCGTCGTTCCTAAAAATCAGAGGGCACTGTCGCATCAACAGCGGCCTTCCTTGAACTCCAAACTGGAGGCGTACCTTCGTTCTTTTTCTTTTTGTTGTCACACGCATGTCATCGCGTGTGCCTGACAGCCGCGCCCATCATTCCAGACAGAAACATTCGCCGCCGTCGCGCCGAGATGTAATTATCAAGCACCGATGGTGAACGAACTCCCCCGCATTCATCATTTCTCAGAACCGACCCACAGGCAACAGTTCGGCGCCTGCCGAAGTGTTTTCTTTTTGTTTTGCCCCTGCAGCTCAGCCATGGGAGACGAAGGCCGGGCAGGGCTGTAAAGGGCGGTGACACCGAAGGCACAGTCATGGACGAAAGTTTACGGGAAGCGGATTCGAGGGAAAACAAAATGATTTCTCCGTTACGTCGCTGGCCAGCCAGCCAGCTGGTATTCGTTCCACGAGATGGAGCACGCATACTCTTTCATGCTTCAGCGGTTTTCACTGAACTGCTCTGCCTGACCACGCAGAATTTTTTTTTTTTTTGTCGCGAACCAGCATCCCGCAAACTTCTTCCCATGACTGTTAATACTCGCTGTTCGAGGTAGCAAACAACTTGTTCTCCAAGAAAGGAAAAAAAAAGAGAAGGTAAAACCAAGAATCTCGTTGAAAGCTGTGTCTTTTGCCTCGCATACCTTGCCCTACTGCAGCATCTCACATAAACAGGTTCTGGTACTCGATCCAGCAATTTGGTCCAACTATATGGTCCAACCCTGGGATTTATTATTTCTAAATATTTGGAGTTGAGTTTCGATGCGTAATTTCAATGTCGATATAGGAGTGAAAACGGAAACCGATGACGTTTGTTATTTTCTGGGTGAAACTTGGTTATGGCCAGGAAGTTAATTTCAATAAACCAATAAAACCACTGGAAGGGGCTAACTCTTAACAACAACGAAAGCGGGATTCAGGAAAAACAAACACATGCAAAAAAAGAACTAGGGCGCACTAACACTATGCGCCCCAGAGTTGCTGCTATGACAAAAAATGCTGTATAAAGCGACCAGGAAATTTGGGTGCAAATTTAACCACTTGTACTTTTTATAGCTGTAGAGTGGCTCCAACGAAACGTTTTTACCATGTCCAGTAATCTCATGCTCGTTGCTTTACTCAAAACGAAGGAGTTGTTGCCCTTTGCCTCGTTTGACGGAAGGGAGGGCGACTATCACACCGCACAAATTAGGGAGTTTTTGTGTGTGTGTGTGTGTGTGTGTGTGTGGGAGGGGGTTCATTACCACACAAGGAGCTCTTTCCAGTGTGCTCAATCATCAGAGAAGGTATCAATGCCCGCGTGCCACGCCCGCTCAGCATTGGAGGACAAAAGCACGAGGCAAGCAGGTGCCCTAAAATTAGGCTCCTACTTTTCCTTTTTCTTCTCTCAATATCATCATTAGGCGATGCCATGTTCGTAGAACTTTTTCGCCTCCCGATGTTTCTTCTGTCGTGATAGATGAAACCGCATGTCTTCCCTAATATTTGCTGTGACTTTATGAGGGCCTGGCGTCTCGCTGCGAAGGCTGCTCGGCATCTTGCAAGCCGTACATAATAGCTTATTTCGGTTATAGAAAGGACAGACCGGCTCACATTTCCTTGCGTAAGGAGTCCAATACTGCACTGTTTGGTACAGTACTCCTGCAAGCGTGAATAGCTTCATGAGCCTTTCATCGAAGATGGCTGGAATAAACCAAGTTAGAAAATGTGTTTCGGTATTTTTTTTTTTTTTTGTCGCAGCAGAAAGTAGGCCTGTCAATCACTATAGACAGGGATTAAACGTCTCTCTTTCGTCGGACGACCAAGACTCGTGCAAAGAGCTAGATGGCTAATGACCGCAGGCATCCAAGGAATATACAGAAGTCGGCAGGCTTATCTAGAGCACTTGAGCACCGTACTGTGGGACAAATAAAGTGGCGTTTTAGCAGATCTGCTCTTTTAGGGATGCTGTTCTTGTGCCTTTATTCCTCGTATCTTTACACGGCGGCGCTCGAGCGCAAGCAATGTCGTAAAAGCTCACGGCCTGTCAAATTGTTCTTCCCTTGCTCAGCAGAACAACGCTGACGGCTATAGACAAGACTGCTCAAGGCTGTACTCTGTATTGTTGCCAGCAGAGGTGGAAGAACGCCCTCATTTTTGCATTTTTCTTCCTCTCCCCCTCTCTAAAACGTGTTTCCTTTCTAACCTTAATGATTACTTCATCAAATATGCTCGCTGTCTTTCGCCCTCATTCTCATTCAGTTTGTTTCTAAACTTTATAGGGTAACTATAAAGCTTACAGCCTAGCCAAAGGCAAAAGGATAGCTTGGAACAGGTGTGCCGGTTTGTCCCGAAATTAACTTCGAAGAACTTGATACATCAAAAAATTTTTTTCATTCCACGCCTACGTAAGAAGAAGACAAATATTTGCTTTGTGTAGCATACTGCTTGCGCTGCGGCTGCTATTGGCGAATATTCCTTGAAATTTGCCACTTATTGCTCTTGTAACCCACACTAACTGATTTTGAGGCAACAAAGGGAGGATCACTAGACGCACCCGAGAATACAGCTCTGCGTTTACTTCTGAGTCATTACTACGACGGTTATTCTTTTTCCACAAAGGTGTGGCATATATTTTGTACTCCATGTTTTCAACTTTTGAATGCCATGCTTACAGAGGCAATGTTTTGTACATTTCTGGTTCTGCTCAAACGACTAATGTACAAGACAAGGGGTGTCGATGCGGAACGAGCTCGAGTTGAGAAAAAGAAATAAATGGTTGTTTCCTAAGGTTACTGTGCTTTAACTGCTGAATTCGGCCAATAAATGATGCAGGAGACGGCACAGGGCTTCATTTATCACCATCATCTAGTCCACGTTACCCTTTGTTTCCGGTCTGCGACCTTAAAAGGGGCGTTTCTGTGTAACACCCTGTACATTTCTAATATAGCCGAAAGTATCGCGCGAATCTTGCTATTTGTGCTGTTGGCTGGCCACAAGCCAGTTTCTTTCGAATGAGTTCCATAAGAGCCGCCATTCAGAGCTGGTGGCCGAGAATGCCAGCCCTGGGCCCGCTGCCTTCTGAAAGGCATTGCCGATTCATTCCCAAATAAAAGCCAGACGGGATTTCCGAGGAGTACCCGTGCGTAGTTCTAGACCGGCTTTATGACGAGCCAAATTAATCTGGAGCCCTTAACTACGGCACTTCACATTGCCCATGTGCAGCTTCAGGAAGTTAAACCCCACTTACCATACGATACCATACCACACCATAATACACCATACCATACCATACCATACCATACCATACCATACCATACCATACCATACCATACCATAGCACACCATACACACTATACCATACCATACCATACCATACCACAACATACCACAAAATACCATACCACAACATACCACAACATACCACAACATACCATACCATACCATACCATACCATACCATACCACACCATACCATACCATATCATATCATACCATACCACACCATACCACACCATACCACACCATACCATACCATACCATACCATGCCACACCACACCACACCACACCATACCATACCGTACCATACTATACCATAACGTACCACATCATACCATACCATATCATACCATGCCATACCACACCACACCATTCCATACAATACCATACCATACCATACCATACAATACTACATTATGCCATACCATACCACACCACACCATACCATACCATACCATACCATACCATACCATACCATACCATACCATACCATACCATACCATACCAACCATACCATACTATACTGAATCTTCGCCGGCTCTGAGTTAGTGCAAAATCAGCCTAAAAACGCGGCTACGGACAAAGGCAATAATCACCACAATATGTCCCTTTCAAAAATAATGGATTTCAATTCAGTTCATGCCCACTGGCACACTTGGAAAATTAAAAAAAAATTCATTGCTATATTTATTACTGTCTAGGCTCATTATCTAAGTCTTCTAGGCCGGGACGCATCAGGTGGCTTACCTTGAGCGAGGAATTGTTTACAGAGCTCCAAATTAACTTCCTCCGCGAGAGGAGAGTACGGCGAAAAAATATTCAACACATAATGCTTCCCAAAATTAAAATGTCAAATGAGCAAGCAGTTGAAACGAGTCGCGTGCGACAGTGGTGCAAAAAAAAAAAAAAAACGGCAAGAGTTCCCGGTTCAACAAACTGTGTTTTCAACTGCTACACTAGTGTATTCCGATAAAATTTCAGTGGAGTTATTTTTCAGAGATCATTTCATCATTTGCTCGACAGATATGAATAAACCAGGCTTCGGCACCTCAAGCTCAGACAAAAGCCTTAACAGCAGTACACGTTGCACTTTTCTTGTTAATATATCCCCTTCTATCCCTGTTTTAATCGATTCCCTGCTATTTAGTTTACCTATCTCATGCGTCTACATTTGGGGACGTGACTTGAAGACTTAAAACCTGGTATACAAGGCGCAATCACAAACGTGAGCGCAAGTAGGATGCGCTCAAACCTGAAAAATGTTTAGCACGATTTCAAGCAACGCATGTAAAGTGACCGTAGAAAATTGTCTTGAAGATGGACACCTCTGCGTTTTTCGGTAGCTCTCGTTATACCTGTAGCATCGCGCGGACCGTAATTATTGACCCTGGTCGGCCCAGGCCCGGACGCCTCTACCGTTAACCGCCTGGACCCGGCCCGACCCGGCCAACATACGCCCGGGCTCGGCCCGAGCCAGAGGACACTGACCTGTCTAGCTGGACTAAGCAGGCCAAGTGTGGGGTACGGCTCATACCCGAAACGGCACAAGAGCTAAGCGTCCTTCAGAAACGAAAGTATGCTTGTTACTACGAACTCAAGGGAAGAAAAAAGTGCTTCGTTTCATAATAGAATTTTGAAATCCTCTAGTTATTGGTTCTTGGTGAGTTGTTTCTCTTTTAATTCTTTTTTTTTCGGAATAAACGGTGCTTTGGACGCTACAGATATCAACCTGCTGAAAGAAAATTACCGGGGGCACTTAAGGAACTTACGTGCGAGTAATGAGACAGCATTGCAATTCTGCTCGAGTTGTATTCCAGTTTTATTCCCATATTATATCCCATTCCATTATAATTCTATTCCACTTCTTTTCTAGTCCTTTGTAGTTTGCACAGATGGAAGTAGTAGTACTGACAATTACTGGTTAACATATCGTATTTTTTTTGCCTTTGATGACGTCACACTGTTTCAACCAATCGCGAGTTTTGTAACGTCATTTTTTGGGAGACGTCGGGTTTTCGTGTGGATGAGCCACCTAATGCTTTCGCATTAGTAATGTACCGAAGCCCATTTCCAGGCTTATAGTTTGGGACTTAATTTTCGCACGCATATGTAGATCAGACTGTAGCTTTGCAAATCGGTTCGCCATTGACACGCAAGAGAACGCGCGAGCGCACTAGGCAACGAGGTGTACGCTAGTGTCTGTTCATACAGCAGAAGCTAGCTTCTCTCAGCATCGTTTGTCTCTCACCGTCGCTATGCACAACAAAACGCAGGAACATCATTTGGGCTCGGATATATTACTTCACGGAGATGTCAAATTCTACAGCGCCATGCATCGTTGAAAGTGAGAGTGTTTACGCTGTTGTATATTTGACAATTAGTTTAGAAAACGTTAGAAAAACTAAAAGGCATCAAAGAGTTGAAAAAGAAGGCAGGAATGGACAGATAGAAGAGGGGGTCCCATAGGTATTACGCCATACATTATGGAAAGTGCTTAGCGCGAACACCAAGAACGAAAGTAGAAAAACCACACAACGCGGGCGGTAGCTAGGAACTGAGAACTTATTGAATTCCCCCGCCAAGGCCCACATTTACCCGCATGTGCAGCCTCTTCGGTACTTATGCTGCGAGAAGCGCTGGAGAGTAGCACCACGCAAGAAAAGAAATAATGCGATTATCAGGAAATATGAAACGCGTGAGTATCAAGTGTTGAGCATTATGAAGCAAAGGCGTGTACTGTGGAAAAGGTAACTGTGACTAATTCACAGCTGAAAATTTACCACCAAGAGCAGCAAAGGCAGCCGACAGTTCCAGTTAGTTTCAGGCCATGTTCTACTAATTAAAGAAAATTGTTTCTTCATCTCGTGTGCGAACGCCGTACTGATGCTTCTGCTGTCATGCATACCGCTTCTGGCAGAGCAAAAGTTGTGGCAAGCAAAAATAGGTGTCTTTAATACTTTCAGTGCTTCAGAACCTGATAGGTTAGTGAGCCTCAGAAACGTGGTTTCAAAGAAGACGCACAAAAAAGGAATGGTATGTGTTTTTTTTTTGTCTGATTTGTTTCGCGTTTCCTACATTGCTTCTGTTTTTTTTTTGCATGTTCAACAATTCACATAGCATTAGCGGACAGTGAGAAATTCTCACTCTGTAAATAATTAAAAATTGGCGCTAATCATTTTGACCTGCCATTTCTTAACTCGTTGCGAATATAAGAGGTGGGCATACGTTAAGTAGCCGTTCAGTATATAGTCGATCAAACTTGTCTAGAGCGCTCGAGCGGTGCCGTCCGGTGGAAATAATGGGAAATTATAAAGAAGGCCTTGACTTTCACTGATAATAATTGCGCTGTAGAGAAACTTAATAGGCATGTGCACCACACAGGCACCAGCGCCTTACCCCTGCGATAAGATTCAACTTCATTTGCTCCCCAGCACACCGCTCGAGCGCTCTAGACAAGTGTGATCGACTGTGTACACTAGCCCAAGACCGGCCCAAGCCCGTCAGCTTACAGGTCCGATCCCGGCCCGGGCCATGCGCGGCAAACGATTGCTTACCACGTCTTTCCCACCTCCATCTCACCTTCCTTACATTTGAAACAACTTTTAGGTACTATATCGTATATTTTAACTTCAGAGCGACAGCTGTTAAAAGCCCGTTCCCTGGGTTTAGCATCGGGGTCGTAGTAGTCGGCGTAACCGGAGGATGGTGACCACGGGGAAAGAGGAGGAGGGCTACCGTAGAATGAGGACGGTATGGCGAGAGCCAAGGAATTCGTAACCGGAGTGCGGTTACCACGGGAACCATCCGGAGGGTATTATCGTGGAAGGAGGAGGTTACGGCAAAAGTGAAGGGATGCGCAACCGGAGTGCGGTTACCACGGGAACCATCCGGAGGGTATTATCGTGGAAGGAGGAGGTTACGGCAAAAGTGAAGGGATGCGCAACCGGAGTGCGGTTACCACGGGAACCATCCGGAGGGTATTATCGTGGAAGGAGGAGGTTACGGCAAAAGTGAAGGGATGCGCAACCGGAGTGCGGTTACCACGGGAACCATCCGGAGGGTATTATCGTGGAAGGAGGAGGTTACGGCAAAAGTGAAGGGATGCGCAACCGGAGTGCGGTTACCACGGGAACCATCCGGAGGGTATTATCGTGGAAGGAGGAGGTTACGGCAAAAGTGAAGGGATGCGCAACCGGAGTGCGGTTACTACGGGAACCACCCGGAGGGTATTATCGTGGAAGGAGGAGGTTACGGCAAAAGTGAAGGGATGCGCAACCGGAGTGCGGTTACCACGGGAACCATCCGGAGGGTATTATCGTGGAAGGAGGAGGTTACGGCAAAAGTGAAGGGATGCGCAACCGGAGTGCGGTTACCACGGGAACCATCCGGAGGGTATTATCGTGGAAGGAGGAGGTTACGGCAAAAGTGAAGGGATGCGCAACCGGAGGGTGGTTGCCATGGGAACCACCCGGAGTGTGATATCGTGGACGGGGGTGGAGGGCTACCACGGAAGAAAGAGGGTAGGACGAGAGCGGAAAACTGTGGTACGCTCCGCCTGCGGCGGCTGCTGCGAATTGCTCCGTGCGCATACGGAGCAGCGGACTAGAAAGGAGTGTTAGTCGAATAACGACTATGTGTGAAAAACTGCAAAGAGTGCTCTATAACTGCATGGATATGCATGTCGCTCTCAAATCTTTACATCGACATATCGCTAGATGAAAACACCTGAATAGTTACCGCTGAATCGCGCGTTACAGAGTGGTAGCTGTCTTGTCTGTGCGCGTTTTTTTCTTTTTAATGCGACAGCATTAGGTGGGTCGTGAAAGCGAACTTTATCCGTCGGCGTCTGTGTGAAGCCTCCACCTGCTAGGTGGTGTTTAGGGGTTTTTGCCTCTCTCCGCCTGTCACCTGACAACCGTCCCCCTCTCCCTCTGCCCTTCCTCTCCACTTGTAGGGGAGAGGAGGGAGACGCCGGACGCAGAATGACTCAGAAAATGCGAAAATGACTCGGAGAACAGCAGGCCTACATGCAAAAAATACAGCCACCCGGAGAACTATGTGTGCAAAAATGAGGACTGAGGGAGCTTTTCCTTCTCGCTTTGCTCGGGAAGAGCATCGTTGGTCTCACAAGACTCGTCGGCGCCTCTGTTTTAAACAGCCACCTGCCAGTGCAGTAGCGCATCGCTTAACCTCAGCGCCTTTGCCCCAGTAGAGTGGCAGCCATGTAACTGTGTGATGCATTTTGCGTGGTTGCGTAGTCGAAATTGGAAAATAATCACAATTGCAGTAGATTAAGGAGTGAAGGACAGTGGACACAGAACTGAAATAGAATCGTAACTGAAATATATTGGCGAGTGAAAGAAGAACGCTATCGCATTTCCACCGCATCAGTCCAGTTGATGGCCCCTAAACCTTTTTGATTGGCTTTGCCCTTCTACCAGCGAAATATTAGTGCGATACATTATTAAAGTGTAATGTCCCAAAGCGACTCAGGCTACGAGGAACGGCGTAGTAAAGGGATCCGGAAATTTCGACCACCTTGGATTAATCAACGTGCGCTGACATCGCTCAGTACACGGGCCTCTAGAATTTCGCCTCCATCGAAATTCGGCCGCCGCGGCCGGAATCGAACCCGCGTCTTTTGGGTCAGCAGCCGAGCGCCGTAACCACTGAGCCACCGCGGCGGCAGATAGCAGCATTAACAGTATTGTCATAAATGACAAAGAAGTCACCCGTACGAGCCTTTTAAACGAGCTTAATGACTTTTTTGTAGCAACAGGCAGTTCTAAATCTCCCGAAGTGCCTTGCTGCATTTCGCCAGTACCACATTCTATTTTTTTTTTACAGCCTCCGAAGTGACTGCACTTTTTCATAACTTTAGAACCAGCCACAGTAATGACGCAAACGACTCAGAAATCAGAACGATGAAATGAGCACTTGGCATACATGCCGCTGTATTAACCCAAATTTTAAACAGCTCACTCTGCACAAGCATTTTTCCCTAATAATATGCAAGTCGCAAGGGTAATCGCAGTCTACAAACGTTGGGATAAAAATGCCTTTGGTAAGTACCTGCCAGTTTAAATACTGCCAATTTACACTAAGGGCCTAGAGAAGGTTATCAAAATGCGCACTGACAACTTTTACCAGCAGTATGATCTTATTAATCCGCATAATTCTTGTTCAGGGAAAAAGAAAGAGTGACACAAGCAGTGCTGCTAGTGAAAAAAAAATAATAATAAACAATCTTGAAAATAAATTACTGGTTTTTGCACTCTATCCAGCCTTAGCTAAAGCTTTCGATTGCGTAAATCCATCAACTTCAATGGATAGACTTGGAAGACAAGGGCTCAGAATAACTTCTTAACAATCCATGCAGCCTTATCTCTTAGTCTGGCTCCAATTCACGGTTATCAATAACAAGTGGTTGCGGCTCAGACGAATAGAATCGGAAGTTCTACAAGAAAGTGTCCTTGAACCTATTTTGTTTCTTTTACGTATCAATGAGCTTGGATAATTAGACAAAAATTATATATTTGTTGCTTACGCGGACGATTGTGCCGCGTTTTTCTCTGGAAAGCACATTTGCGCCAATAGAAGCTTTTGGCGCCATGTCCTTCCTTCCTTCCTTCCTTCCTTCCTTCCTTCCTTCCTTCCTTCCTTCCTTCCTTCCTTCCTTCCTTCCTTCCTTCCTTCCTTCCTTCCTTCCTTCCTTCCTTCCTTCCTTCTTTCCTTCTTTCCTCCCTTCCTTCCTTCCTTCCTTCCTTCCTTCCTTCCTTCCTTCCTTCCTTCCTTCCTTCCTCCCTTCCTTCCTTCCTTCCTTCCTTAATTCCTTCCTTCCCTTTTTTCCTGCCTCCCTCCCTTCCTCTCGAACAACGAGCTGATGCGTAGTACCACGGTGGATAGATGGCCATAGCATTGAATTTATCTGAATTTCATTGCCACCTGCCCACCGTGTAGGGTGGAGGGGGGGCTATCAGAGGTTTGTCGCGGATCGCAGCTTCTTTCTTTCTTTCCTTCTTTCTTTCTTCCTTTCTTTCTTTCTTTCTTTCTTTCTTTCTTTCTTTCTTTCTTTCTTCTTTCTTTCTTTCTTTCTTTCTTTCTTTCTTTCTTTCTTTCTTTCCTTCCTTCTTTCTTTCTTTCTTTCTTTCTTTCTTTCTTTCTCTCTTTCTTTCTTTCTTCTTTTCTTTCTTCCTTTCTTTCGTTCTTTATTCTTTCCTTCTTTCTGTCTTCCTTTCCTTCTTTCCTTCTTTTTTCTTTCTTCCTTTCTTTCTTTCTTTCTTTCTTTCTTCCTTCCTTTCTTTCTCTCTTTCTTTCTTTCTTTCTTCCTTTCTTTCTTTCCTTCTTTCTTTCTTTCTTTCTTTCTTTCTTTCTTTCTTTCTTTCTTTCTTTCTTTCTTTCTTTCGGGGACCGTTTACTTTATATATCCACCTTATACAGCGACTTTCTCGAAGCATTAACTTGTTACCCATTTAGATAGTTACCATGCAGATGCCTGCGTGCAAAAAGAGATTTCTAGGCTGCTGAGAATTTTCGAGCGTCGAGCTTGTCGGGGTCTACTAAATAAACACAATAGCGACGGTTAAACTAGCGGCAGCGAATACAGACGCGCCAAAAACATGCAGTTACTCAACAGGTCATTCAGGTATCGCACCGTTGAAAATAAAATAATACTCGTTTATCGGCACACGTGAATTATTGCCGTATGATGACCGCTTCAAGCAAACACAGCCTGCTCTGAACACATGCGCCCTGCCGTACCTAAATACTAAGATGTGGATTGTACGAAATAAAAGTAAATGTAGAAGATTTATAGCGAACCACGATGATGATTATTATTATTATTATGGCACTAGTGCATCTGTGGCCAAGGAGCGATATGGCACAAGGTGTTGTTCGTCTTGTTAAGGTGGGGTCTAATGCCCATTTTTACGCATTTCACGCCGAAGAGGGCGAATATGGTGCAGGGGATCGAACCCCGCACCTCTTGCTTCCGAGGCGGATGCTCAATCCACTAGGCCACCACTGAGGTACTACATACTATTTGCGACGACCGGGCGCATTGCACAGTTAAGCACTAACAAGCTTGTAAAGCATACGCAAGCGCTTCTGCTGCGCATGCATCAGAAGTCCCATCAAATTGATAAAAAGAGAGTACAGCCAGCCAAATCTCTAACTGGCGTGAGTGACGGCCGCGTTTTCCGTGCTCCTGCAGCTTATGACGGAGCACACTTGCCAAAATATCAAATATAAGCACACTCACTAGATAGACACTAAAACCCCCCCTGCTTAATATGGAGCTTTCCCCAAGTTTGCTTCGTCACAAAGCGCAGGAGCGCAGAAAAAGCGGCCGTCGCGCACGCCAGCTAAATATTTGGCCGGCTGCACTTGGCGCGAAAGGCTTTAGATAGTTTTGCATCCGGCGGAGCACCGCACAAGAGTAATAACTTTCGTCGCACATCGAGGCAACCCTCGCCATTCGTTCTACGGCCTACGTAACTAACAGATGCCTTGAGAAATACTAGGTACTAGGGAGTTCTTGGAGCACGGAAAGCGCGCTGTGTGGCGGGGATGTTTCCAACACGAGGCAGAGCGAGGGGTAATTATGAAGCAGTAAGCGAAAGGCGCCTCAGCGCGTACGGGAGCGGCAAAAAGCAGTTACTCGACCCGAATGGTTGCGGCGGGTGCCAAAGAGGTACGCAGAACGGCCATGAACACGGGTGGGTCCGCATTTCGCTCAAGGCTCGTATAAACAGAAGCCGAAATTGGCGCGCAGTCAGCGTCTTCCGGGGCTTCCGGCCGCTCCCATAACGTCGCGCGAACACAAGATTCGGCAGCATGTGAAACTAACTTGGCACTAACTGTAACTACAGCTCGTTGGGCGGCAGCGCCTTTGATTTCGTTACTGACGCCAAGACGACGAAATACTTTAAGAAGATGCCTGTGCTCACCGCTCCTGCATTACTTACTCTGTGCACTACGCCTCGGGCCAACTTTTTGTGCAGACACTGTTGGAAAGTCGCTAATGCAGGCCATTTACGCGTAGTCTCAGAGGGCCGTTCTGCAGCAGCCTTTTTCATCGACTCCGGTATTTGCTGGAATCCAGCTTTGCGAGTGCTGGCACAGCACGTTGCGTTGTAACAACGGCATGGTGTGTGGGTGTTGATTGGTTTTTATTCAAGCCTGTCGGTGTTCTTCCATGCCGACTATGAGGGGACTACTCCCCTTTATGCTGCACAGCACGAGTATGCCCAAAACGAGGGCTGCCCCAATTAACCACAACCCTACTCCTGAGTAGAGTTAGGCCGCGCTGACCAGCACGAACCTTGAAGACCAGCTCCCTCTGATCGACAGGACGGAGCGTACAGCACAAGCTTCTGGGGCCCTGGACTGAAGGCCATCCAGGCCGGGAGACAACAACCATTTATTTTCTGAATAAAGGTTTGCTCTCACTCACTCACTCACTCACTCACTCACTCACTCACTCACTCACTCACTCACTCACTCACTCACTCACTCACTCACTCACTCACTCACTCACTCACTCACTCACTCACTGACACTCACTCACTCATTCACTCATTCACTCACTCACTCACTCACTCACTCACTCACTGACACTCACTCACTCACTGACACTCACTCACTCACTCACGCACTCACTCACTCACTCACTCACTCACTCACTCACTGACACTCACTCACTCACTGACACTCACTCACTCACTCACGCACTCACTCACTCACTCACTCACTCACTCACTCACTCACTCACTCACTCACTCACTCACTCACTCACTCACTCACTGACACTCACTCACTCACTCACTCACTGACACTCACTCACTCATTCACTCACTCACTCACTCACTCACTCACTCACTCACTCACTGACACTCACTCACTCATTCACTCACTCATTCATTCACTCACTCACTCACTCACTCACTCACTCACTCACTCACTCACTCACTCACTCACTCACTCACTGACACTCACTCACTCACTCACTGACACTCACTCACTCACTCACTCACTCACTCACTCACTCACTCACTGACACTCACTCACTCATTCACTCACTCATTCACTCACTCACTCACGCACTCACTCACTCACTCACTCACTCACTCACTCACTCACTCACTCACTCACTCACTCACTCACTCACTCACTGACACTCACTCACTCACTCACTCACTCACTCACTCGCTGACACTCACTCACTCATTCACTCACTCATTCACTCACTCACTCACTCACTGACACTCACTCACTCACTGACACTCACTCACTCACTCACTCACTCACTCACTCACTCACTCACTCACTCACTCACGCACTCACTCACTCACTCACTCACGCACTCACTCACTCACTCACTCACTCACTGACACTCACTCACTCACTCACTGACACTCACTCACTCACTCACTCACTCACTCACTCACGCACTCACTCACTCACTCACTCACTCACTCACTCACTCACTCACTCACTCACTCACTCACTCACTCACTCACTCACTCTCGGCTTTCTGTATTCGAAGAAAAATATTTTTTTCATTTCTTACAGACGACCCCCATCTCGGTCGAGCTATGTTGAACAACTGGCATGGAAGTATCGAGACAAGAAGATGAGCTAATAAATTTTCAGCTCTGTGGCTACGTAATGGGGTGAGGTGACGTGGGCGTAATTGAAAAACGTCCGCTGAAAAGAGAAGAACGGAAAAAAAGTGCCTAATAACACTTAAAATAGTTTGCTAGCAACGATAGTAGAACGACGGGAGAAGCGCAAATAAAACGAAATACGAAGTCGTCAGTTGCAGTCTGGTCTTCAGCGCCGGCGGCTCAGGGGCTACTGCGGCCTCGTTACCAAGCCGGCGGTTTACACAGACGCAAGATAAATGAGGCGAAAAATAACAAAACGCGGAATTAGAAAGGGGGCAGCGCGTAAACAACGCTCGAGGTAGCAGCACAAAAGCAGCTGACTCAATACTGGCGCAAGGTTCATTCTAATGCGCAATGGCCAAAGAGAGAGGCAAGTTAGAAACCAGCGGGTGGGAAGGAAAATAGGAAGAAAAAAAAAAGGCATGTAAAAATGCTGCAATGTTCCAAAATTGCCCAGACAAAAAAAAAAATGCACCACCAGCCCTGGCGGCAAGCCAAAAAGCGCGGCCGGCGGCGGAGACAAGTCTGCTCAGCTGCGGCGCGGCATCGCGGGAAGGAATCGAGGTTGGTCGGTAGGCGAATTACGCCACACCGGCGCGCTCGGTCGCTGGCCGGCTGGCCAAACAAAAGCGCCGCTGCCGCGGCGGCGGCGACGAGACGCAGGCCGTCGCCGCGTCCGTATCCTTGACCGGAATGGGAGGCCGGAATGAAACCGCATCCCACTTTCAATCTCGATCAGCGCTGCTGGCTCCGGCGCGCGCGTGCAAGACGGAGAAACGGCGGAAAGCGGGTCAGCGCACCGCCAGCTGCGAGGGAGCCTCACACCTCTCGGATACACTTCCCTCCTCCTCCTCACTTTCTAGTAAGAAGCCGCGAGAGAGGAAAGGGTCAGAAAGAAGAAGCGAGGGACACGTTGGAACAGCGCGGTGTGACGCAATCGAGAAAACGGAAAAGAAGACGTAAACAAGCGCATGTTGGCGTTGTTCCTGTTTGGAGTTAACGAACGTACCCTCTTTGCCAAAAGTAACCGGGCAACGGTGGTTTGTTTCTTAGTCACGTAGCGAAGCTCTTATGGCAGCGTTTAAGCTCCTGTTTAAAGTAAGGTGAGCCCTTGCCCTCACGTTTTGACACCTTTGGTCTTTAGGGGTGCCTTAGAGGCCGCGTTATACGGTTGACAAACAAAATAATGTTCCTCGGTTACTTTTGGCCAAGGGGGTACGTCGCTGCACTGCGCGTCCCTCAAAAGGTACAGCACCTGTGATCCGCTATGGGTTCAGCCGCATATCCATGGCTTCGTTAAGCGGGGCACCGAGACGTTTATACATACTTCCGCTCTCCGTGTCACCTTGCGCAGGACCTTGAACAACGCGTCTGAAAGCTGAAACAGCCGAAAAGCCAAGCTGAAATATGGAAAGCGACTCATGATTCAACAACGTTATCAGCTAAGGCATATGGGGTAAGACCCAAACCTGCCGTCACATAAGCAGATGTGCTTGCTGTCCCGTTACTAGCGCTTCATTACGAGTTCGATTCCTCGCGAAACGATAATTTCAGCCTTTCGGTAACACGGACGAGCGATGCCGTTGAAGAGCGCGCTCTTGCATTTGCCGCGGCAGGCAATGTTGTCCTCTAAAATAGATCGCAGCTCCAGTGCTCTTGGCTGCCATTATATGCCAGGAAAAAGACAAGCCCTCGTCGCGTGTCTTCGTTTCTCTTTGCCGTTGTGTTTTTCGGGCTGTTTTCTCATAATGGATCGATTCCAACTCGGCCATCTCGGTCTTTTTCTACAACAAAAGAAAAGCCGTTACAAGGCCTTCCAGCAATGCATATACTGGTCTCCACACACGAGTAACGGGTTCACGCAAGACGCAACACTGATGATAATGATGATTTTTTTTATGACTCAAGGGCATCTTGGGACAAATAGCTCCATGGCACAAGATATTTTTGGTTACGCAAGGTGAGGTCAGAGACCCATTTTTCATGCATTTTCCCCCAGATAAATCGAGCACCAAGCCAGGAGAAAGCTTGTAGCCATTATATCCCTGATGGGTACCC
This sequence comes from Amblyomma mixtum, assembly GCF_055824585.1. Classification (NCBI taxonomy): domain Eukaryota; kingdom Metazoa; phylum Arthropoda; class Arachnida; order Ixodida; family Ixodidae; genus Amblyomma; species Amblyomma mixtum. The sequence continues at coordinate 202,265,019 of NC_143014.1, forward strand.
GGTGGTTCTAGGGATCGAACCTCGCACCTGCCGCATGAAAAGTTGTCGCGCCACCTAGCGGATAGCGCCTCTCCGATTTGCATCTGGAATGAAGCACGTTGGCGGCCCTCCAGCTGCTCCTCTTTCGCGAGCACCATTAAAGAAAGGGCAACGGCGGGTTGCATGCGTCGACTTCTGTCTCGTACCCGCCCTTCTTTCTTATCGTCTTTCCTCCCACTTTCCACCGAAAGTCCGGGCGCGGTGTTCATCACAACCTGTCGCTCAGTTCACATTATCTCCTCCTCCGTACTTCCCCCATTACCGACCCCGAGAAGAAACGCGCAAGACAGCCGCCCGTGCCTACACAGCCGAGCCTGACGGCGCTGCCGACGCTGTCGTTGCTAATGTAGCCTTCAGCGGAGGACGCCCGGCGAGAGGGGCATTCCACCGGCGTGCCTGTTATGTAACGGGACTAAAGAGGCATTGCGCGTGCGCAGCCGCGTCTTGCGCAAGTGTGAGCGCAGCCGTCTCTTGGCTCTCCATTGCCTTCGGTCGCCCCTTTGTTTTCGCTACCCCCACCAGCCCGTTTCTGTCTCAAAATCGGAACGGATCTCTGGTGAAACGTGCTTCCGGCGAAATCGGAATTTCTCTTCCGGATGGAATTAAGCGGCCGAAGAAAAATAAACATCAGATTACAATTAAATTTTGTTTAGAGGAAGAACAACGGAACCAGGCGCTAACGGAGGATAGCTGAACCGTGAACAAGCGTAAAGAGCGGAGTACAAATATCTCTAAGGCAGCAGGCAGCACTTACGTGGGCGTAGCCGTTACATATATTTCTATATTGCCAAATCTACAACGGCTTTCTTTGTGGTCTCACGTGATATGATGATGTTTGCGCAGTTCTTGATAGCCCTGTGACAGGACTCTGGCTACAGTCAAAGCTCGTTTCTTGCAATTTATTCAATATACCCGCAGGGCCTGCAGGCATTGTAGAGGGGAATGTTTGAAAAGAAATGGTAAAAAATGAATACAAAAATAAATAAAACAATAATGCAACAATAAAATTTACCCGAAAGGAAAGTGATTTCAGAAAATTGGACGAAGCAGCCTTTCATGTATAGCTGCGTAAAACTTGTTTACATTAGGTACTCTAGGAGTATGTTAGGCAGCTGTGTTGAAGCGGAAAATACGACCGGTCCTGCTGGGGCTTTAGAATTGAACGCAGCGCCTGCTGGACAAGGCTGCAACTTATTAACTTACGGCGAGTATGACGGCACACGAGTAGAAGGAGGTAATACGCGCATGCTAATGGATAACTGCGCAAAATTTTCTTCCGTTAGGAAAAAAAAATTCACAAACAAGCCAACGAACGGCCCGGCCAGTTTCCTAGAACCGCCCATATGGCGAGAGTGCGGGTACAGTTTCCAAGGAAACAAAAGCAAATGAAACAGAAAAACAAACAAACGCGCATGCTCAGCGCTCAGGCCACAAACGCTCAAGACAGTCGTAGAGAGCATCCTCGTGCGCCCGGCGCAACGCGTTCCTGTGACCCGCGTCCGAATGAGCGCGGCCAAATCAAAGCGGCGAACTGTCACCTGAATAAATACTGACGCGCTTGCGCAGCTGTGCTCCCGTATGACGACGAATCGGCCGTCTGCAGTTTCAACGGGCCGCACGCTCAATCCAGACGACGCAGGAAGCTTTCCCATTGCGTCACGCACACACCTCATTGCCGCTATACAGTGCTATATCATACCCAGAAATGCTGGAAAACCCTAATTTAAACGGCAAGTTGTCTGTGAACGCAATATTTCACATATCGTAAGACTGCGCTGTAAAAAAAAGTAAAAAATTTGGAGGACGCTTAAGCTTCGCCTTTAAGAGTGCAACGCGACAGCGTGTTGTAGCGCTGCCAGGGAGTCCACGGAACGCCATCGCCGGTTCGGCGCGGCGCCTTGCCCACTGGACAAATCGAATTTTTTATTTTTTTTGAGGAAGGTAAACCATGCAGTAACAGTCTCACTTGCCTTGGGGGACACCAGAACCTCGCATGATACGGCCTTTTTACGCAGCCCCCGAATATAGGTGGCCGGTTCCCCCGCTTATAGGTCGCCGGTTCGAATCCCTGCCGCGAGCTAGGCTCTAGCTTTACTCAGTAAGTTTATGCTGCACAAAACGCTGAATCGTATGACACTATCTGGAACATTCTGAGGCAACTTTTACGCAGCCCCCGATTATTCCGACACGTGATGCCGAATACTACTACAACTACGCCGACGGCTTTCGACGACGTTCCCCGAAGCTCATTCGTAAACGTTCGTTTCAGTGTTGCTCAGGACGAAAGAACTGATGCTAAGCACGATTCTCTAGCTCATTCAACATGAGCCTATATACGTTGTAAACCTGGTTTTTGCGCATGGATTTCGTAAGGATTGTTTTCTACCGTTACCACTACCATGTATCGCTTCTACCATAATATACCTATTCGTGAAAGAATGCTCGCTTTTAAGAAAAATAATTTGTTCTAATACACTCCGTCAGTCTTGCTACGTTCTCTCGTAAAGACTGGCGCTCCCACAGCTTATTTTTCTCTTACCAATGAGAGGCGGGACTGTCAGAGGATGTGGTTGATTAGGGTGATTCGAAGAAGGAACTCTTCCGTTTATGCAACCTCGTTTCGTCAGTCCCATTCCGAGGGGATGAAGGGAAAAGGGAAGGAGGAGGTTGTAGCTATATTAAGCCATCCGGCCGCTTCGTCCCTGCAGCATAGCAACAGCTGAAGTGCGCTGCCGACAGGCTAACGTGCAGAAAAAAAAAAAAGAGAAATGCGTTGGAATAAGGCACTGAACTACTCCATGTTACCCAGATATCTCCTCAAAAATGGCTTCGCATGCTAGTAGTCAGTGGTAAAAGCCGCATGATCGCTTTCTTTCCGATTTACCGGTACGCTCAAAAGATTACATAGAAGGACAAATATATTGCCATAAGAAAAGGGCCATCGCGAACGGGTCATCGCCTAGGCAAGCCTAGCACAGTCGACACATCCCGTAATCTATCATGACACGGGAAAGTACAGTAATCTTTGTGTGTGACATAGTAGTTGTGAACTGCGGTTGGTAGCGCTTTGAAGTGTATGGAGCAGTGAAACAGTAAGCGACGCAGTGTCTATGTGTCCGCGCAAGAGAGATGACCTTTGGTGCGGGTTCTAAACCAATGATGCCGATATAGATGTATCGGGTACAGCAATACCTACAGGTAGCACAAGCATTGCACCGAATTTGCAGCGCACTAGAAAGCGGAGAGTTGAAGAAGAAGGCGCCTGTTTAGCTCAACGGAAACGACAGCGGATTATAAAAAGGGTTATGATTAGAAAGCAATAGCGAAATAAACAGCTTAGGGATGAAGTGAAAGCACGACGTTTAGGGCAGCGTTTTGTGAAGCATCGGAGAATCCCAAAAGCTAATTGAAGTGGAGTTGCAAGCACGATGTGCGAACGAGATCGCCTTGCAAAGCAAGGGAGAACCCGAAGGTTTAGTGAACAGGAGAATCAGGCACAGCGTAAGCGGGAACGTAATCCAAACAACGGGCTGAACTTTCGAAATAGCAACATGTTTCTTTTAAGGTACGTTGTTGGGTGAGTTGGTGACTGAACGTTATGAAGGGACACAGAGCTAAAGGAACGGGCAGAAGAGAACACACTCGGGCGCGCTGACTAGTAACTGAATGCATTTATTGCGCAAGCGCATAAATACATGCGAAGAAGGCTTGCGCAGAAACATAAAAAGCATAACCGAAAGCGAAGATACTATATATGGCTCGTCATTCAGGAACTGATACACCAACTCGTGGCGGGACAGTGAGACTGAAGGTTTGCCGACACATGATGTCCTCTTGCCGCTTTTGCACAGGCTTCGAAGATTCCCTTGCCCATGCGTCAGAGTAATGCCCGAGGATGACGCACCGATCAAAAAGAGGTATACACCCTTCGTAGCTTATGTAGTGCAGCGCCAGGTTTCTGTTGGGGGTGGCGGGATCTAGGGACGAAGCATGCTCTCTGAGGCGATCGTTTATGCATCGCCTCGCTTGCCCAACATAAGAGGCGCCGCAGTGCATTGCTTTTGGTGATTTGGTGGATTTTGGTGCTTTTTTTTCCTGCTTCTGCGCATGTATTTATGCGATCACGCAATAAATGCATTCACTTTCTAGTCAGAACTCGCGTGAATCTGTTCCCTTCTGTCTCGTTCCTTTAGCGCTGTGTTCCTTTATATTGTTCAGCAACATACTGGCACTACACTCGAGGAACTCACAAATAAGGATGACGTGCCAATCAACGACGGAACTTGTTTCGGTTCGTACGACCGGAACACTACAGAGATGTCAACACGTTGCTCAAGAAGCGCTCTTGGACGTAACGTCTGGGAGTGTGTCTAGTGTGTATAAAAATTCATGGTTTTCGAACGATGTGCGTGTGATTCTTCGTGAGGGCTTCGTGTATGACTTCTTGCGTGTGTCGTCTGTGGCCAGAGCAGAAAGCCGAGGGTGGAACGTTGTGTCGATCATGTCTATACACTGTTTTCAACGAGAGGAAGAAAAAACGCCTCGAATGCCTCGAACTTCCCCTGTATGCGCGAGCAGCGGGGGCATCGAGGCATGGTACAGTCTAACGTGATTTGAAGGCGATCGCTTCAGGCTTAACCTACTCCAATTAAACTGCTCTGACATGGTTTATTAGTACGAAAGCACTAGTCCAGACATACCAACCCCAAGCAAGAATCTTGTCTTGTCTTCTCTTGTCCCATGCTACGAACTAACCCGAGTTTACCCGAGTTGCTCGGGTAAGTTCGAGTTAGTTCGGAGGAAAGTCGCGTATGCTGCAGCCAATGGGAGGAAGCTCGGGTAAGTTCGGAGGAGCGTCGCTCCAGCTGCAGCCAATGGGAGACAGGCGGCATTTAATGATTGGCCGCGAGAGGTTGCCCGCGGGAAGAGCAACATGGGTCGCACAATCCCTACCGGTGGCTGTGACAGAAACAGCCACATTCCAGTGCTGTGGCGCGTCGCTTTTAACTGCTGCGCCACTGCGTAGGTAGTGGTATGAGGACTCGCCGCCATCTATGAATGTTAAGTAGAGAATGCCAAATTCTCCCTACATGGGCATTAACCCACTGCAGCCTAAGGCGGAGCTTAAGTGTTCACTAAAATTAAAGAACGAACACCTGCTTTCGCACGTCTACTCGGTCTCACTATGTTAAACACCTGACACTTTTTTTTGCGAGAATGGAGCAACGAGTACATGACCTCAGCTATACGAAGGAGTTCTCTACCGTGCACCGTCATGTTTGTTGCGGACTAAGTGACTGTCACGCCGCGAAAAAATTTTGAGATCATTTCTACCGGAACGAATGTGATTTCCTTCAAGTCGCGCTAGACAGTACATCAGAATACATACGTGCTACCGTGCTACGCAGCAATTGGCGCGACGAAGAAGCTGCAAAGCGTCTTGAATCGCGACGCAAGGTCGTCTGGATGCCACCGTGTTTCCCTCGCTGCAGTAAAAACTGTCGAAAGCGGAGAAAAAAATTGCTACAGAACCTTGCGGACCACATCGATAGCCGCAGTAGTGCGGGTACGAGCTGTTGCAGAACTTACCATACGCTTTCCATAGGACGTTGACAAGCGGCGCATGTTAATAGCAAGCACCAACCGAAAGCGTTTCACCCTCTGGGAAGCGTCTCCTGCGTGCGCTGAACACTTTGTTGGTGGAGAACGGCTGGTCAGAAATGTAATACCCATACGTAATGTGGGCTATGAGCGGAAAGTGCTCTCGGCTGCACAAGTTCACGGGATGCCGGTTAGGTATGGCAGAACGGGCGTGCTCCACCCAATGGTAACGCTACCTGATCAGCTGGTTGTCAACTGTAAGGCAGCGAGGCAGCGCCACAATATTTTTTTTTCCCCCGGAAACACGCATCCCCTAAATTTTTGCTGCCAATATTAAGTGTTAATATGGCTATAGAAACAAAAGCCATGCCTGGAAATAGCCGAATTTATCCTCATCAAAGGCACTAGAAAACAAGCGTTCATAAAAACGACTTCTGCTCAGGTCATAATTGAGAGGAGACGTATCGTGAGAACTTCACATCGTAGCTGCTCGAGCAGTAAACTGAGTGTACGCATAATCGGTGTTCTCAACAAATGTAGAGCGAGTAACATTCCACGTAAAACAGTCGTCAAGAAGTGACTACCTTCGTTAGCTTCCATTTGTCCGAACTGATACCCGAGTGTATTTCTAGAACTCAGTCAACTACCATAAAAAGTATATTAAAAACTGCTCAGCACCTCTCGCTTCATCTCCGTCACAATCAGCGGCATACGCCACTGCTTTGCTCTACATATATAGGTTACACCAACTCCTAGTGAGATTTTACTTGCTTAAGTCAGTCGTCGGTACGCACATCTGGCTTCATCATCCACCGAAGTTCCGATCATGTTTTGACTGAATGGCTTCAATGCTGCCTAAAAAGCTCATTCTCTCAATCAGGAGCTTTCAGGACACGAAAAGATGAATGCGAAAGCAGCTCATACAAGAATGGCGGTTGTTGCCAGCCTAAACACTAGATGACACCATGTGCCAAAGATGGCGGCGTCCTTGTTAAGACGGTCCATACGATAATATAAAAGCAAAATGAGTAAGTGATGGATGTGTCATATTTCAGATACCACATGTCAATTCTGTCAATTGTAGGAGATGAACATGACATGGATGTTGGTGCGGCTGGTTAATAAACAACACGAAGTGCACATGAGCGCGATTCGTGTACATTTATTTCAGATAGAAAACAAGGGTATCGTTATTCTGGGCAGTGAACACCGTATAGCATGGAAAATTGTCATGCATGGCTGAGTATGATACGCGTGTGCAATATTAGGCAGCATCATCGACCCACTGCGCAACACGCGGCATGCATTCTTGCGTGCCAATGCCCAACAGGATGCGACTGCAAGTTTTTTTTTTTTTTTTGATGTGGTTACTTTCGATGTCTTCTTGTGAGACACCTACTGCTCACATCCGGCAAATGGTTATCTCGGCTTTGGCGAAGCACTTGAGAAGACGGGATCCCGTCAAAAGGCCCTGTCGTCGGGCCAACTACATCGGCCTTCCGAGACCCTTCATTAGGACAGGATTCGTCGACATTCCCTTTATACACGTTCGTTTCTTTGCGCGTAAATCTGAGATGTAAGAGACGCCGTCTGACGAACTTCCCAAATATGAAGTTGCACGCGTACAGGGAAATCAGTGCTTCGATCCTTTTCTTCAACTGCAATAATCCGATGACGTCACGAGCCGGTCGACCGATCATGTGCGCTGACGTCGCCAAAAAGGCGCGCCCCTGCGATGGTAGCTCCATTTTTCGCAGATTCACAGATATCAGACGCCTTAAACTTCCCTTCCAGAACTTCCACGCGCAATACCTGAATTCACGGTGCAAAAAATAGTGAAGACACGGTTTGAATTCAGACCCCCCCCCCCCCCCTCTTTCCTAAATTTTTTTTTCCAAAAAGGGCTTCAGGTCCCACTAAGTTTCCCCGGAAGTTTAAGAGAACTGCTGCGGTCTTCGTCTACTGCCTCAGCAGAGACGGGCATGCAGTCTCCTGCAGTGCGTGTGCAACGATGCAGTGACAACGAACCGCATGCCGCGCGCCAGCTGGCGGCGTGGCGTAAGACAGGCGCCCTCCCTCTCGCTCGATTTGCACAGCGAGCGGAGGCGTGAAGTTGTGCGCCATGTGCCCAATTGAACGCGTGAAAGCCTGTCTAGGGCGACGCGTACAAATCCTTGCGGATAGTCGTGTGGACTATGGACGCCATCGTGTGGTTTCAACTACCCCGCTGAATCTGCATATCAAGTGACTAATTCGCCAACCCGTCGAAGGTTATACGCCCGATTAGTCTAAATAAATGAGTTTCACACTATTCCCAAGAAGGAAAGCTGCTTTAAGAAGGCCTAATTTTCTAGGCTTTCATAATCGATCTATGTTGTTTTTATTCCTCACCATTTGTCCCCTATATCGCGTTCTTCGCGAAGTAGCAGCTCAGATACGAAAAGTTGCTAAGTGCGTCGGCGACAGCTTCCTGTAGGAAGCTCGGCCACGTATCTTGGGCAGCCGCTACTCAATGTTTCAGTAAACTTCCTCCCTCCGTTTTTCCGGCCGCTGGCCGTATGCCGAAAAACGTGTGCTAATGACGCGAAAGTAAATGGGCGCGATGGACGAAAAAAAAGGTACTTAGTAAAATAGTTGAGTCAGTAAAATAGTTAGGTTTTCGGCGTGTGGTGTCGAAGCCTGTGGTCAGTATACAATAAGGAAAGCGGCGTGACTTTTAGGAAACATGACTTGGTGTCCCGCCCCACACAGGAACACGCGCTTGCACGTACGCACACACGAGCAAGCTGTGGGAGCGAGGGAACTTAACTTGAGCTTTTTATTGATAGGGTTTTACCTGCCAGAACGACACTGTAGGTCATGAGGTACCCCGTAGTGCGGAGCTCCCCAGCTTAGTTTTTCCCTTGGGGTGGAGGAACCTGCATCGAAATCTCAGTAAAAAGGGCGTTTTTCCATGTCGACTACATCGCAATGTGACCCCAGCGGCCAGGTCGGAACCCGTGAGCTCGACCGTGCTCTGCAGCCGATTGCCTTAGCTATCGAGTTCGGTTTTCTTTAAGGCGATGTTGATTGCCTCAGGGCATAAAACGATATGTAATGATAGATGAGGATGCCTAAATAAATGAGAAAAGGTTCGCTAATCTTATGAAATCGAGCAGTGAACGATGATGAGGTCCTTGTGTCCAAGCGGCGTATGAATCTCTATTGTCGGGCGAAAGACCCGCTGCCATCAGGTGCCGAATTCTTGTCGGCTTCAACGCCGGGCAAACCCACAGCAGGTGTCGAATGTCGGCCTCAAGATTTTGGTTCCTGTTCAGCTTACGATACAAGCTTTCAACACTGTCACTTCACTGCATGGGAATAATGACGCTGGTATCTCCGGAAGCAGTCATGATAATTAAGGGCACAGGACGGTCCCTATACTTCCCATGTATTTTTAAGCATTTTTAAGTCCCGTTTCCTCAGCAACTACAAAACATAGCGCATTAGGGTTTGTTTTATATTACTCTCCATTTTGTCTTGTTTCGAATGAACTAGAATAATGTATAGGGTGCATGCTGCGGTAGGATCTTGAGACGAGAAGTCCGTGCGGTTTGATTGCTTACTCTCCGTGTAAAGTGAGCTGGGGCGGGCCAGTGCGCGAGGAACAGCTTGCCGCTGCTAGGGTGAAGGAAGGGGAGAAGGAAAGAGTGCGCCAGCCGAGCCAGCGCGTTCGGGGTTCCCTGGGTTGCCCCAGGTAAACATCGCAAGGTCCTTGAATTACATCGTCGTTCACAGCGCCGGATGCGCGGAAATCATACAGACTGTTGTGCCGGCTAGCTGCCGGCTCTACAGATGACTTTGTAGCAAACATTCAAATTTTAAGCATAAGAAGTAAGAGTGCCATTAGGTGAAAATCCCAGCGTGTGTCTCTGCGTGGCTTCCGAGCGAAGCCTCCGGCGCCTACACCGAGCCAAGCACGAGAACCGCCCTACAACGAGAGGCGAGAGGCAAAAACTGCATCAGTAGAGGCGGAGAGCCGGACGCAACGACGCCCACAAGGGAAAGCAGCGATGAAGGCGAGCCCGTTTCAGCGGATCACGTCAACGAGCGCGCCATGTAAGGTGAAATGTGATACTGAAGTAAATGTAAAGACATAAAAAAATCATATAGTGAGCCATGAAGCCAGCCAAAAGGCTAAATTGGCGCAACTTTCAGGCAATAAAATGAGACAAAAGGGCAAAGCATCAAACGGAAAAGCATCACCGTAAAAGCCCATTCTGCTTATGCAGTTTATCGCATCAGACCATCTGAGCGTCTGTCAATTTTTTCGTAATATTTTTCTGGAGCTATACATTGTTTTGCTGTTTTGATAGACTGAGCCACTTCTATAAAAAAGAAATTTCCTGCATAGATGTGTACTATTCTAGTTCTCTTGCATGTCTGTGTAGATAAGGCTGAAAAAAAAGTAAGCCTTTTATCTTTTCTTGTTGCTCGAATACTGAGTCAAATCTAACGAAAAGTATCATTGAGATATTTAAGGTTACTGACAAAAGATATATTTACTTCAGCTTTTTTTCAGAAGCAACATACACTAAAAGATCTATTTAATAGCGACAAACCAGGTAGTGAGTACCGGTGTGAATGTTACCCTTGTGTGTTCGTAATTCTGCTTCTGTGGTCTCCTTCGTGATCTGTTCCTGATCTCTGCCAGCAAAGTGCCTTCGACAACCGTCCACATCACGCAACCACATCACGATGTAGCGCCCTGGTAATACCTTGGGAGATCACAGGGGGCATCACAGGATGTTGACTCAAGCCATGCTGCCGTCACTGAATGTAAACCGTGGTTCTAAAGTGGTAATCAGGAGAAGTGTATTCTAAAGAAGGCTTCGTGCGCGCTCAAAGACGACGTGATTAAATGAATCCTAGGCGGGCCAACTCGAAAGCTGGCGCCTATATGGTTTGCTATATATCTGTACTCTCCTCAACACCACTGCATATGTTTCGGGTTAAAGAAAAGGCAAAACTCATTTCCTCTAGGATAACGTTGTGCCAGTACTCAGTCTTCCTTTCATGCATGTGTCGCCACCGGGCTCGGTTTAGAGCCAGTGTTACTTCCATTCTTACTGAGGAGGGACTGCGAAAGGCTGCCAGGTTGGACGAAGCGCTCGAGCAGTGAAGCGACACGAGCCGGACGCCCTGCAAGGCCAGTTCAATGTTTATCAGGGATGTACAAACACTTTCAGGATCCTGCATGGTTGTGAGGTTTCCATGGTCTTACTCAACTACGCCTTTCGCTATTATTCGGGAATCTTTATAATTTCGTATGTGGCTGCTGCATGCAGGTTTTCCCAGGTTCAATGAATGCCCAGGATTCCGGGAATACATAAGTGCGTACCATTGCTTCAGAACTAGGCGCCTAACTGGCGAGTTAAAATATTTATTCGCAGGAACGACTAGCAGGGTCACTAAAGTATTGCGGCATACAGGCTGTGCCAAACGCGTGCTCTGCTTAAGAGTCGCTTTAGTCGCCTTGACATGCTGTATCGGTAAAATCCAACAAGAGCGTGCATTGTAAATTTATACCCCTAACGTGCTTCTCTGAAGGCCGCGTTGTACTTCTCGATTCCTCTCCACATCCCCTTCCCCTATCAACAAAAGCGTAATGTGGGATGGGTTTTTACTCTTTACAGTATACCCCTCTTTCCATTGCCATCGTCAGCATAGCCGCATATGGTCTGCTATATAGAGTGGATATGCCTCATTACGGCAGGATTCATTTATGGTAAGCCTGCAAATCTGAATTTGTGGTTTGGTTTGCATCTCTAGCAGCCTTCGTTTTCGCACAAGAGCACATTGAAGGTGAACGCGAGTTTCTTTTCTCATAGCATGACCAGTACTAGTTAACTGTACGTTGCGGGTTAACTTTACTAGGCTGATTTAGAATTAAAGCAAGACTTGGCATGAGAAATGCAGTAATTTCTGTATTGCATTCTTTGTGAACAAACACTGTAATGCGGCAAAAAGCATTACACGTAATGTTCATTCTAGTAGAAAAAAAAAGGAAAAAAATGCGCAGAAAAAAGTGGAAATGAGGATGGACATTTACGAAAATTAGTCAGTAGGACTATGAAATCGAGCTGTTATACAAAGTAAAAGTAGTTGTGGAGAAGCTGATAAGCTTATAGCGCCCTGAAAATGATGGGTCAGAAAACAACTGTTTTTAACGATATCTTTAAAGCTGAAGCGTTGGGAATCAAGTACCAGTTTGTTGTTCGTTCTACTCTCAATATATTTAAGCGCATTGGTAGCATGAACTATTAAGCGCAAAAAGTAGTGTGCGAACAAATTTTCATAGATTGTTTGCTATTGAGAGGTTAAATCCCAGAAGTCATGCTAACCTGACACGCAGAAAAAAAGTCATGATGGCGTCTGACATTAATACAATTTCCACTCATTCAGAGTCTATTTATTTCAAATATATCTGGTGTAAAGGAAGTGCTGGAGTGAAAACCAGGGCTTTCTTCTACGAAGCGCTGAGAGTCGGCCAAAAGTCCTTGTGCCACCTTTGTTGTTGCTGGTCGGTGATGTGCGGCTGGCGTTGCGTCTCCTTCTTTTAAATCTCTAGTCGGTTAGAATATCCGTATTCCTTACGCCTCTGGAGCCTTGGAGTGCCAGGGTTCCCTTAAAAGCACCACTGCAAGGCAAAACAGCAAACTGGGCGACCTAGAAACTTTCGAGGAAGACTGCACCTTTCGTGCAGAGAATACACGATGAAATTGTCTAGCGGTGAGTCTTGACAGCTCAATATTTTTCACTGACCGCATAAACTCCGGAAAAGGTGTCCGATAAGTAATGAGGTCAAGCAACGCAGGACTTCAGAGTAATACTCAAAACTCGCTCATTGAGCGTTTTGTTCACGAATGTTAGCCAAATTCGTATCTTGAGAAGCCGGGGGGAAAAAAAAAATGTCATTGTCATCATGCACGGGCCTTTCTCTTTTTTTCTTTTTTTGGTGGGGGGTGTGGGGGGGGCACTAGGATCCATATACCACGAGATCCTGCATGGCCGCTGCCGCCGCCACACGTTGCACGCCCAAAACGTGCGCCCGGAGGAGGAATTTCCGTTTCTGAGGATGTTGACTCAGGCCATGCTGCCGTCACTGATTGTAAACCGTGGTCCTAAAGTGGTAATCAGTAGAAGTGTATTCTAAGGAAGGCTTCGTGCGCGCTCAAAGACGACGTGATTAAATGAATCCTAGGCGGGCCAACTCGAAAGCTGGCCGATGAAGACACTCCGAAGAAGCTGTGCCTGATCTAGTTATTATTATTATTAGTTATTGGTTGAAGACTGACTAAACGGCGTGAAGGACTGATTTGAGCGAGTATTTGTGCACCAAAGGCTCGTTCGTCATCTAACTCTTGTACGACCTTCAAGTGTCAGAGTTTATGAACACAGACCGTGATAGGGGTCGCTGTCGGCAGCCAGCATGTTAAAATGCGTGGCTCAAACAGCCGTACGCATATTTTCTCAGTCTCGAACAAGAGACATCAAAAAGCTTTCACAATAACCACGCAAGCATGAGGAAATCGCTCGCCTCACGTAAAGAAGACGAGCACAGAGTAAAAAGTGATAACGTTCAATAAAACATCATCTGCAGGTGATGGCAAAGGCAAATGGAGGGAAATATTAACGAAAAAACTTAATTTAATCGCCCTCACTTCATTGAATAGATATTTGCAGCCTAACTGACATTGTGCGAATTATACAGTCCACAGATGAATCTCGACCATTACACTTTGGATTAACAGAAATTATTTTTTTCGGAAATGTTTCCTTCCATGTGCTTTTGACGCCGGGTGCACATTTTTGCTGTGCCTTACTGCTGTTTGGGTATCACCTGAGGTCAGAAGAATTCCCCCGTTTTCCTTTCGTTACCACTTTTTCTCAGTAGAAGTACGAGTGAGGGCAAGCTTCAAAGAAATCAGGCGCTCCTGCTAGCCACTTGGTTTCACAAACGGGACTGTTCTGTCTCTAATAATGGGCGCAAACGCAGGTGAGTCACTGAATAGTATTCAGGAAGGCTGCGGGGTTATAAATCGATGAAAAGAAAAAAAAAACGAACGTAAAAAAAAATAAAAACGCTTCAGCCTACCCAGTGTCCTCAACCGTAGGCCAGCTCCTCACATGAAAGAGTCGAGTGAGCTTTAATGGCAGAGGAGCTAACACAGGGGTAGACCAACCGCGTCGACCAGACGCCGTCTCGCTTTCTTCTGGGAACAACTTTTATGCAAAACTAGAGTGTCGCGCCTTTCTATCGCGTCGAATGTCACAGTGACCAAAAAACCCCCCGAAAAATATGAGTAACATGACCTCTCAGAGTATGACTACCCAACATTTTCGTTTTTAAGCATGTCAGTTAGAGCTGCCGTCGGGCTGCGATCTAGCTCATCTGAAAATGTATAGGAAGGATACTGAACGTGTGTACGGAATGCTACGAAGGAGCTCAAATTACCGAATAAATGCATCCACGAAGAGAATGCAAAGAGATATGTATCAATGCTTAACAATTACAGAAACAAATTTTGTACCGAATACCGACGAGACAGGACATAAATGGCGAAGTATAACGAAGCTTCAAGCTGGGATTCAAGAGTTCACAGGCAGGCAGCAAGGGGATGGGTCTGGGCTGAAGCTTCTAGTCTCCTTTCTAGAAGTACGGTCACCTTCACGGGTTCACCGCCAACTTAAGGCAGACATACACGCTCCCGCCCATCACAAACAAGGAACCAAAAAACTGTGTCCACGCCACTGCACACAGCTGCAGGCAGACTGCCTCGTAAAGTAAGAGGCTGTCTTTTACAGTGAGCAATGGCTCGAAGAAACGTTGTCCTTTAGAAGAATGCTGGAAAAGCTACTGACACTTAATGTAAGCCGCTTATGCTCACTTTCCTGTCCGTCCTGTGCCGTAACCCGGAAATTTTCAAGGTCGACTCGCGTTTCTTTGAGCAGCCTACAACAGCAGGAAGACGCTGTTGTGCGACACACAAGCGGCGTCAGCAACTCGCGCACGTGCAGAAGCGGTAAAGTATGCGAAATGCCCACAGGAGCGTCAGCTCAGCCACAGCACGCGTGGCCGGTGGCGTGCCTGCGCAGACCGGCCCGCACTGCGTAGGCCCCATCGCTCGACCTCTCTGGCGCGCTGCGGCTGTCACGCTCCGCAGTCATTCGTCACCGCGAGGGTGGGCAACAGCGACCGCGCGCGCCGAGAAGGAAGGATGCAGGAAAACCGAGTCCCCGGCCCCTGGGGGAGCCTCGTAAAGCCCCCGACAAATTCTTTGTTCTCGCGAACCGCGACCGATGTTGTCTTTTGCCCGGCGCCTTTGTAGAGCATTTCGTGTGTGCGTGCGGGTGACTCAGAACAACGGCAGAAGGCGGTGCAGCGGCCGACTTCCCCTCTTCACGGAGGTGGTTCGCGGACACGCTGGAAGATCCCGCTCGTTTCGTTGTTCTCGGTGATCTTTCGAAAGTGGGCCCTTTTCAGTGTACACGTGCAGTGAGCGCCTGGCTTGCCGCTCAGGAACGCTGCAGTGAGTGTGACGAAAACTTGTGCACGCCTAAACAGATTTATGGTATGAGAGACTGCACACCACGTCACTGTATCAAGGTCGCGTATCAACGAGGTCAGCAGTGACGAGAAGAAAAAGAAAGAAAGGAACCCGACTTTCCGACCTACTCCGGGGGCTGGAGAAATGATAGCGACAGCTGGGCCGTCTCCTCCTCCCTCTTCCCTTCCTACTTCAACGCCAGCATGTTCGAGGCCAATTCCGTTCACGTGACTGCACAATTACGTCATTGCCTCGACAGAACCCACAACCCTGCTCAGATGTGCAGTATTCACATTGGCCTGCAGAGAAGCCAGTAGTTTTCAGTTACGACATACGACGGCGGTGCCATTAATCCCCCAGAAGGGGCCAAGTACGCCTGTCACGGTATAAGAGAGAAAGAAAGGCTGTTTGTAAGCGCCCCAACTATTCAGATCAATTAAATGGTCGCTTCGTGATTAGATGTGTTGCTGATTTTAAAGGCAGTTTCGTGAAATAATTTTTTTTTTTAGCCAACAGCCCTCCGACTGCCTTCAAGCACCTTTTCAGAACTGCATACCGGCTTTGTCACAAACACCCATAACCATGCGCGCGTGAATGCAACAGTGGCTGGATCTCGCAGAGCAATTATGACAGCGCTCCTGGAGCTCTAAGCACGGGGCATTGAGACCCACATCGCTGTGTAAAACGCAGGGGCACCAGCGGTTTCACACGGCTTCTGTATCACGACCTGACGACAAATATGGCTGCGTACTTCGCACAGCCGTGGAGACTTGGCAAATCCTGTGCTTGCCTTACTCGGCACGACCTATAGGCCTCGGCCAGTGGCCCTACACAGCGCTATATTCATCCATTTTCTTTCTAACGTAGACGTACGCTAAGGCGTGTCTAGAAATTTAACCTGAGCTGAGAAATGCCACACTAAACTGGATGGAGGGAAGGACATGCACTAATACACCGACATGCACCGATGATGCTATCACCGTCTACTCTTAAAGGGGAAGATTAAGCCTGCCCCAAGTTTTTCGTTCGCTCCCGGTTCATGAAGAACTTCGCACAGCAGTAAAAAAATAAAAATGATGACTCAGCGGAGGCAAAAGTTTTGTCCCCGCGTCCATGTGGACGCATTCGCCAGCTGTACAAAGGCAGGCAGCAGTGCGTACAGGTTTAACGTGAGCTGTTGCTAAATTCCATCGCACACGACCAACTCTCACGAGCTCCTGCGTCTAGCGCACGATGCCCCCTTCCGGCTGAAGGCTCGGATTCGCAAAATCCGGAGTTCTCGTTACGGCCTCAGAGACGGTGCCCTGAGAGGCGTACACTGTCACCTGTCGGGTCAGGTTCGAAACGGGTGTTTGGCCCTGTTAGACAGCCCCTGGCGATTCACTCACTCATACACTCGCTCACTCTCACACTCACTAGCGCACTCATGCACACATTTTCGCACAATTGCACTCTCACTCATTCGCACACTCACTCGCGTACTCAATCACTCACTCACTCGCACATTTACTCGCTCGCACACTCAATCACTTACTCTCTCGTTCACATGTACTCAAGCTCACTCTTTGGCACACTCTCACTCACTCACTCACTCACTCACTCTCACTCACTCACTCACTCACTCACTCACTCACTCACTCACTCACTCACTCACTCACTCACTCACTCACTCACTCACTCACTCACTCACTCACTCACTCACTCACTCACTCACTCACTCACTCACTCACTCACTCACTCACTCACTCACTCTCTAGCTTACTAACTCGCTCACTCATCTATTATCCGCTCACTTAGTCACTTACTCTCTCGCTCTCACTCACTCAATGAAACACTTTCTCTCACTCGCTCACTAAGTCCTTCACCCAGTCGCTCGTTCGAAACGGACGACTAGCATTTTTAGACAGTCATCGGCAATTCGCTCACGCTCGCTGAAGCTGATCACACTGACTAGCGCATTCATGCACACATATGCGTACTCACTCACACTGTGACTCCCTCGTACACTCACTCTCTCACCTTCATTAACCCGCTCTCTCACTCTCACACTCACTCATATGTCCTATCACTTACTCGCCGGTACACTCATTCACTTCTATACTCTCTCGCTCACATGCTCTCAAGCTCTCTTTGACCCACTCACTCTCGTTCACACACTCGCTCACTGATACTCATTCCCACACTCGATCACTCAGTATTTCACCCAGTCGCTCGTTAGGAACGGACGACCGGCCCTGTTAGACAGTCTCCGTCGATTCACTCACACGCTCGCTCACTCCGATCACACTCACTAGCGTACTCATTCAGGCGTCTGCGTACACACTCGCACTGTAACTTTCTCGCACACTCACTC
This sequence comes from Amblyomma mixtum, assembly GCF_055824585.1. Taxonomy (NCBI): domain Eukaryota; kingdom Metazoa; phylum Arthropoda; class Arachnida; order Ixodida; family Ixodidae; genus Amblyomma; species Amblyomma mixtum. The sequence continues at coordinate 202,282,602 of NC_143014.1, forward strand.
TCTCACCTTCATTCCCTCGCACACCCATTCACTACTCTCTCGCTCACTCTTTGGTGCACTCGCTAACATAAACTCTCAATACTTCACTACTCACTTCACCACTCACTCACTCACTCACTCACTCACTCACTCACTCACTCACTCACTCACTCACTCACTCACTCACTCACTCACTCACTCACTCACTTCACTCACTCACTCACTCACTCACTCACTCACTCACTCACTCACTCACTCACTCACTCACTCACTCACTCACTCACTCACTCACTCACTCACTCACTCACTCACTCACTCACTCACACCAGAACCTAATAGCGGACTCTCGTTCAAACCTTGGACTTCGACCGATATTGCAACCGAGAGCGTACTTCGAGGCTGGCTGAAGGCTTGCTGCAGCTCCTGCCCCATGATTTACACAAACGAGGGATATCATCGCGATCCCGAACTAGAGCCGTGTGCGTTCGTTTACCAGACAAGAGCGCCGAAAAGCGACTGCAGCATCTCAAGGTGCCTGTGCAAAAGCGGCTGTTGTCAGTCCTGCCGGCGCAGGCGCGCGTTACGTTGAAGGCGCACGCCAGATGCCGCCGACAGGCAGTGAAATCCATCGGGCTGTTACCGCCGCTGGAACGAGGCGAGCGGTCGTCTTGACCTTCTTTCCGCCGCTGCGCCGGCGCAACTTTCACCTCCGCCGTCACCCACCGTTCACTTTCCCTGCCGTGTCTGCTCTCTCGCAGAGCCCACGGTGTAACGTACGCATCGAGGAGGGGGCTGCTGGTGTGAGGAAGGGGGTCTGACGGCAGAGAGAGTGCGCGACCGATGGATGAACTCGCGCACGGGGCGCACTTCGAGAGTAGCTCCCACACCGACGGCGGTCGGGAGACAGTAGTGAGGGGCAGCGTTTGCGGCAGCTACCTGTGGAGGCAGAATTAGCGTTGTTTTTTTCTTGTGCTATTTTTTTTTGTCTGCCCTTTGTAGATGAACTAGCAGTGCCGTCCCCTTTCCTGGAGCGATTTTGTAAAACAGCGCGGGACTCGCTTCAAGGCCAACAGACTGTGGGAAGTGCTCTGGACTCGTCGGCGTCGATATAGGGAGACCAACAGCATCGACCTCGACACATCGCCGAAGGAGCCCACATGAGCTGCGCCAGTGTTCTTCGGCCGGTCGTCAGTGGGGCACGCTGTGAAGCCTGATCGGCGATCGTTTTCTTGCATCTGACTCGTCTCGACAACGCGGTGCTTGCTGGAGACGATATCACGTTCTCGACGTCTTAGACAAGCTCGTCGAGTGGACTTTAGTGCCTGCAAGGAGGTATTGAGTGGCCAGCTTTCACACAACTTACTGAGGAAAACTGAGCTCACCTCAGCCACCCCAAGAAGAGTAGGGAGATTCTGCTACAGGACGCGCTCAGCTGGCGACCACAGTTCGGGATCGTGAGCGGTAGGGGGGATAAAGGGAGCTGCGCTGCCGTGGACTTTGGAAGAAAGTCCAAGTGGGCGTCAGCGCGCGAGTCGCATCGACGGCCTACCCGATGGATTGTGCGTGGTGAGACTGTGTCCCGCTCTGTGCCAACGACCGACGTAGCTGAAGTCAACTGTGATCAGAGAGCCGTGGACTCGCAACGAGACGTTAGAAATGCTGAACATCGTGGCGAGCACGTTTTCGGCAGTGTCCAGCGCCACGTCGGCCTTCTCGTGGCGGTACGTGATGCTGCTGACTGTGACCACGGCCACCCAGCGCGTGCTGCTCGCTACCATCGCAGTGGCCGCCTGCGTGTTCGTCTGCCAGGCCCTACATCGCTTCTACCGACTTTGGAAAGTGCTGCGCCCCATGGCTGGACCGCCGGACTGGTTCCCGCCCCTCTTCAACGTCAATTGCCTCAGAGCCGCGGCCCGGTACAGAGGCATCTTCAACACTTCCACAGGTACATGTTTTCACCTCGTAAATCTGCCCCAGCAAGGCAAGTCGCTGTCGGATTTGCATTTTGCGGCACCCTTTGCGGTGAATCCGCAGCACACCGTCCTATGCCGCTCGCCATGCTGGTTCATATTCTCGTTTTGATTCACTATGCTGTCCGTAAAAATCGTTGCATATATATGTATATATTTTTTTGAGGATCTCTCTTATAAACATGAAAACGTTAGTAAAAACGTAGTAGCGAGACTGTTACTACATTTTTGCTACATTCGTGCGATCTCTTGCTGTCGTGGTTGGGAAAGCAAACACACAAATGCGAGCTGTATCATGCTTCGTATAGCTGAATTGGTGAAAGTGTAGCGCCGATGAGGTAGCAGCCCTGAGTGTTCACTACGCGTTCAGAAAATTTCGGTGCCAATAACCACTGTGCCGCAGTGTCTAGCTACAGGTCTCGTATCCAAAGCGCAGGCATTCCAATTTGGTTCAATGTTCTGTGAAATAGAAAAAAAAAAACTGCGTTGATACAGATCATATTGTCCAGGTTATTTGCACTTTCGAACGTCACTGATCGCATCTCAAGGTATACCAGGATTCATGCTGTGAGTAGCTAAGATGAGACGTGCCAACAACTGCTAACGCCAAGAGTGAGTGAAAAACATCACTTGCTCTCGAGAGTATCAAATGTCGAGTAAGACGGGAGGGTCTCTTAGTCCAGGGCTGCAACGCATGCCCTGTCGTGCAGGTCTCCGCTGGACAGCTCGGCCTCCAACTGCTCCGGCTTGGGATTCTGTATGTGCGCGACTGCGTGATTTTCTGACAGCCACATGTTGTGTGGTGTAGAGTTGGTCTGTCTCCTCACCAGAGAAACATGACTCTTCTCGTACATACCTAAAAGTCCTGGACGAAAGCATTTTTGAGCGGGAAGCCGTTTATGAACGCAATTTTTTCATACAACGCAAGATTTCACTATAACAATCAGTATATCCGCAGATCACCCGACAGCAGTCTTGCATTTTCTTCCTATGAACATTCTTGCTATCGTCGAAAGCTTCCCCATTGGTTTTCTATGGCAGTCTTAACTGCTCGATGTGATCTATGGAAACACTTTAAAAGAATGATTTTGCTACACATCAGAAGAACGGACCATTAACTTCAATGTTTTCATAAGAATATCTTACAGTTTTCCAATTTTCCAGATTTTTGGCCGAGAATGTTGTACACGGTGTGAACCTCTACTGTTTGCGCATTTGACGAGCCATTGTTATTCGTATGAGTCGATTCATATCATAAACTGTTTCTGACTAGTACTTGCAGCAATACACGCATGAAACAACGATGTTTGGAGCATCCGATGTCTTGCTTTGCACGGAATTGTGCCTCTTAGACGTTATCTGCGGTGCCGCCCGCTCGGTCGGGAGTGCGCTGTGTGGATGACAGATTGAGGCCCTCAAGGAGCGAGTAAGACCACAAAGTAGGTGAGCGAGCTGCGCAACGCTTCAAGGCACAAGGCAATAACTAAAACCCCGTTCACTTAATTTTTGTGGCGTTTGTTTGAGGGCTAGTTGGTTCATTATTTAAGGAGTACCGCATTGCGCAGCACAAAGCACACACCTTTACGTGATGTGTGCTTTGTGTTGCGCTATGCTGAAGTCCTTCTTAAAGCCGCTCACTGAGTTGTGTGGTAATTTTGATACACGAGAAATTACTGACAAGTGCATTTTGGTCTGACAGTTAGTAGCGGCTGGTATGCTAACGATGGACACATTGGGGCAGAATTTCTCGGTAGCGTAGTAGAGCAAAAAGTGTTGCTAACGAAAAATGCCGACGAAAACAAAGCGCGCTGAAAACAACGCAAAAGCTTTGTAGCTGGCGGAGGCATCGGGATAAGTTTTCCTCACCAGGCCGCTTCAGTAGTTCCCAAACAAAAATACCGCCAATAAATCACGTTATGGAAGTGCGCCGCAGCTACGTGTTGGCACATTTTCAAGCGCGCATAAACACGAACGTTTCACAACTAAGGCTGTTATCAGCTTAGAAGGGTTGTTTTGTAGGCCAGTTGGCGATCCATGCTTCAAGAAATGCTTCGGCGCGGCAGACAAGGACAAGACGTAGAAAACACACCACAGAGCGCCAGGAGGTGTGTTTTCTACGTCTTGTCCTTGTCTGCCGCGCCGAAGCATTCCTTGAAGCTGTTATCAGGTAGTTGCCTAAAAAAAAAAAAAAAAAACAGACTTTCGCGTCTTGCATTCCTCTTGAGCAATATATATATATATGACTGCATGCATGCCCTTATTGCTCGCTCGTAAATACTCTATATGAGGCAGAATCGGCGCAGCTGTTCACGAAAGCTGCGCAAAAGCTAACTTTATTTCCGGCCCAGCCATTTATGTAAAGGTAAAGTAAAGTCGTGGTGCCAACATTGGTATGCTCGAAGCAGCAGTGCAGCTCTCAGATACAGGGCTGTGCGCCAAGGTCGCGAGAAAACTTTCTTCCCACTGCCTGTGTTCCGTAACCTTTTTGTCAACTGCGCCTTGCTACTGCAGGTCCACACAGTCGTGATATTACGGGAGCCTTCCTGAGATTATAAAAAAGAAAACAGCAGTGATGTTTACCTCAAAAGTTGCTGAATCCTTCTTTAAATATGGATATCGCGTGCTCCTGTTGGTCAGGACAGCCACTGACTAAGTTAAATTCTTTAAATGACTTGCATTCAAGCACAACCCATACAGGCAACGAAATCGTACAACATCCTAGCTCCGGGTCTAAGCCTAACAGTTTCCGTTTCGCATACTCCTTTTCAGCCTAAATTCTCTCCAGTAGTCAATTGCCGTAGACTGTTAATCTCTGTCAACCGCCGCGGTGGCTCAGTGGTTATGCTGCTTGACTGGTGACCCGAAAAACGCGGGTTCGATCCCGGCCTCGGCGGTCGCATTTCGGTGTAGGTGTAATGCTATATGCCCGTGTACTGTGCGATGTCAGTGCGCGTTAAAGGACCCCTGGTGTCGAAATTATCCGCAGCCTTCCACTATGGCGTTCCTCACACTGAGTTGCTTTGGGACATTGACTTTAAGAGCTCGTGGTTAAGCAAGCGGGTCCTATATCATAGAGATGACGGTGCCGTTAATGTTGCCGTTGGCTACTAGCGGAACTAGCCGTGCGATTAGCGCCTATATAGTTTGCTATATATCTGTACTCTCCTCAACACCACTGCAGTTGTTTCGGGTGAAAGAAAAGGAAAAACTCATTTCCTCTAGCATAACTTTGCGCCAGTACTCAGTCTTCCTTTCATGCATGTGTAGCCACCGGGCTCATTTTAGTGTTACTTCCATTATTACTGAGGGACTGCGAAAGGCTGCCAGGTTAGACGAAGCGCTAGAGCAGTGAAACGACACGAGCCGGACACCCTGCAAGGCCAGTTCAATTTTTATCACGGATGTACAAACAGCTTCAGGATCCTGGTTGTGAGGCTCTCACGGTCTTACTCAACTAGTGTTTTCGCTGTTATTCCGGAATTTTTATAATTTCGTATGTGGCTGCTGCATGCTGGTTTTTCCAGGTTCAGTGAGTGGCCAGCCGGTTCCTCTGTAAAATTCCGGGAATACATAAGTGCGTACCATTGCTTCAGAACTAGCCGCCTAACTCGCGAGTTAAAATACTTATTCGCAGGAACGACTAGCAGTGCCACTAAAGTATTGCGGCATACAGGCTGTGCCAAACGCGTGCTCTGCTTAAGAGTCGCTTTAGTCGCCTTGGCATCCTGTATCGGTGAAATCCAACAAGATTGTGCATTGTGAATTTATACCCGTAACTGCTTCTCTGAAGGCCGCGTTGTACTTCTCGACTCCTCTCCACATCCCCTGCCCCTATCAACAAAAGCGTAATGTGGAATGTGCTTTTACTCTTTACAGTATACCCCTCTCTTCCATTGCCATCTTCAGCACAGCCGCATATGGTCGGCTATAGAGAGTGGATATGCCTCATTACGGCAGGATTCATTTATGTTAAGCCTGCAAATCTGAATTTGTGGTTTGGTTTGCATCTCTAGCAGCCTTCGTTTTCGCACAACCGCACAGTGAAGGTGAACGCGAGTTTCTTTTTAGAATTAAAGCAAGACTTGGCATGAGAAATGCACTAATTTTTGTATTGCATTCTTTGTGAACAAACACTGTAATGCGGCAAAAAACATTACACGTAATGTTCATTCTAGTAGAAAAAAAAAGGAAAAAAATGCGCAGAAGAAAGTGGAAATGAGGATGGGCATTTACGAAAATTAGTCAGTAGTACTATGAAATTGAGCTGTTATTCAAGTAAAAGTAATCGTGGAGAAGCTGGTAAGCTTATAGCGCCCTGAAAATGATGGGTCAGAAAACAACAACTGCTTTTATCGCGATTTCTTTAAAGCTGAAGCGTTGGGAATCAAGTATCAGCGTGTTCTTTGTTCTACTCTCAGTATATTTAAGCGCATTGGTCGCATGAACTATTAAGCGCGAAAAGTAGTGTGCGAACAAATATTGACACATTTGTTTTCTATTGGGAGGTTAAATCCCAGAAGTCATGCTAACCTGACACGCAGAGAAATAGTCATGAAGGCGTCTGACATTAATACAATTTCCACTCATTCAGAGTCTATTTATTTCAAATATCACTGGCGGATAGAAAATGCTGAAGTGAAAACCAGAGCTTTCTTCCACGAAGCGCTGAGAGTAGGCCAAAAGTCCCTGTGCCACTTTTGTTGTAGCTAATCGGTGGTGTGCGGCTTGAGTTGCGTCTCCTTGCTTTAAATCTCTAGTTGGTTAGAATAACCGTATTCCTCACGCCTCTGGAGCCTTGGAGTGTTTCCTTAAAAATACCACTGCAAGGCAGAACAGCAAACCGGGCGACCTAGAAACTTTCGAGGAAGACTGCACCTTTAGAGCAGAGAATACACGGTGGAATTGTCTAGCGGTGAGTCTTGACAGCCCAGTACGTTTTCACTGACCGCACAAACTCCAGAAAATGTTTCCGATCAGTAATGAGGTCAAGCAACGCCGGGCTTCAGAGTAATACTCAAAACTCACTCATTGAGCATTTCATTCACGAATGTTAGCCAAATTCGTATCTTGAGAAGCCAGGGAAAAAAAACAACGTCATTGTCATCATGCACAGGCCTCTGTCTTCTTCCTGTTTTTGGTGGGGGGCACTGGGATCCATATATCACGAGATCCTCCATGGCCGCTGCCGCCGCCACACGTTGCACGCCCAAAACGTGCGCCCGGAGGAGGAATGCCCGCATTTCCGTTTCTGAGGCGGCCGCCGCCGAAGCCTCGTCTTTTCCTGGTGTCCCGCATATATACACAGAGAAATTCAGCGGGCCCTTTTGAGAGCGCTTTTTAACTTACGCGCATGACTGATGCTGGCTTTTTCGCCATTTGTTTTTTTTTTTTCCTCCAACCTTCCACGGTTGTCACATGGATTTGGGCACAGAAGAGGGGGGAGTGACAGCTTCTTTTTTTTTTTGCGCTTTTTCCTCTTTTCGTTTCTCTTTTTTTCCAGTTCAAGTTTCCGCAGCATTTGTACTTTCTTTCTTTCTAGATATTTTGTTCCTATTTTTTTCCCATTGCGCTGACTCGTGATATACCCCCTGCGTCTGGAAGTCAGCGCGCGAGAACATGTTTTATGTAACAGCTTTGCCTGGAAGTGAAAGCCTGCATGCGACAGCTCACTTCGACAAACTGTCCTGCCTTTTTCGACGGCTTCTTCTTTTTTTCCCGCCTGGCCGAATATTGGCCCCGCAAAGCAACGCCTTCCTTCGGCGTCGACGGCGATCCGCACACACGTCCCCTGGGTTCGCTGTTGACGTTGCGTCACGGCGCGAGTTTGCATAAGGTGGCGAGCTGCAGGGAGAGCGCAAGCTGTCGGCCCGCAGAATACGTCCTCCGTCCATGCGCTCTGCGAAAGTTGGGGCACGAGGAAGGTTTCGCGTTGGGTCTACGGCTGTAGCTAACCTTTAAACACGGATACTCGTATATGGGAGTAATAAGGGAATAAGTTGTCCTCTAGCGGACTGCCTATTATAAAAGGGAGTAAATTACCCAGTTTACTCTCTTTTCACTCCTTCCTTCTTAGAATGTAGCCGCGCTGCCAGGCCATGCTACCTTCGGGCCGCTCTTCTAGTGAGCCTTTTCCAATTAACGTACCCCCGCTCTTGCCGTATTCTTCGGTTTGCCTTCTTAGGCTTGATGAACAACATATGCGCCATTAGGTCGTCCGCACGCGGAGGAGGTCTCTTCTAGAGAGTCAGCTTGTGAGCCTATACAATATTGGCTTTCGCGGGCGCTTCACTGCTTCGCATAACTTTATAACCTCATGAAATCTTTCTGCTGTGCACATAATACAAAATGATAATACAGAATGACAATACAAAATGATGTCACGCGTCTGGCGTTGGAAAGGTCCTGCTTTGCTCACAAATTTCTGCCCTTATGAACTTGCTCCACTGATTCGAATGCTCCCTATCATTCACGTCTTCTGAACGGTGTTATTATGGGTACAGGCAAAGGTGAACACTACTGACAACAATAAAAAAAAAAAAACTTCTAGGATGCAAGAAAAACCTTTTACCGCACCGAGGTGATGTTTCCCAAAGCAGGTTTACTATGGTTGCGGCACACTTTTAGGAGATGGCTAGGAAAGCGTCAAACGTTTTGTTCTGTCACCAAAATGTGGCTGTCTTTGGCAATAGCATTTCACCTTATTCACATTCAAATGATCGGCTTGGAAGCTCGGACACACCTCAGCGTTCCATCCACTTCTGGATGCTTAGTTAAAAATAATCTTTAGGAACTGCCACAAAACGCCATTCGCATGTCAATCCCACGACCACGTTCATCTCTAAGCTGTTCTAAAATTTCCTGCCTTTCAAACGAGACCTCAGTTTTTGTGACACTGAGAATTCACGCGGATAAATCGTAGATCTCGAGCTCTGAGCACGAGCTGTGCTGGCACTCTTCTTTAATTACATTAGACACTTCCGCTTTTTCCTTAACTAATGGCAAAGCTAGAGCCGCTGATTATTTCCTGTGACCCGGCAGAACGTGTGCCCTTTCATCAAAGAGGTTGTTGCGCGCGAGGGTTTACACCAGGCGACACCGATACGTTGAATACTCTAACGCCAATTTATAATAGCCCGAACAGTAGAACACGTCTCTTTTTTTTGTCGGTCTTTGTTGCGCGACAAAGAAGGACGCCCTCCTCACGCTTGACATGACCTCGGCAGGAAGGAAATAACTGCGCGTTTGCATATGACGGTAGTAAACGGTAGTGAGGGAGACGCAGGCAGCATAACAAACAATGCGAAGCTCGCGTTACTTGTTGGCGCCTTCGTCTATTTAATTCTGTACTGTCACGCGTATAAGTTAAAGCGCTAGTTCTACGAATAACCAAGTGCCCCCCTCCCCCAAAACCTTACTCAGCAATGGGAATTCTTTAGCGAGCGGTACCGCACAGAGGTGAGCGACACGAACACGGCATCTTTCTGGAGGCTCAGCCGCCGCGGTGGCTCAGTGGTTATGGTGCTCGGCTGCTGACCCGAAAGACGTGGGTTCGATCCCGGCCGCGGCGGTTGAATTTCTTTGGAGGGGAAATTCTAGAGGCCCGTGTGCTGTGCGATGTCACTGCACGTTAAAGAACCCCAGGTGGTCGAAATTTCCGGAGCCCTCCACTACGGCGTCTCTCACAGCCTTAGTTGCTTTGGGACGTTAAACCCCATAAAACCAAACCAAACCAAACCTTTCTGGAGGCTCAGACTCAAAACAAGTGTAGCACCTCTGAAGCGTGGGCCTTCGTGATAGCATCGCTACGCACATGGCATCAACACGTAGTTCGCTCTCCAAATATAAATTAGTGCGCCTTACAGAACGCATCGGATAAATTTCGGGCCAGTGGTCGTGCGCACGCTCATTACACGACACGGTGCGTCGCGTCATTGGCAGGTGCGAGGTCTTTACGGCCGTTAGACGTCGACAAGCGCGCACGAGCATCGTCGACGCACTGTGCGTTCTCCGTTACGGTGTGTCAGCGTTTCATCGGCGGATCGCTCCCCGTTACCTCGCTCGGGAGCGACTCGCGAGCGTCATCTTTCGGCAAAAGTAAGGCACGCTCCAGAGCCGCGTGTCTGCTTTCGTCCCAGAGAATGTTTAGCGAAAACCTGAAAATGTTCAGTCATTGTTCCGAAAATGTTCAGAACTGTGTCGTGCGCGTTCGCCCCGAGCGTTAAGAGGGCCCGAACATGGACTTCCCCACCGGCAGCGGGAGGAAGTGCCTAGCGCAACTTCCGCTCCAGTAGGCTCTAGACTGTGGCAGCCGCGGCGCGCCGTCGCTTGAGAGGTTGGCGTAAGCCGCTCGGCGCGGGCAGCGGCGAGCGTTAGCCCCGCTTTCGCCTTCGCTCATGCAACGGGCGAAGTCAAGGCCAAGTTGAATGCATTGTAGGTCAGACGGGAACGTGTTTATTGTTGCCCTGCTTTCTTTCCCGCGAGAGAGGAGAAATGTGGGAACGATAGGTGCGAGGAGGAGGACGGCGAGAGAGGCGCAAAGTTGTGCAAGGCCGAAAGCGAAGAAGAAAAGGAAACGGAATCGACCCCCATTCCTTTTCTTTTTCGTCTCCTTCGCCGACGGACGCGAGTTACGCCAGCGCGAGCGAACGACCCCTTCCGTCCCCAATCTGCTGCCGGGCGGCTGAGAGACGCGGCGTTGCACGAACGCTGCAGGCACAGGCGGGCTTCCCGTTTCGAGTGTCTGCGCTCCTCGGGCTGGAAGCGCTGCCGAAGGAACGCGGCTCGGTTTAACTGGAGCTCTGTTACCGCCGGCGTTGGAAAAGCTGCTAATCGCGGCTGTGCGATCCGCAAGTGAAAGTGCAATTATGTTGGCAATGATCCCACATATCGAGCTAAATAACGCTGTGTTCATTTTCTTTGTGGACGTTTCCGATTACCTTCTACATCTACAGCTGCTTTTACTGCAAGGAAATAGATCAATAATCTTATGAATAGAGAACTATCCCATTGAGCTCATGACGGAATCGCGTACGTATCATCATCATCATCAGCCTGACTGCGCCCACTGCAGGGCAAAGGCCTCTCCTATGTCTCTCCAATTAACCCTGGTCTTTGCCAGTTGCGGCCGCCGTATCCCCGCAAACTTCTTAATCTCATCCGCCCACCTAACTTTCTGCCGCCCCCTGCTACGTTTGCCTTCTCTTGGAATCCGCTCTGTTACCCTTAAGGACCAGCAGTTATCTTGCCTTCGCATTACACGCCCTGCCCAAGCCCATTTCTTCCTCTTGATTTCAAGTAGGATGTCATTAACCATCGTTTGTTCCCTCATCCACTCCGCCTGCTTCCGATCTCTTAACGTTACAGCTGTGATTTTTCTTTCCATAGCTCGCTGCGTTGTCTTTTGCTTAAGCTGAACCCTCTTTGTTAGCCTCCACGTTTCTGCCCCATAGGTGAGTATCGGTAAGATACAACTATTGTATACTTTTCTCTTGAGGGATATTGGTAAACTGCCATCCATGATCTGAGAGAACCTGCCATATGCGTTCCACCCCATTCTTATTCTTCTAGTTATTTCCCTCTCATGATCCGGATCTGCAGTCACTATACCTGCCCTAAGTAGACATATTCTCTTACTACTTCCAGCACCTCGCTACCAACTGCGAACTGCTGTCCCCTTGCTAGGCTGTCGAACATTACTTTGGTTTTCTGCGTGTTAATTTTTAGCCCCACCGTTCTGCTCTGCCTGTCTAACTCATTGATCATGCTTTGGAGTTCATGTCCTGAGTGGCTTAGCAAGGCAATGTCATCAGCGAATCGCAAATTATTCAGGTATTCTCCATTAACTCGTATCCCCAACTTTTCCCATTTCAGGCCCCGGAATACCTCCTGTAAGCAGGCGGTGAATAGCATTGGCGAGATCGTGAGATCGTGTCGGAATTTTATTGCTGACTTTTGGAGAACTATAGTAGCTGTGCAATCGTTATAAACATCTTCCAATATTTTCACATAACACTTTTCTACACCCTGATTCCGCAATACCTGCATGGCAGCTGAGGTTTCCACTGAGTCACATGCTTTCTCGTAATCAATGAAGGCTATATATAGGGGTTGGTTATATTCTGCGCATTTCTCTCTCACCTGATTGATAGTGTGAATGTGGTCTATTGTCGAGTATCCTTTACGAAAGCCTGCCTGATCATTTGGTTGACTAAAGTCCAAGGTTGTCCTGTCTCTATTAGCGATTACCTTAGTAAATACCTTGTAGGCAACGGACAATAAGCTGATTGGTCTGTAATTCTTCAAGTTCTTGACGTCTCCTTTCTTATGAATTAAGATAATGTTAGCGTGCGTTCGTATCAACTATGTATGTACTTTCTCACAAATAAGCGCTAACTTGGGAAATGCTCCTTGACTGCTTAGTTTCATTTTGTTGACTGCATTTTATCATTGTGTACCTTGCACTGTTCTGACTAGTTGTGAGCCTTCTTCTGAGCGATTTTAGCGGAATCGCTCTATGTGGCTATAAGCTGTGATTGGGGCTCTCGATGATATTTGCAAGAATGTATTAGAGACATAGTGCATAATCTCAGTTGCGAGTGTGCGCCCATGTTATTGCTTTCTTGTGTCGTCTGTCGTTACGCTTTTTGTATCGCTTCACAGGAACCAATTCGCGCCCCAATTTGCGTTTTTGAGCAGTCAACAAGTTTGCTAGTGTGAAACCCAGAACCGCTGCACCATTTTGGATGGCGCTGATTACTTCATATCTATTGTGCACCACAGCCACAGAACTGTTTTCTGCGCTTCATTTCATTCTTACGACCTCAGTTGACCGTCCTCTTAAATACGCAGGGTCTTCCCTATTGTCTGCTAGAAGAAAGATATCAATAGCATGCATACCCGCTGAAAGTGAAGCGTTTCGGCTTGTTCTTACGATTCCACGCAATAAAATAAGACCTTATCTTCTCACTGTATTTTTTTGGTTGGTATTTCTCTAACACAGATTGCATAAAGTACTGCTCAAAGTAGATGCCCTGTTATGTATACACTTTCTACATTTATTGTTCCTTTCCAAATTCATATGTAGTGTTCACATTATCCAGAGATTTACTTTAACGAATACACTGTTTCACTAGCCATGACCTCATGTTCCAAGGCTTGCCTTAGTTGACGGTGGTTTTCATTGTCGCATGCCCTATCAATATCTAGGAAGGCTACTTGCGATGGCCTTTCCACCGCTGAAGCAATTGCAGTACACCAAGTGACAAACTGCATCTTTTGTTTGATTACGTTGATTGATATTTTGTTCAATTCCCCTGGCACCCCAGTCTTTTTTTCCGCCCCCTTAGAGGGCCATTCAGTGCTTCTACTCTGCACGAAATCAACTTGAAACGTTACTGGCTTGTAGGACTTCGTACTATCTCTCCCCCTTTCCCTTTCTCCTATTACCCTCCTGCTTGCTCTAATTTCCCTAGCTTTAACTTTCCTTAAAGCGGAATTCACTCCCTGTCTGGTTTCTTCCGCAGTCTAATCGGCATCCTATCTAAGCATGGTGCAGCGTGCATAGTGTTCTCCTTTCCGTCTCTTCGTCTCATTTCAAACAATGACAATGCGAAAATGCATACAGTCGAGAGTCTTAAATCTTTGAAGATTTCTCTCAACTTTTCTCAAATAGGCTGAATTGTCGTCTTTGTTGCATGACAACATATTATCGTCATCGCATGCGTTATTTCTGACTTTGTCCTCAGTGCTGTCATATCATTCCGCAATGTTCTTGAGGCCTACTGATCTTTTAATAAAAATTCAGGGGGAGGAGGGGGGAGCACTTAGTTGCCCTAAAGTGCGGTGAGGCGAAATCATTTAGCGCGGTGTTGCTGCTTGTGTCATTTGTGTGTGGTTAAGATGTTAGTTGCGTACACAATAGTTTGTGAATCTTAAATGCTGGAGACACTGGAGGGCGTTTGGGAGGCATCCGTCTGATTCGACGCCTTTCTGTAAACACTCTCCAGCGTCCTAGACAAGGAGAACTACTTATGCGTTGGCAGGAAGTCGAGTAGCCATCCGCACGCTCGGCTGCGGAACGAAAGGATGGTGGTTCGAATCCCATCGCGTATAAAAATTTTTTTATTGGTCTGACTAGAAAGACAGAGGCGATGGAGAGCGCACGACAGCGGCGGCGGCCCCGGCACGCTAGCTATGCGCCGCTACTGCACATGCGCAACTTGCGAGCGCAGCGGCGGCACTTCTGAGTCACCCGCGCAGCGACGGCTGCGGCGCGCCAGCTGTGCGCAGTGTGACGTCCCTGCTCTTCGCGCATGCGCAGTATGGCCTTTCCTCGGCTCCGCGAAATGGCTCCGCGACTAGCGTAGTGTTGCTTTCGGAACAAAATATCCTCCAAACACCAGTAGCATTTTTCCTTGAAGAGTTCTTTGGACTGCCTTTGTTTTCTTTGTTCTATTCTCATTTCTATTTAATAATCTTTAGTAGTCAGCCTTCACCTTTTCCCTGGTCTTCTGTTTTCTTTGGACGCTTCTGTTTCTTTGGAGATTGTCTTCTTCATATCTAAGGCCCAGCAACAGGTTTTTTTTTACCTCTTCAAATGTTTTTAATGAACTCAGAATTGGTCTCCTCCTGAACTGCCCCTATTATCTCGCCATACAACTACGGTTTGTTTGTGTCCCTATTGTATTTTTCCAAAATTTGTCACATAGACTTCATCTCCTCCTGCCATAGCTTATGGGAGACTGCAGTACGTGGATCAAAACTCTGGTAGCGGCGGATTTTCTCGGTTTGAGTTACAGTGCCAGGCTAATTTTTCTTTGCACACTTGCTATTATCGTTCAGAGAACTGAGTTTATTCCTTCGTTTACCACTTTCATGAAATCCGCCTTTTAATGTAGTCTCAGACAAAGTGGAAGTTAGGTTTCTTTGGTTTTGTAGGGTTTAGCGGGCGTCCCTTACACCGACTCATGCTGTAAGGGACGCCGTAGTAGAGGGCTTCGGATAATTTCGACCATCTACGATTCTTTAACATGCCAGCCGCCGTGGTGGCTTAGTGGTTAAGGTGCTCGGCTGCTGACCCGAAAGACGTGGGTTCGATCCCGGCCGCGGCGGTCGAATTTCGGTGGAGGCGCAATTCTAGAGGCCCGTGTACTGTGCGATGTCACGTTAAAGAACCCCAGGTGGTCGAAATTTCCGAAGCCCTCCACTACGGCGTCCTAGCCTGAGTCGCTTTGGGACGTTAAACCCCCATAAACCATAAACCATCATTACCATCCACTGACATCGCACAGTACACGGGCTACCTAGCATTTCGCTTCCATCAAAATGCGACCACCGTGGCCGGCATCAAACCCGCGTCTTTCGGGCCACCAGCCGAGCACCGTAACCACTGAGCCACCGCCGCGGCTTGGTTAACAAATTATGAAACAGAATACAGTTGAGTCTTCTGGTCCTGACCATAGCCTCCTTCCCCGCGGGCCTTTTGTTATAGTTTCCTTCACGTTTGCTTTCTTTGCCGGACAGCTAAATAGAATAATTTGCACTCTACACTGCAAGGAAAGCGTAGCACACTATAGGATGGTTCATAGGTGGTGGTAGCCGCACAGTGGCGTATACCAGGGCCATTTGGCTGCTGGTCGTGCCACTGCGTCCACCCGCTAATGTTCTTCGAGCTGAGCAGCGCGCATTGCTGTCCAGGCTCCTTCCGCGGCTTAGCAGCCTCCGCCATCAGACACTCTTCTTAACCGGGCGACGCGCTTGGCGTCCTTCATCGCTTCTGGAGCTTTACGTGCCGCCGCCGCTTTCAGCCGCCCGTACCTGTAGTAATGGGTAGCGCACTCAGCATCCCACGCTGCTTTCACTGTTCGACGCGCCAAAGCGCTCGCCAGCTCTTTTTCGGCCTTAGCGACACGTTTGGCAGCCTTGGCCGCCCTCTCATATTAGTGTGCGGCGGCATTAAACTGCCACTGGCGACACAGCCGAGCCTTTCATCTCTCAACTCCATCGGCTCATTTGTACAGCCATGGTGACAACACTATACTGGCTCCAAGCGCGGAACGAACAGATGAAAGATGAGGAAGACGACGAATTACAGCACACAGCTCGAGGGGCTACCAATTAGACCACACCGTGTGAGAGGCTGTAGTTATAGCCAAGTGGTCGAAGACATCGGAAAACGAAGATGATATGCTGGCGCCGGCGCTGGTTCGAATCCTGCTGAGGTGTGAAGTAGTTTTCTCCTGACTGCCGTTCTGACGAGAAAGTTCGAAAGTTTTCGGATAAGTTCGGCTTCCTGTTTGCCTCAGTTTGCCGGGAATGGGAGCCTGAAAACGGAGTAACCGAGGCGAGTGCCCAATGAGCAGCATACAGTTAAAACAAAGCTGAATATGAAAGTGGCCAAGAGTCGAGGCAGGTGCACGCTTACTTCGCGTACAGCGAGTAGACTAAACCTTCCATACTGTAAAAAAAGCCGCATCTTCAAGAGTTGTCGCGAAGCTCGTGCCGATATTTCAGACATGTGGGCATGTGATCGCGCGTCTATAGCGCGAACCGTATACACGCGAGCACACCAACAGGGTGGGACCGCATGATGGCCTAATGGCGGGGCGTTTGCCTCATAAGCGCCACTGGGTATGGGTTAGAATTCCTGCGCTGCCAGAAAAATTCGCTGACTGAACAAAAGAACAAATAATTGACACAAGCGTCCTCAACCTAGTGGTCGACCTTCGTCGGCGTGAAATGCTTGAAAAGAAAAGAAAAGTGCCGCTTGTTCTCAGCGATCTAGTGTCGATGGAAGAAAACCAAGCCTGAGGTGCTGCCTGATCCCGACGAACATCGACCGCCATAAAGCTACGTTAATCAAGGTGCAGCCACATTACAAATACTAATTAAGAGAAAGAAAAAAGCACTTCCTCGCCGGAGCAGGGCTCTTCTGTGCCACGGTACCTGGCTGTCATCACCCGTATAGGCCTTTCAAATAACGAGCAAGCTCACTCATTCCACAAGCCCTTGATCGAGACCTTGAGGCCACTTAAAAATTTATCGCACTGAGCTTCAAAGGGTGTGCTGATCAAGGCCTCGGGATTTGTTTTCTTTTTTTTTAGATAACGGGATTCACCCCGCGCCGTGCAGTTCGATGTGTTGCGAGTCCCGTACACAGTTGAGGAAGTTTTCAGTATCGTGTGATTCCGCGCATAAGCTGGCTATATAGTTCAAAAGCGTAGCTTTTTGGGCTTGTTGGTGCATGAGCATAGCGAGATAATATAGCGCAGAGTAGGACAGGACACAAGAAGACAACACGAACAACACGAGCGCTAACTTCCAACAAATTTTATTTCACACATGCATCATATTTATACACAAAAAACACCTCATCACCTGTGCTATCAGTCACGTTGTCTGAGAAACGAGAGTTCTTTATCAGATAAAAAGATAGAAGGAGTGTCCTGTCCTACTCTGCGCTATATTATCTCGCTATGGCTATATAGTGCGCTCTAGGAATTCTGATGCAGTCGATACATGTTCGTTTTTTGCAGAGAGGCGTACTTTTTACGAGACTATGAAGCTTTTTTGCGATTCATTCGAAATAAAACTGCAAGAGAAGCAATAATTTTTACGCGCCAAAGTCACCCTTGGGTTCTCAGGAGTACCCCTGAGGAAGACTCCGGTCTTCGGTATTCGGGCCGTCGTATTAAGTGAAGTGCGACGCGGAAGGATGAAAGTGTTTGCGCTAAGCTTTATTTGTGTGTGCCACAGGCGACAGGATATCGAAGGCTACATTTCCTGAAAATGTAGACAGTGAAGAGATAGCGAACCAGCTGCAAAAAAAAAAAAAAAGAAAGCCATGGTCGGGACCTCTTGCCGCGTATCAGCACAAGCGCTTCTTGCACCTGTTAGGCTTTATTTTTTATGAAGTTACTGCTTTTGTTCAGCCTGACGGCCTTTTCTGCTCACTTTAAAACTGACTAGGTGTTGTGGAAAGATGAAACCATATCCAGCTTTATGGACCTTTTTACTGCGTACAGCTTGATTGAGCGCGCGTGCGTGTTGGGCTCTGCTGAGTGTGCGCATTAGATGCCTATATGAAGTCCGCCAATCAGAACGCTGCTGGCACAGCCCAGAGTAAATATGGCTGTACCTAAAAAAGGCAAACGTGAAAACGTCTATATGCCATCATCTGAAAAGGTTCCGTTGCAAGTGTATGACTCATGACGCAGGTATTTTAGTGTGACCGTATACAACCAAACATATGCAAGAAATTCCTGTTACGTCAATGAGAAGCCTAATTGGCCAGCGTGAGGAGCGATGATTGAGCACGGCACTGACGATATCTCATTTGAGTCATGACTAGCTGCGAGAGAGGCGGCGGTCAATCACGCCCTACTACATTTACTGAAGTTCGGCTGTTGTCGTGGTTAACCAGACATACACCAGAGATCAGACAAGAGTCGAAGTGGGGCGGGGGGGGGGGGGGGGGGGATTACGCGGTAGCTAACCAGCAGGATCTGATTCTGCCGGGAACGGAAGGGAACATTAAAACAACGTGCGTGGATGAGCAAAGCCGATGAGCGCAATAATAACAGAGGGCAGGTTTCCGTCCGGTTGGAATTCAGTCGCAGCGTCGGTGTGTTCGCTCTGCGACTGACCAATGGGCAGCGGCGAGACGGCGTGTGACGTGGGGTCACATTGGAGCTATTGCTTGGGCGGAAGCAAAACTGCTTATTCTAATCGAAACTTACGAAGTATTGCCTTCCATATACAAGCACTCTGGTTATAACATCATCAACACATTCCGTGTAGCGTTCATGTTGCGTTTAATCAGGGGTTGCCTATGACAACGTCAAGCAACCTTGCGTGTCCCTCCAACCGAATTCGCTGGGTACGCGTTGCACGTGAAAACAATGACCAAAAAGCTTACTGCGGCGTCATCGATTACGGCGAATATTTTCGTTCTAGTCACAGCATGTGAAACGGGCCTTAGACTGCAAACACGCTTACATTATTTAGAGGCTACCATGAGGAAGGGAGACTCGATGCATCCATATTTGCACGAATCGTCCATGTGCGTCTCAATGTGTTTGTGAGGCGCAAAACTCATTTACATCCATCACCAGCGAACCATTTTTGCGAGTTATTACTAGCATGGCGTTCGAAATCCCTCAAACATGCGTACAGTACGCATGTTTGAGAACGCTCTTTCGTGAGAACGACGCCCCTGCCGCTTTTTTTCTTCTCTGGCCGCAGTCGTGTACCCTGCGTCTAGTCTCTATTGACAAATCCTTGACGGAGGGCACGATCGGCAGGTTTGGTTACCAGATGAAAGGGTTTCATGATCCGCAAATCTTGAAGACCAAAAAGGAAACAAACTCTGCGACTGCAAAAAGAAAAACTGCTACATGAGAGACACCATGTCAAAAAAGAAGATGCCCAGGTACAAAGGAACCCATACAGTTATTAAATACTTGCAGTGATTGTGAAAAACAATGACTAGGGGCGAAATGCGCTGCATACTATGTTGTTGACTTACTATCACCAACTAGACCGACAACAGCTCTGGTTACGCTAGTTTTCAGTGTTCTCATGGCGCATTTTCCGCACAGCCTCAGTGAACAAGCGCCTGCTTCCTTCCAGGTATCAGCCTGACCGTTTTTTTACCGTGTACTCGACGACAAGCCGTCTTCAACCTGTCCCTCTCCTCATCCTAGTATTTTGCGCAGTTCTTTCCCCTGAATTTTTCCACGCTACTTCCAATAGCTGAGGCGGGGTGGTGTTTGTTCTACTTCACGCGTCACCGAGTGTGTGCCATCCGCCTTTGTCGATGAAACAGTATGACTCAGAACGCAGAACTTTTTTCCCCAAGGCAGTTCTCTTGAATGTTTCCCTTTCGTATGTGCGAAGTCAAACAATGGATGTGGGACAGCACGTCGCCTCACCATCGTGCTCCATCCAAAGATATGTGCTTGCGATCTTGCGCTGCTCTACTCGGCAAATGCCTTCTCCGAAGCCTTCTGGACAAATCTTCCCCTTTTGCAATGCGTATGAGTTTGCGAAGACATACACTAGAGAAACGTCGAACGGTGACGTCTGGCGAGTTGTTGTAGAAGCCCCAAAAGCGGAAAAAGAATAAGGATGTCGTCGTCACTTTCGGAGAAAATTCGCTGTGCGTCCTACTGCCTATTAAGGAAATTAGCGCGTGTTCCACGCATGCATGCAACAAAAAAGAGCCACTACGCATACAATGAGATCTCGTAATGGCGAAACGGCCTATTACAAGGCAAGGGATGTAATGAAAGAAACGAAGTTATCTCCGATGAGCCCCGTAATTACTCGTGTAATAACTACCTGGTATCAGAGGTGTAAAACATGATAAAACAAAACACTTTCCTTCCAAGCTGTAAATTAACCAGTCGTTTCGTTTGCCGTGGCCGCAGCCGCTGGAAACGCACTCATTCCGGTCAATTTTTCGCGTCAGTTCTTGCTCTTGCTCAGTGGACATCGTCTAATGTGTCAATGTTTTCTATTTAAGTCGTAGACAGTTTAATCCAAGTTGGCCAAAGTTGGCCGTGCTCTTCTATCTGCGAGGTGTTTTTCTCAGCTCAATATCTAACGCAGCTACCCTTGTTTGGTAGCAGAAATTTATTTATTTATTTATTTATTTATTTATTTATTTATTTATTTATTTATTTATTTATTTATTTATTTATTTATTTATTTATTTATTTATTTATTTTCAATACTCTCAAGGCCCGGAGGCATTACAGAGAGGAGGGGCATACAAAATCAAAAGTAATTTTCTTGAAATGTTTGACATCGGTGATTTCAGCGATGAAGGCAGGGAGGTGGTTCCAATCATTTGCAGTTCGAGGAATATATGAATCCAAGCAAAGGGTGGTTTTTAACCACGACCGTAAATTAATTTTACGGTAGTGGTTTTGATTTCGGCCGCCTGAAATTGAATAATTCACTCGAAAATACGCGTGAGGAACCGATGTGGAATGGGCGAAACACTTACAATACAATGGCACTAGCGATTTTTTTTTCTTTTACGCCTACCAACCTTAGAACTGCGCACTAGCTACGCGAAAGCATTTCAGCGGCTCCGCTGACCGAGATGTTCTCCCGCCTATTCCGGAAGGACCTGTACAAATTGCAGCCATGGACCTCTCTTTGGGACTAACAAGCGGAGAAACTTGAGGGGACGATCTATTGTGCGGCGGGTTACCTTGCGTACGACGGCAAATGAATGCAGTCACGATACTCCTTAAAGTAGTACGGAGAGCTGCAGTCAACCGAAAATGCCACAGCACAAGGCGGCTGTGTCGTTTCTTGAACAGCAGCCCCATTATAGAGAACGCAATGTACTGATGGTCAATGTCGTTTGATACCTCGATGTTACTGGATGACGTACGTCGTGTTTATTAGTCCAACTTTGTTTTTTATTATTATTATTGTTTTCGACGCGGCTATAGTACGCAAGAATGAAAAAGTTCTTAAGCTTCTCTGAGACTGGTGGGGCATGTTTGCTCGCATGAAGAAAACTAAAAGAATAAAAGGGGCGACAGAAACGAGTTTTCGTTGCAAGAAAACAACATTGTATGCACTCGAGTCACTGCACAACACGCCTTCCAAACTCCCGAAGATTGGCCTCAATGGTAAAAAAACAAAAAAAAAACAGAATTTAATCTATTCTTACAGGTACCTAGTTAAGATGAGCCAAGCGTGCTCATCTTACGCACTACACGACCCACTCTAATCAATATTAAATGCTTTGACTTTCGGTTATTTTGATGTGAATGCCTTTAAATATATCGCTACCATTGCGCTATGAACGGTTATCTGGGCCTAAAAAGTCATTTTACAAAGAACACACTATCTTCTGCCCCTGGGACGAAACTGTTCATAATAAAGCGGTTCGTATGGAGAATATTTTTAGCCACTACAAAGACTCCCAGCTTATTGTAGCGCTGGTTTTGAGCAAAATTTTACCGACAGAGTTCAAGCGGGAGTGTTGTCATCTCCGCGATGAATTTCATGAAAGGGAAAACGCACTAAGCGGCGTAATTAAGTATAACGCCAAGCTCAAGAGTTTTTTTCTCTCTCTTTTTTTTTGCGAATACCTGGAAAAGAATCATGGCCGTCCATAAATGAATAGCTATGTGCCCTAAAACGAATTGTATAAGCTGAGTACTAAAGAAAGCATCTGGTAAATATTGTACCGTAAAGGTGACGACAGCAGAGGCAATGAGGAAGACACCGAAAGAAGGCTTCTAAAAGAAACTATCTATTGGGCTGATCTGCGCCCACAGTGAACTGAATGTCCCGGCGACGGCGAAAGCAACAAGCTTGCACAGCGGTCGTCGAACAGAATGCCCGCCGCTCTCGGCCATGCGCAATTTACGGCTGACAATGAACTTTCGAGATACGGTGTAAAAAATAACCACATTAGTCTAACAACGTTGAATCACTGCAGTCTGGCTGCGATCCTTCGAGATAAATCTGGTCGCGTCTTGCATCACAAGTAAAGCGATAAAACCTCGTGCTGGCGGCGTTAAACACGAACATATAAACATTCAAAGTTCCGCGGCAGCATGATACAAATTTTTATTGTACCGCGCACTGCTGCGTACGAGAAGCGCATCGTAAACAAAGAGTATGCGCAAAGAACCTCGCATTATGTGCACACTTTCTTCAAAATTTCGCCACCATCCTACACAGAGGCCTGTTTTGCGTTATTTCCGTGCCGCTTGCTGTCTGCGTGACGCAGCAAAGTGGTGACATGAATAAGTAAAAATTTGGCTTAGAATACGCGCAAGTATTGGACGTTTTACTGGTACCGATAGGGCGTGACAGTGTGGCCTTGCGCCAGAGGTTTTTCTCATTGTGCCACACAACACTCTTCGTTCATCGAGTCACGAGTGCTTGCACTGCTGTACATCGCTTAACATAACAGCGTTCAGAAAATCGATCGTAAGAGTGACACTAACTGCCCGGAAACCAGTCGAAATGGAGAGGTCACGAACCTTTGCCGTATTTTCGTGTCGGTTCCACGTTTCTCTTGTTTTTTGCCAGCGATATGCTTGTTCCTGCTTCTAACCATGTTGTGGCTACTTTTTATACATCTACGCTCACATGAACAGAAAGTTACCCCTTCTTTTTTTCTTTCCATCGCTTGACTTGAAGCTCAGCGTTGCAAAGTGGCCGTTGTTAACACTGAAAAGATTTATCCAGGCCAGTAATAAATCCACTTGTGGGCAGCATAAGCGCATCTGTTCGTGGTAGTACACGCGGCATAACGAGACGCTTCTGGCTGTCCCTGCTACCCTGCTCAAATCGGCCTTTTCCACGCAGCCCTCTTCGGGGCCGCATTTCGCCCCGGCGGCAGCGACCCGCGCTCTCTGACGGCCGACGGCGCACAGCGCCGCGTGCAAGGGGCGCCTCCCGGCATTCACGGTCTCGCGCATCCGCACGCGCGCCTTCCTTCCGCCTCCCATTTCCACCTGGGTCGGCAGCAGCTTCCTTCCGCGTGCCCGAGAAGAGCTGCCGCATGCGTGAGGCCCGTCACGTCTCCCCCCCTCCGTTTCTTTCGCTTTCTCCCACCTGACCCTCTCGGCGGTGAGCGCGACGCGAGTGGATCGTCGCAAAGTTTAGAACTGGGCGAGGTCTCCGCCTTCCGAGTGGCCACGAAGCGCTTGGCAAGCACAGCCGGGCTTGCTGCTTCGGCTCCCCGATCCGCATCCACTCGGCACAAAGCGCGCGCGCAAAAACAACTGCACGTGGGGTAAAGTTGCGCATGAGAGATAAGCCGCTGTTCTGAGTGACTCGATGACTGAGCAGTACATGTTGTTGGGGCTTGTTGGTTCTTCAGAAAGCAAGATCGGCGGCTCAAATCATAAACAGGGACGATGAGGGGAAGTGCTCGTCCCACCTTCTTTGAGTCCCTGTCTCGCATACCCGTCGCCACTCTTCTTTTTGAAGAAGCGATGACCCCGCTAAGGTGGTATTGAGCAGAAAATTACCTATGCGCGTCACTGCAGCTAGAATTCGACGTAAGCTTGGCGGCCTGCAGTATCAGACTAAGACACTGAATATTAAACGCACTGTTGGGCTAGTTGATTCCGCATATTCTTCACACAGGAGTACCAGAAGCTAAATGGGAACAAAGTGAAGTATTTGACACGCACGGGGACCACCCAATGGGTGACTGTCTTGATAAGGAGTGGTGCTAAGGAGAATATGCACTGTAAATTAAGTGCTTCGTATTCTGCTGAACGAATCTCTACTTGTACAGATCTGAAAATGCAGCAAGGTTTCCATGGTAAATCTGACTCGCTTATTATAGCTGACTGCACTTGTTCGTCTGGCAAGCAGCGGTCACAGCACGCAGCAGTAGCCCAGCAAAATGTGTCCCGAACACCACACTACGTAGAGAATGAAAAATGAATGATTAACGAGCGCGTTTAGGTATTGAAAAAGGATGAAAAGAAGTCCGTAAGGTGACCTGAAATCCACGAAAATTTAATTAAAAGGGCGACACTTTTGCCTAGGTGAGGAGTTTCTTCTTTTTTTTTTTTAAAGCGCAGCTCCTTGGCACCCGTTTCTGCGTTTCGCGGTGTTGCCGTCGCCGTTGCCATCGCCGTTGTCCGTTGTAACCAGCAGTGGACACCTTAGTTGCGCTTTAAGCTGCGAAACTAATGGAGAGGGAGCTTGGAAAGCACAAGAAAGGCGCATAACTGCCCTCTTGCAACAGTGGACACCTCAATCGTGCTTTAATCTACGGGGCGGTAAAATTGGTAAATTGGTTTTTGAGGAAAAGATATGACGCAGTATCTGTCTCACATATCTCGGTGGACACCTGAACCGGGCCGTAAGGAAAGGGAGGAAGGTAGGAGTGAAATAAGAAAGAGAGAAAGGGTTGCCGTAGTGGACGTCTTCGGAATAATTTCGACCACCGGGGATCTTTAACGTGCGCTGACATCGCACAGCACACGGGCGCCTTTTGCGTTACGCCTCCATCGAAACGCGGCAGCCGCGGTCGGGTTCGAACCCGGGTACTCCGGCTCAGTAGACGAGCACCTTAACCACCGAGCCACTGCGGCAGGTGGCAGTAGTGACAGATGTGCGCTGCATGCGTTGGCATTGACAACGTTGGGCCAGAAACACAGCGCTGAAGCCATAGGCGCTGAAGCCATAGTGCGCATAACTGGCTCCCTGGGTCAGTGGACGCCTGAATCGCGCTTATAGGTACGTGAGGTGATGAGAAAGAGATGTGGGCTGCAGGCATTGACAACGTTGTGCACGGAACGCGGCGCTGAAGCCATAGGCCGTCGGCGTTCATTGTGTTCATTGGAGTTGTCGTTGACAACGTTTTACACTACGAACATTTTAAGGAAAGTAAGTGCGCATAACTGGCTCCTTGGGTCAGTGGGTGCCTGAATCGCGCTTATAGGTACGTGGGGTGGTGAGAGAGAGATGTGAGCTGCATGCGTTAGCGCTGACAACGGTTAGCGAACTCACGCGACCAACTATTAACTGCCACCTGCCAGAGTGGCAGGGTGGGTGAGGACTTTAATGTAGATATAAAGACAAACAGGAATTTCTTGCCACTGATGTGGGAGAACATCCCGTTCCTCTCAATCGTAACGCCTCCCACGGCTATGACAACCTCACGAAATACTTGCACAGACCTCGTCTTTGAGAACCAGGCATTGGTGCAGCAAGTCGAGCATACATTTATTTCTCCGTCCACAAAGCTTCCCTCATGACAATTAAGAACTGTTTGTGGAGTGTTTCTTGAAGAAGGTATATGTGTGAAAAATAACAAGTTGTCTGTAATTGTAGATACATATCTTGCTCGAATTATTTGCCTCAATGTACTCAATCTATCGAAAAGCTGAAACAGCTGATGAGCTGCGCTGAAATTTCGCTTTAGGAAGTAACTTAATCGTCGGCAGTTTTTTTTATCAATATGAGCCAAACACTAAAATCGAAACTATGCGATATTTTTTTCGCCTATTTCAAGTGCGCCGAAGGGCGATGCGCCGTCATATCAAAATGAGCCAATTTAAGTATAGCACGCCGTAAAAAGAATGCGTTTTGAATAAAAGTAAAAAGAGCCATGTACCAGGTCACTTCCAAACAATATGAGCCATTTCCAGCGACCCAATGGGAGGTTTACTGGTTTACTATGACGTCCCATGTGTCAACACACCCTGCGCTGCGCTAACCATTTTTACCGATACTACATGGTTCCGAGTGGCGAATATATGGTTTCTCGCGCTACACTTTTGTGATAGAGGGAAGCAGTTTTGAAGAAACAGGCAATCGGTAACGTCCGAGGGATCCTTGGCGCTGCCCGTGTGCATGAATAAGGTGCTTGTTCTCAGGAACAAAAAAAAAGACTATTAACAGTTCCAGAAAGGTTCAAGAAGTACGTAAACAAAATAAACCCACTGAAACTGCAAGCCGTGAATAACAACCTCACGAAGAATTTTGCGGTAATAAAGAAGCAACATGAGTCGCCGCAGTAATTTTGGAACCTCATCAACAGGGAACACGATAACGGGATTGGTGTGCTTAGTGTCCCCTATACCATAAGCTGCGAGGATTAGAAGCCCGAGCAGGTATCACCCTGGTTGGTTGAAGTTAACAAGACGAGCCGTGAGCAGTGGAAGTGGTATGTCCCTCCCGCCTGCACTGTGTCCAAAGTTTACCGCCAAGATGTTGCAGGAAAAAGGCTGCTGCCATGCATTTATTTCTTTGTGTAGGACATGGAGGCTGCCGAAAATCAAATATCGACGATAAAATGTTCCAGCTCTGCTGTTTCACATGCTGCTACGTAGAGCCAAATCCAGTCTCTCAATGGAAATTATAAAAAAATACGCGCTCCTCATTTTTGCTTTCTGGCATCGTCGTAGCTGATTTTACTTCTATAAATAGCATTTTTCAAGTATCTTGAGAATTCCCAGCCGATGGATGCGTATTAAACTTCAGCTTTTTTTCCGCCCGACTCTTGCACAGCACGGCCGTCGCTCCGCTCCGGGAAAGGCTCGAGGAATTCGTTGCAGAATGCCCAAGCATTATTCTTTAAGGAAGTAGGCGGTGATATAACACTGCACGGTCTCAGGATTACTCGAAAGCCGAGCCGGGTGCAGCAATATTTTGCTGTGCCTGGGCCGGGCCCGGGCTCTGGGTTGCGCGCCTGGGCCTGTAAACTGACTGCGGGCCTGAGCCGAGCTAGGGCTTATGTAGTGTGAGATGCAAGTCACTCACCGCCTAGAACAGCCGAACTCAGAAGTAGCCCGGCAACCCTGACTGGCTCCGCGCGTTCCTTCGGGGAGAGCCGAGGCGGGAAGAGAGCCTTTGGCCGCGAGCGGAGATGCCGCCAACCGTCTTTCAAGCCCTTTGTTTGTAGCTGTAGTTCAACGACTAAAATAAATGCATCCGTGCTCACAGCAGTGAACGGGTACATTCACTGAACGCCCGCTTCTTATGTTATCATGGGGTTTGGCAGTAGAAGACGAAGAAATATTTTGCTTTAATCAGTCGGATATAGTCTGAGAGGAACAGGAACTTTGAGGCTGCCTTCGCTGTTTCGGTGCTAGATTTTCAGCTCTGAGTGCATCACACCTCTTCCCCAACACGCGCCTTGGTTCTGTAATGTGCCACGCTCGATATAAGCTAGTCTTATATTTCCTGATACTCGTAGTATTATTTCTTCTATTTATTGGTGGTACTCCTCCGGGTTTCCCAGAGCATAGAGGAGGCTACGCGTGCGGGTAAATCTGGGCCTTGGATGGTGCATCCAATAACACTTAGCTCATACCACCTGTGTGTGTGGTTTCTCTTGTTTTGTTCTGTTTGTTCGTACTAAGCTCTTTTCTTAACGTATCGCACACTATTGATGAAACTTCTTTCGTTTCTCTGTCAAGTCCTGCCTTTTTTTCCATTTTTTTAGTCCTTTAATTCTGCAAAGCTTTCTAAACCAATTGTCTAAGATACGACAGCGTTAGCACGTAGCTTCAGCGAAGTATGGGGACTGTAGAAGTTGACATCTTCATTGCGTAATATATCCGAGCCCAGTCGATGTCTCTACGTTTCGTTTTTGCTGGATGGTAACATACAAGCCACAGTGGGAGAAGCAGCGCTGTTTGAACAGATACAAGCGGACGCCTCGTTCCATTGTCGTCCGCGCTATTTCTTGCGTGTCGGCGTCGAACCGATTGCAACGATACAGGCTGTTGACATTGACATATGCTTGCGAAAATTAAATCCTAAATTAAGAGTTAGAAACGGACTTCAGTTGATTATTTTCAGCACACTGAGGCATATGTGGTATTCAAGGCACTGTACTTTCTTCTGGGCAAAAAAATATAAAGTACCAACTCAACCAGAAGCAGAAACTAGAGAATTTTATACCTCTATTCTAACCACAACGCACTCTTTTTCAGCGAAATCCGTAAAAACAACATTTGTGCTTCTGTAGCGCGCTTATACCTTTTTTGTTGCTATAAGCGGGCCGGGCCGGGCGTGGTCGGGTAGGTGAGAGCTTCCGAGGGCTCGAGCCGGGCCCGGGCATCTACTGGAGAAACCGGGCCGGGTCCGGATCAGTAATTACGGCCCGGGCAGTGCTCTATGCGGAGACCGAATCAGCCTCCGCTTCGGCCGCCGTGACAACGGTGGAGCCTCACGCCCGCACAGATGCCTCCGGCAATGTGCACCCTGAAAGGGGTTTAATAAAACATGCGTTTCAGTCAATCAGCCATATAATCTCGTATTTGCACCGCTTTTGTTGCTCCTTTAACGTTAGGTGAGCAAATAGTCCCTAATCTTAACAAAAGCCTAGAAGAAGACCACGTCTTGCACGCTTATATCGGTCGCCTTTTTTATCTCTCATGCATCGCTGGTTGCGCGATCCACTGCTCTCGGGTGCTGCTAATACGGCATTGAGGTGAGCTAGTGAATGAATTTTCATTGCAGTGTGGTAGCCGAACATGCAAATTCCGGTACACCGCTGCGTTCACACCGCATTCTTCCATCCTTGCTCAAGCGTTCAGCTGACAAACTTCGCACTTATGGCTATTGTGACCCCATCTGCGAAGCAACAAACAACGAAAACAGAAAACTCGGGAACCATGAGTTCAGTCACGCAAAGTCTCGACGGGTCAGCGTTAACAGGTCGTAGCTGTTAGCAGCTGTGCACCGTCATCCGGACGAACTTCAAGCGGGAGGCAGAGCCGAACGACAGCCGTGCGCGCCCCGAGCGGCGGTGGCGGCAGTTCGTGTGGTTGCGTAAAGAGGCGCGCGGGCGCGCTCAGGCGCATTTGAATGACCGCGCTGGGCGGCACAAAGCCCCGTTACCTGGTTCGGACTTGTCCGTGTCACGGTCGTCCGTGCAACCCAGCCGCCGCGCTGGGCGACGCACACGCGGTCGCGTAACACTACCCCGCGCTTGGCCTCAATCGGCCTCGATAGGAGAAAGGGAAGGCCGCCGCCGCTGGCAGCTGCGCGCCGGCACATCGGCCGCCGCCGACGGAGCGGACAACGGCACGCACCCGGGGCAAGAGGGGGGCGGAGAAAGCGAGAGGTCGATGATCGCTTTCCCTCCAACTTCATAACGACCTCCATTGACTCTTTGTCTCTCTATCAGATCACAGGAGGCGCTCTCATATACATATACGGTAAGAACATCTACGCAGTTAGCTAACCGGGTATAAGCGGCGGTTAAGTGTAGTACACAGTAGCATCACAGTAACGAATGAATAACGACTGCAACGAAAAACATCCTGAGCTCCTTCATACATGTATCAAGAGTCTGTGCGCGCTACTCGATTACGGTGATGAAATTTTGTGAATCCTT
Organism: Amblyomma mixtum; assembly: GCF_055824585.1. Taxonomy (NCBI): domain Eukaryota; kingdom Metazoa; phylum Arthropoda; class Arachnida; order Ixodida; family Ixodidae; genus Amblyomma; species Amblyomma mixtum. The sequence continues at coordinate 202,312,404 of NC_143014.1, forward strand.
AATACCTAAGCGGAAATTGCTGGCTACCTATGATTGGCCGACCATCGGCCTTAAATGGGCAACCGACCTGATCAGTAACTGGACCCTAGACCGACGCTGAGCCAGTGTTAATTCGGGACGTTGTTGGTTAAAAGGCTGGCAAGGAAGGTTGGACCGATGCCATCCCCTGACGAGTTGCTGATCGTTTTTTGAGGTTGCCACATCTACTTTTGCCATTGTCGGGCAGACCAGTAAGGGCGGTCAGAATATATGCCCGAATATATCGGCTCATATAACATTGCATGCACTTGGAACAAAATAATATAGATATGCAGAATATGCGTAAAACCGAAGCAAGACTGATCGTAGTAGTACAGTACTGCGCCAAGTACACACGTGTTTTTACTTTAATTTTATCGCTGAAGTTGCTATAGAAACCGTTGTGTTTACATTTTACGGCTTACAAGTGCTGGTCGCAGAAATGGGTTATAAAATCACGATGCTTTTCACTAAACATCATTACTTTTGCTAAAAAAGCGGGCAGTACGTAGCACACTTCGTATACAACGCTCTCCTTTCCGGCTCCGAAGCGTGTAGCCTGTCTAGACTGTAGCGCGCCCGTTTCCCAGTCCCAGAGGTAGTGAGTTCCAATCGCAGCGAGTGCGCGTTTTTTTCTCTTTCTGGTAATTTGGTTCACCCGCACATACTTAAAAAATATATCGCACGGAACAAGGGCCGGACATCGCACTTTAGGTGCACTTTTTCTTTCCAGGGTTGTAGTTTCCAGGGTTCTTTCCAGGGTTGTAGGGTATTTTTTAACCTTGGCTGTAGTTTGGCAATACGAAGAACCAACGTCAGCAAGATCGGCATTAAATGTTGGCCAACGTGCCAATGTTTGGTCATAGTTGGTGGTCCCGCATATTTCTCGGACAATTTTCGTATGTTTCTACGTACAGTCTTCTAAGATTTCCTGGTCCCCATACGCCCGTCCGAATACGTCCTCAGCAGCGCCCCGAATATCCTTTCTTGTTCCTGAGAACCCAAACGCTTTATGCAGCCCCGGAAGGCTACGTCCTTCTTATTGTCACACGCGGCTTAGCTCTCTGACTGAGGCGTTCAGGATCGGCAGATGCCACACCGCAGAGCTCGGCCACTGTTCCCGTCAGACGTAGAGACGTATAGCGGCGTGACAATTTTTGAAAAACACTGTACCCTCCATCAAACCGCACTAATAATTCGCAGTTCGCTGCGGCAGCCGATCAAGGTGGCAACCCCCTTCCCCCCTCCTCTCCGAGTGATAACTTTTCTACTAAAGGACCATATTTAACTTGGGCATAAAATAAATAAAAGTCTACTTTGTGCATATGGGACCGCTCCACTACCCTCGCCTCCAAGATTTGCCGGAAGTTCCGCCCCTGACCCCGACAGGTGACCGAATCCTACTGTCCTCAAGAAGGGAGCGGCGAAGAGAATTTTAACCAAAATGGGTTAAATTTGTAGTTTGCGCATCTTAATTCCAGCGTAGCGACGACCCAGTTACTCTTCATAAAATCTAGTCTGACCTGTGGAAGTCAGGGAGTTCCGAAGCGGGCCATATACTCTTAGTCCAACTTTACGTAACATAGCTGCAGCGGCTCATTGTGGTCGCCGAGCTTGTGGTTAGTTTTGGTTGCAAGATTTTCCAAATGCAGTCCAGTCTGGCTATTTCAAACTCGAATATTTCGAATTATTGGCTATATCGAACACACAGATTCCTTGTAAAAGTACAGGAAAGCCTCGCTGTACATCGAATTCCGGTTTCGCCAGTCACTCTGTATAATGTCGAACGGCGCGCCACGCCCCTGCAAGGTACACTTCTCCTGACGTCGTTCTTCGATCACTTTTCACGCGTGAAGGCGGGGCGACGAGTCGGCTGCGCGGCCTCTGGCACCTGCTGGCAACGCTAGTGCTGTGAAACTGCTTGACGAGTTGAACGTGGGGTGCCCTTGAGGCTGGCCTTTGGTATCTCGGACTCATTTTCCACAGCACATTTCTGTCATGCGGTGAAGCCAACCTGACTAAAGCCTACGCCAGCCTTCACCTCGCGTGCTTCTCTGCCGAAGGCGTTGCGGAAACCAGCTGTTCATTATTTAATGAGCGATCATTATATTTATACTGTGCTGGTAATAGGAGTAGACATCTAACGATAGGCTGTGGCTAGTTACAAATCCCCGTCCGCAACAGCTTCGGCGCGAAGCACGCCGGCGCGCGGCACATCGCTGCAAGAACTGCGTCACTAGCCTGGGCGCAATCTACTTTCACTCTCAGGTCACAGACAAGGTTAGCCGTAGCTATTTGATATATTGAATTATCGATATAAGGACTATGTCGTGATCCCCTTCGAGTTCGATATATCTGGGTTCGAATATTAATCTGTTTTTAAATTCGGCGATAACTGTATCCAAGGGCACTTCGAGAAAGGCCGTAGCTGGCCAGAAATCAAAACAAATGTGCGAAAGACGCTTTAATGAGCAGGTTTGATTTTTCTTTTTTTTTTCAAACTGAAACAAGTCGGGACCGTACATGAATCTGGGCAAGCTTCTTTATTAGCAGTCCTGCCTATAGGCGATGCACAGAACGCAGACGCTGGAGTCAAACTTGTATGCGTTCTTAGCAAGTCCGTCCTTGCCAGACCAGTAGCAGTCATAGTGTCGTCATCATCATCATCAACCTGACTACGCCCACTGCATGTCAGAGGCCTCTCTCATGTCTCTCCAATTAACCCTGTCGGCCGAGGGTTAATTGGTTTGTTCATAGAAGGTTGCGGCCAAGTACTACACCAGGGTGGCCAAATCCTGTTCTGGTGAGGAAGTGCATTGTCGGTTCTGGTCACCGAGATCAGGCCGCACTCCAGGCCTGGTTATGCAATTCCATCAACACGCGGATTTTTTTTAAACCCGGTGGAGTTTTAATGTGAGGTCTTAAGTTCACAAATCCAAAGAGCTTTTTATAATTCAAAAAGTAATCGCTAATAAGCGAAGTGCAGACTAAATATGAAAACTAGTACAAAATCATCCGTCGTTTCAGGAGCGCGATGAATTTAACTCTTCTATCGCAGTAGAGGTCATGGGTTTGTAAAAATGGCTGATGCTCATTGCTGTCGCACAGACTCAAACAGAATGTTTCATGTGGGCGTCTCGAGAGAGAGAGAGAGAGAGAGAGAGAGAGAGAGGGTTAACTATTTTACCATCTCAAATTCGAGCCTGCTTAGTTGTGCGCATATTTTAAGGGGAGCGTCTAGTGCCAGAGGCAGAGATGGGAAACTTGCCTCTTAGATTCTCTAGATGTGGATGAAGGGGAGGTGCCAGAAGGCTCACTGGATTAGAGGGTGTAGAGGGGTAGGTATGGTGGGGAAGCGAGCAGCTGCAAAATGAGCGGCCACAGCGCTCTTCGCAGAAACGTGAACGGCGAGAAAAGTTGTGCGAGCGTCGTTCCTCTGTGAAAAAGGAGAAACCTTGAGCGGTTTAAGAAGCTGCGCTCGTCAGATAATCACCTGGAAGCTAATAGAACAGAAATTGGAAATAAACCCAGGGACCACAACACCGCATCACGCCCACTGGCACCTAGGCTAACAACTACTTCACTTGTGCCGCCCAACACTTTACAAGGGAGGGGTTGTCTCAGTTGATTGTAATCTCGGTCAGTTTCTTAATTTATGAAGAATAAGCTAAATCACCTAGATATATCATTCCATGCACCGCTGGTTCTCATAGTGCTTTTTTTTCCTGCCTAAAAACATAAATGTGTAGTTTAGACTCTAAAAAGTGAAGAAAACATCGTTGTCCGGGCATTTCTTCGCGGCACTACTTTTTCTTCTGCTTTCAAAAGTAGGTGGCACCCTAACAATACGTAGTAGAAGCCTTACTTAATTAATTACGTTGAGATGTCCTTGAATGCTTGCAATGTTCCTTAGATATGGTAAATATCAATAACAAGCACTGCTCGTTTAACTTAGCTAAGCAGCCTTGCAATACACAAAGCACTTTTAAATGCAAAGCAAAGGCATTTGAGTGCTGCTAATCATTCGGCTGATGCTTAGATCCGTACTGAAAGTGGCGATGGAATTGCCAAAGGCTCACAAGGGCTATCTGGTGCTCCTCTTTCTGCGGCAGGGCTGTTCAGCCTGCTCGTGGGCCTGACGTACTTCTTCGAGCGGGAGCGGGTGTTCAAGACCTACCTGGGGTTCCAGCCTGTCGTCGTGCTCTTCAAGCCTGAGGCAGTTGAGGTGAGTCCACCGTCCTCGCTTCGCGCTTACTAAATGCGCTTATGCTATGCTCACGTGCCTTAGAGTAAACACTTCGCCACCTCTCACACAGAGCTGCTGAGGGAATGTGCCAAATTAACGCCCGATTCGCAAGGCCATCCGAGCTAATTAGCGCGTGAAGTAAAGGAAGGAACCAAATCGCCATTTTTTAAAGGCGATTACGCTACGGCTGCGCACATGACGAGCGCTTGTCTCCAGCCTGTTACGTTTCTTGAAGCAGTATAGCGCATTCGCAGGACCGACACGAATGAGATCTATCTATAGAGGGCCAACATTCATTTAACATTTATCTCACAAGAGCCAACACCTACATAAAGTAATGGTTGCTTCATTTTGGGAGTGACAGGCATCCTTACGAGCACATTCCTTTTCTGCCGATTCCAAATCTACGGATATAAAGTACAAAGAGGCAAAGTTTTTCTTCGAGCTTGCGACCTTAAGACTGATCTTCCTGAACGCGGCTACGTGCATCGATCTAAACAGCCTCGCAAGGGCCACGCAAGACGGCAGACAGCTCGATAAGCGCCGTAGCGAAATCGGTCTGCATAGCAGGGAAATAGGGCAATGCGCCGCGTGCCAGGGGTGCGGCGATGGCCGGATAAGACGCGGTGGGCCGGTAGCGGAGCTGCCCTGTTTCGCTGTCCGCGCACGACCTTACGCGGCCATGACCCCAAGCGAGTAGGCATTGCAGCACGTTGCGGGGAGGAGAAAACAAAAGATAACCGATTACCCAAGCAGTTACAACGCGGAAGGCTTGGATAGCGGGGATGACTCCCCGCTTGGACAATGCCGACTTAATCAGCGCACTTGTTTGTTAATTGCTCTACATCAAGTACTTATAAGCAATTACGCAGGCGAGAATGAAAGGAGGCTGCTGCCCCGCCCCAAAAGAATGTGTCAAGGTCCTCACGCGTTGTCTAACTGGGTGACGACGAAGGAAAGTACACTTACGAGGTTGTGAAACATCGCTCGTTGTCTCCTGCAACGATGGTCTCTACTACTTCGTTTCAAGCATGCAAGTAGGTGATGCGGGTATACTGTTTATGTGTGTGTGTGTCCGGAGTAGGAAGGGGGGGGGGGGGGCAATGAAAGTCCTCAGAACAGTCGTGCAGCAACCAACGCGCACAGTGGCCGGTGGTTCTATACAGTACTTGTGGAGGTGAAAGGTGGACTTTGGTCCCTTAATGGGAGCGAATGAAATCAGGCGATGGTTGGCGCACATGGCACGTATGCGCCATGGTCTCCAGCCGCGTGTCCGGGAGACTTTCGTCCCCGATAGTAAGAGAAGGTTGCTCCAGTCACTGTTCGCCACAAAAGGCAGACAGAGGGTCGTAGTGTCCCGGTAAAAGTTATGCGCATATTGAGTAACATTTAAAATTGTTCATTTGTTCGTTTATTAATTGTTGACCTCAGAACTTAACAGCACTTATTTTTACAGTGTTTTGTGAAAAATTGGTCACAGGAAGTAAAAAGAATTATGTTCAGACCAGCCTTCCATATTTTATGGAAATACGAGACACAAATGACCGAAACAAAAGCAGCGTTTTGGCTAGAGTACGAACCTCACGAAAATGATCGATGTCGGTTATACTTACTACGGCTTTGGAGTAAGCTTATCGTCGAGTGCGTGTGAAATGGCGGCCAACATAATCGTCATCATGATTCAGGGTAAGTTCACTGCAATGCAGGCCTTTCGCAGTGCTGTCAGATTTCCCCGCCAGCGTCTGCAGCTACCAGCTTCATTTTTTTTTCGCCTTGGCATTAATTCGGACACTATAAACGGTTACAGGTACATTGCACATCCTGGCGAAGTTTTTTTTTTCCTCTCTTAATTTTCGATCGAGTCCTAGCTTGAACAATAGATAATTTTCGAAATAAGGTAAGGCAAAAAACCTTGCCACGAGATATTATAGGAACCCTTACATGATTTAGACTACCATGTTTTAGTGCAACACATCCTTTGTGATCAATCGGTGTGTGTGTGGCCTTTCTGAGTAATCACTTAATTCAAAAGCTCTGAGTCTACAAGATTATTTAACATTAATTTTTAAAAATTGCTGGTCAATCGACGCGCCGAGGTGGCATGGGCGTGATAGGGATAGATGGGGCGCAGAGGCGTGTATTCCCTACCTGTTTTCATTTTTTTTTCTAGGCGTCGGCGTGCATGGCTTGAGGTTGGCGAGGAGAAGGATAATTTGTAATCGGTGACGTCTTCAGTGTTAATGAAGAGATGACTGCTGATAATTTTTTATATTTACTTGGATTCTACCTTAATAGCACTTTTATAACTTTTGTCTGAAGTTTTTCACTTGCAAAGTCGTGGTTGATATTTGTATTGGTTTTTATGTGGCCCCTTTTCTGTGCAATATTTTAACAGGATAACGTTAAAAGCCCCCTTACACAGAAAATCCGGCGGCAGCGTTATAGGAGTTTGCGTTGTGAGCAAAATATCACAGGCATGGCTCTGGCAGGTGGTCCTCAGAGAGGAACCTAGGAGGCAGGTGATCCACTTAGGTCACGTGTCCTTGTGACGTCATCACAACCTGCCCACCGTGGAAGGTGCAAGTTAAATTAATGCTTGTTCGCTCAGGAAGAGCAACCTGGGCCCCACAAGGCTCGCCGCTGCATGGAGCACACGGTCCATCGCTTAACCGCTGCACCACTGCGCCAGGAGGGCTATGAGGACTCCCAGGGATCCATGAATGTAAAGCAGAGAATGACCTACTGCATATACAGGAATTAACTCTTTACGCTATCGCGTCATGGCCATAAGGCGGAGCTTATGTGTTTCCTCCATTTTTTCTCTATCTGATACTCACCTTGGACAAAACGTAGGTTTCAGAAGTGCTTAGATATTTAGATGATTTTTTAATTTAAAAAAAAAAGCAGAACGAAGGGGAGTATCATGGCATGACGTTAGAGGTTTCAGATGATTTTAAACAAATTGCTAAAGGTTTGACTTTTATGCATGAGGTCCCTACTACGAACACATTGCTGTTTTTGGACTTAAAATTGTTCCTTCTCAGGTGTTCCCCCCTGTTGGCTGTTCCACCCCAGAGTAGCAAAGGATCTACTGCCGTATGAGTCTGCGGGCTCTAAAACTGCCAAGAGAGGAATTGCTGCCCTTTGTCTTGAGTCGGCACTTATGAAGTCGTGCCAGCACAAAATGAACGTGAGCTTTCAGTACCAAGTGTCCCGATGATTGGACAAGGCAAAGTAACCCTGTGCGATCCGGACAGCGGTGAGTGAAGCCCTGCTCCGTAAGATCAAAAGAAAAGCGCTCAAAAAGGCACAAAACAATAATACCAAACCTGTGACGGTCATGCACAAGATCTCGCACAATCTGAAAAGGTGGCCAACAGGTACGGAGTACCTATGGTGTTCTTGGCTCCTATGAAGCTAGGCCAGCTGTGCTCTCGCGCGGCAAAGGAAAGAGGCAGACTAAGTAGTTGCGCAGAAAAGAATAGAAAGCCTTTCGTAAAATTCGCGAAAGGAATAGTGTACAAAGTACCAGAAACTTGTGGTAAGGCCTACAGAGGCCAGACAGGACGCTGCATAAATAATCAAGCAAGGGAGCACGAGCGTTCCTTAGGAGATAAGATAAACAGCACTAGCTTGACTGAGCATTACAAAATGTCCCAAGTGTCGTCCACGTCTCCATGAGATACACGTTTTTAGCAGGGGCAGGAGCGCTGTAGCAAGCGAAATCATGGATGCTTTTCTTACAAAGAACACGCACAACTGTGTTAGTGACACTTCAGTGCCTTTATACAGAAGTGAATTATCATTTTTTAATAAGGGAGTAATTACTCACTTTCTTTAACTACGAAGTTTCTCAGAAAGCTGTATAGCTTTCCTTTGTAGCCGTATGGCTGCGCTCGGGTGGATGCCAATGAGTAATTACTCCCTTATTACAAATCTACTCCACCTTGGGGGATTCCACTAAATATTTGACCAACACAGTTCCCACTTCGAGTTATTGATCAATTCGCTCTCGCCCTACCATAAGCTTGCCGTCCTGGTTAGCTCAATTGGTAGAGCGACTGCTCCGGTGAAGCGGTGGTCCTGGGTTCGAACCCCGGACCAGGACGAATTTTTCTTTAACTACGAAGTTTCTCAGAAAGCTGTATAGCTTTCCGTTGTAGCCGTATGGCTGCGCTCGGGTGGATGCCAATGAGTAATTACTCCCTTATTAGAAGACAAAGTGGAGTTACAAGAGGCTGCAGTGCCCGTATTTTATAAGTAGTGGTTTTTTACACTGACAGGGTCGGTTCCAGAAGAGCAAAGCTGTTGACGGCGGCAGATGCTCACGTAGAGTTATGAGGTTACGAAGTCTGCTGGTGTAGGGTGGTCGCAGCTGCCACAGGATAGGTGTAATGTAAGATCGCTGTGAGTCAAAGTTCACGGGAAATGTCGGGCGCGGAAAGTGAAATTTTAAAAAGGTCACGAAGGCTTTCCGAGAAGGAAACCGATACAGCTCGTAGTGTTGGCAGTCACTTTGCACACTCAGGAGCATTTTTGTTGTCATTAACTCAGTTCTTCTAGGAAAAAAAAAAAACACTGGGTATGGAACACACAAGAATTTTGCACTCGCGCATTACTGAGAGCTGACTGCAGCGGCGAAGGCCGGCGTATATGCATAACACCAACGCCCGTTTATCCGTTGAGGCCCACGGTTATTGAGCAACTTTCGGCGCTTGCGCCGACGTCTTCAAAATGCAGGGAGGGGGTGGGAGGGGAGAGCAAATAAAAAAAAAATAAAGCAGAGATACCCCATATACACTAAAACGCACGTTCGCGCAAATGTATGCGGGGAAGAGAGCGTGGAAGCTTCGCAATCGCACGTGTCGGCGCCAATGTGGGTCAGCCTGGAAACACATTTGCCAAACAGGTGATAGCCATCGCCGCCGCCTCCGCCGCTGCTGCTGCTGCTGCTGCTGCGGCGTGCGGAAGGTATCTCTCGGGCAAAACGGCGCGCTTCGTGCGAATTGAGACGCCCGTGAGTACGCCAACAGCGATGGGCGATGCAATCGGCAGATTTCTTCTAGATTGCGTTTCGACATTCTCACAAAGCTTTCCCCTCCGGAGAGATAAAAAGGAAAGAAATACACGCTCCTGCACGACGGATTGCGGCTTCTTTGCGCCTTTAGTCACCATTAGGCTCCCTTGACACACAACAGATGAGGCCGAAAAGTATTGCCACAGCTGCGAGGCGCCCTGAGGGCTCAGCGTCACAGAGCGAGTCCTCGCTGCCAAAAAGCCAGAACACCTCGGCACTCCACATGCCTTATTAACTTGATGCACGGATGTGCTATCGCATACGCGGAGGATTGTAGTGTTGCCGGAAAATTCTTGTTAACAGATGTGCCTGAAATAGAGCACGCGAAATCATTAACTATCTTGCTCCGGGATAATTAGTGACGTTAGAGAGGAATCCCGGCTACATCTGCACAGCGAGACACGGAGATCGTATACACACATAACCAACCGCAATCACTGTAGTCGCCTTTTCTTTTGTGAGTGTATGGCCTCAAAGTGCGCCCTTAAGTACCGACGCTGCGTGTTGCACGGTAACCGTGCCATCGTCCTGATTTTTTATGCGTGTGCCCGCACACCAGGTAACGGCAAAAGCGTTTGCTCGTAGTTCTGTCAGTAAATTTCAGTGCCCTTGCTTATAAAGCATCTATCCTGCAGCCTTTAAATAATACTGAGGTGACCCTTCGGAGGATCGCACTCGCAGCGTGGAGGATTTTTCGCTCAATCGTAGTGTGAAGAACGCTTGACGACCCTCATTAGAAACAATCGCATAAACGAGAAGTTAAGATCGCTTTGATATTGCGATACGGTACGCTATTATTCAGAGAAAAGGAGCGAGGCAGCGTTATATCGCTTCACTATTTTTTTTTATGGGGTTTAACATCCCAAAGCGACTCCGGCTATAAGGGACGTAGTGAAGGGCTCCGGATAATTTCGACCCCTCGAGGTTCTTTAACGTGCACTGACATCGCACAGCATACGGACATCTAGCATTTCGACTACATCGAAATGCGACCGCCACGGTCGGGATCGAACCCGCGTCTGTCGGGTCAGCTGCCGACAGCCATAACCACTGAGCCACTGTGGCGGCTTATATCGCTTTTTTAAACGCGCTCTGAATCGTACTTGAAATTTCGCGTGTTATCTTGTTAACATTTGCGGGCGTTAAGGGGCGGAGGGACACATTTGGCAGAGCATTGTGCGAACTGCAGAGCGTGCGAGCCGCGGCTGAAAGAGATAAAGGTACTTGGCAGAGGCGGTGATAAGACGGCACGTGAACTATTAGAAGCCTTTCACATCAGGAAGAAGGGGCATGACTGTGTGAGTGACACGTCTGTTAATCTTTTGCACGCAGAGTACAGGTATCTTGAGCACGCATTGTGAACCCGACGATGTGTTTCTTTACTGCGCATGTCTCCATTTATGTATATAATCTGCTCTCTTACCTGCAAATAAATCAGATGAAGTTAGCGCCTGTCCTGTGTCTTTCCTCTCTTGTGTGCGTGTTGTTGTGCGCTTGATTTCGTTTCAAAATATCTTGTTCTAAAACTCTACGAACCCCATAGGGAGGACGAAAGGGCTGCAGGAGCGGCCAACTCGTATCTTTTTGGTTTTAAAACTGCCACGCTAATTACTTCCAGCAAAGAATCAGCTGAAACACACACCAAAAAAAATTACAGGTTAATCAGCGCTAACAACCATGCTGCAACATGTTCAGAGTATGATGAGCAAAATCGCAGTAACAGCGGCTAAAATCAGCAGTTTTTACTTAGTGTCATCCTGCGCGACACACGCAGGTGCGCTGGTTTTGAGGAGCACTTGTGTCAGCCGCTCGTCTTTCTCTCCGTAAAATAACAAACAGTACAAATCAGGCACGAAAAGTAGCCTTGAGGTTTCTTTCTCATCCAGTGCAGCTTTTAACTGAGAGACCTATAAGATGGTATCAAAAACATTTCCAGTAGACACCTTTTCTGTCCGACAGCCGCTGAAGGAAATTCAGGCCTTAAAATCTGGCATTAGGTATACGTCGAAGTTCTACTTAGAAGATCAGTAAGATATTCTCGTTTTCGCTACGCCTCCCGTTCGGTAACGACCACAGCGCACGCAGGTCCTTAGGGGAGCAGAACACTGCGCCTGGAAATATGCGGTCTCCTCCTTGTTCAAAAATACAAATAGTTACTGGGTAAAGAGTTGCAGAAGTTCAAGTATAGCCAGGAAGAAAGCAGCTTGCATCTGGGGAACCCAGAGGGCTCGATGTCGGGGTAACCCAAGCCATCTCTGACCGCCGACTAGGCTGTTATAATTCTTATGCAGACGCAGTGACGTTGAAAATGACGCATATTCTCGAAAACGCTGGCTAATTGGGAATAATTGGGCATCAAGGCCGGGTTTCTAAATATTCATCCGCAAGCGAACAAAAACTCATTTACCTTGTCGCAGTTTCCTCAGCAAGTTTAGCTGTCATCGGACCGGTGCACAAACCATCGCTTTGCCGGCATTAATGAAATAATGTCCCGCGAGAGATCACTTGCAGCATCTTCCCACTGCGAAAGAGGGTGCAAGAGCAGACGAAACACCAATGTAAACTTCAGGATCCCGGAATCATAACGGCGAGTTTTATTACCATTTTATCTTGCCCAGCCGCTGTAAGTGCAGGGCTGCTTGGTGGTGCAAAATTTAACTCTGCATTGTAAGCTGCAGCTTGACTTACTAATAGCCGCCGAAGCGTCATTGCCTCAAACAGTGCCTAAAACAAAGTTCGGAAATCCACAAGGAGTCCCGTTCGCCATACCAACGGCTTAAAACGCAGAAAATAGTGTCGCAATCGATTTGGTAATTTTACATTTGTATTCCGCGTCATAAACTACCGTCAGGACTGCTTGCCCTCGAATTTATCCCTTTATCGCGGGAAATCGCGGAGCTGAAAGCTTTGTTGCTGCTAGGCCGCATTCCGATTATCTCGTACCCTGCCCGCCCCAGCCTTAATTGCGCCCCATCAGTGTTACTGCACCGACCCTGTATTGCTCAAACCACGCAGGCTGGTTACATAACGAAGCACTCCCGCCGCACCCGTCGAATCGCGACGCGACGGAGAAGATAACAGCGATAGGCGACTAAGCAACGAGCAAAGGCATCGTCCGCACGCAGGCAAATAAGATCATGGCTCGCGGCGTCCTGGGCGCATTGGCCCTCCGTGTTACGCGAGCCGATGTGTCCGTAAACACACGAGCGCGCACGCGTGAAGAAACCGGCCGGGGGAACGTGGGGGGCGAGAGTGATCGCGGGAACGGCGCGCGGAGCGGACAGAGCGGCGATCGCCGACTTCCAGGTCAGCAGACCTCGCAAGACCGCCTGTGGAGCGGTGGGAGCACAGGAACAAAAGAACACAAGCTTGGGAAGGGCAACGCAGATTTCGCCAGTGCGGCGGCGGCCACGTCGTCCTTGACTTTGTTTGGCGAGCACCGAACACACAGCGAACAGACGGCAGGGGTCGGCCCGGGCTCGAGGCGCTGGAAACGGGAACGCCTTACAGCGGCTGGCCGAAAAAGGGGGGGAGGCGTATCTTCGCACCTTCTTTCATCCTTGCTCCGAGCCAGCATCGGTTTCTCGGAGTGCTTTTCCTCGTTGCGTACGGAACGCCAGTTTCCTTCCTCCTGCGTTACGACTTGCTCGTGGCCTCTTCTTTGGAGCTGAACCTTGTCCTCACGGACTGCTACGGGAGCCCAGTGGTAGTGGAGATGTGGGACGACTAAGGGCTGAAATTCTTCGCTGTTAGCCACAACTGTACCATGGCGGAAATCAGATCGAATGGCATTGGTTTTTGATTGGGAAAGTCTGTTCGGTGTAGCCTTAGCGCCTGCGGAAATAGCAAGAGTTTCAAGAAGTAAGAGCCACGTGATAGACTTTGACGGTAGGACAACTGGTGCATGGCCTTAGCGCTCTGTCGTCTCGCGCAGAAGCAGGAGATAGCGGCGCTCATGATATCACCTTCGAAAGTAAATAGAAATTGTGTTTTGAAAGAATGCGGCATACGCAATGAAGTAATGAGAAAAAGTTGCATGTCTGTAGCGGAATCGGTTACTTCGCGTTACACGAAGAAATTTTGAGATATCCCCTGCTTACTGCAGCCGAATTATTTTGACGTAAATATTTTGGGCCGGTCAAATATTCACTTCTCTGTAGATGTGCACCACCTTTCGCAATATGGCTTGAAAATAACCATTAATTACATACATGCTCGTACTATGCTGCAAAGCTGAAAACCTTCTCAGTGATAAGCCCTTTAGTTGGCCGACATTGACAGGAAGAGAGCCGACAGCCAATCTGCCCTGCTAACGTTAATCGTTTCATCAAGACGCCCTTGACGCTACTTCGATGCTCGACAGTGGTTTACATATCAGATGTGCCGACTGACATACCGATTACGTCAAGCATGCGTATAGCCGAGCGAGAATGGGAGAGTCGCCATAAAAACTTCTGCAAGTTTTTGCAAATACAGCATTTGACAAGATAAAACAGGCAATTCTCCGACGTATCAAAGAGTGCCATCGGCACAGCGAATACCGGTGACATAGAATGTCAGACAGTGACATGGAATGTCAGACTGATTTTTCTTTAGCACAGCATTATGTGACGCTTCTTTTCCACCGCAAGAGTTGGCACCGCATTCACGTAATAGGTTTATGCGACTAATGTGGCTAATACGAAGCTCAAAAAGCTAATCATTCAACACGTTTTACGGGAGTGATACATTAGTGCCTGTGATCTGATCCACTGTGTCAAGGCATCACTGTCTACCATCACTTTTTGCGCAGAAGAAATGGTAAGGCGATAAGAGTAATCTTCTGACAGGTTTTATTGGTAAGACTACACCTGTCATGCTTATCTCATGAGGGTGCTCAACGAGTTGGACCACCCCATCGCTGCAAAAGTTGTCTTTGACAGAAGGAAGTAAAGTTAGGCCCAGGGGCAGTTAAGGCTACGAGAGTGATTTATAGTGCCCTGTTTCTGCCAGTATTGCGTAATGCGTCTAGTCTGCTGATATTTCGCGACAGCTGAACCGTGGAGGCCCTCGCCAAAATCTCGGTGTGCTGGGCAAGCGATAAGTGCACATAGGAACATTTAACGTAAAAGTCTCTAGGACGCTAGACTCTGAAGACACGCTTTGGTCTTGATGCATGTCCTCTGAGTCACATTCACTTCTGCCGGCAATAACCATTTTCTCTTCCCTCACTCATATATGCTTAGGATCAGAAGAGATTTTCTTTAATCCCCGAATTAAGCCTTTAAATCCTCCCTCTCTTCTTCAGCACTCCTACCTTCTCTCGTACTGTTGAGTACGAAAATTTCGAAGAAGGAGTTAACCAGTTCTTAGCCAAGATCTTGCAGTTCTGCCACATTCTCGCAGAGACTGACAGCACTCTCCGAATATGTTTTCACAAGGTTTCCGCCAAGCACAGCCGCTAACGGAACAAAAAAAAAATGCATTCAAATTCTAAGACCTGCCAATTCTAAGACCACCACTCCGCCCACAAAGTTATGAGCCGATAAGTTTCTGCATTCATCATAATCATCCGTCATTTTTTATTAACGACTGGTGTTGGTGGCGGTGGTGATTATTTCAGGGGAGCTGATAATCCTGAAGTAGCGCGTGCTGCGTTTCGAATGAGAACCCACGGAGGACGATGGCGAAAAACACGCATGAACGTTGACGACACCAGAGACACTAAGCTCACAAATGCATAAAAATAGACAAGCGCTTAATCTTTCTTATTACATTTCTTTTAAATACTCTGAATGAAATACTACGCTGTTTAGCATACATGCAAACTTTTGTTTTGACACACTTCATTCGTTTTTACTGAAGCTCACTCTTAATGGAGGGAACAGCTTCTTCAGGGATTGGGAACCTTTTTAGTGTGCATGAGATTCCTTGCTGTCGGAAACAGGAAGTACCTGATCATTTGGAGCCACGTTACGACTTTAAAGTGGATGAATCATAAGTTAAATCTCCGCAGATTCCAGGAATTGAATGTTGACTGTGTGCACGGACGCACAGTCATGGTGCAAGGTTATCCCCCCTCCCCCGCCCCCCACCCTCAGACTTGTCCTTGACTGCCAGTCTTGAAACTTGCCGATGTCTTTTCGTAGGTATACCGTTATGTACCACTGTTAAGTAACAGTCGTCTGTTCCTCCAAGGACACAGGTGGGACATCAGTTTTTTTTTCGGACACTTCGGCGTGTCTACACTATTGTTGGAGCGTGTTCACCAAGGAAAATCAATACGATCGAGCGTATTCTTCAGATAAAACTGGCAAATACATGTCTCACCACCTCAACGATTTCGGATACAAGCTTGCAGATTTTTCTCCTGCTCATCTGACCAACATTTCTTCCCACCGTGCAATACCGGTTTGTTTTTGCTCGTTTGTCAAAGCGTGAGGCACCCATTGAGATAAAACTTTTTCCCGAATTCTCTGGCTGATCTCTCCGGCAAATTGCACCCACTTCTATTTGACGATGAGCGCTGAAGTGAGCGTGCAGTCCTCTAGGCATTCTTTCTGTTCGATTCAGCGCTGAACCACATAAGTACAACTGCGGCTGGAACATGTGACTCACAGTCGAACAAAATGTTCGAGAGAAAGGGATGGCTGAATATGCGCCAAAATGACCAGAATAGTATAATGTAGAAACCCACGGGTTTCTACATGCAGGTGTTTTTTTTTTTTTTCAGGGCTACGAGAACCTCAGTAACTTACACCACCGAAAGTTGGGCCGAGTGTACTTTTCTATACGCGCTACGGCATCTCCTAGAGCAGTCTGCGGGTTCTCGAAGAGCGTCGCGTAATTTCCACCTCGCCTATACGCTTAGCCCTATAGCGCCCAGGGTCGCAAATTAGCGACAAACAAGTACGCTGTTTACCTATTTACATGCGCAGCTTTTGCACAAATTTTGGTGTCAGTATATACCCAGAATGCGGCACTCTCGAATAAAATGCTCCGAATCACTGCGAGAAAAAATTGCGAAAGAAAAATGGCTGCGCATGTAGGGCTGTGAGGCAGTGTGTTCAACGCCTCTTAGTTCCTCACCATGAGCAATTCTTTACGGAAGAAAAAGACACTATTTACCGCACAAGAATATTCCCGCACTTGCGGCGCCCTTTGATATCGCCTGTGTCGTTACCAAAGACACGGAACGCATATTTTTGGTGAATATCTCGCTGACTTAATGTTTGTTCCAAATTCTCGATCATTGGGGATTTCGTGCCACTTACTCTTTGTTTGGATAAATATGTCCTTAAAACTGACTATGCTAAAACTTTTGCGCTTTTCCTGGTAGAAAATTTCCACAAGCCGTCGTGGCTATACAGATGTCAGAAGAATCATACTGATTTTGCAGGAGTGCGCTAACTTGAGGACAAAATACCGGACACACTAAAAAAAAAACTAAATGGAACAAGGAATCAATATGCAATCCGACATGGAAAACCAACTAGCCCCCTTTCAGGCATTACTGAGGACCCTTGTTTCAAAAGAAAAGAATTAAGGGTGGCAACTACTGCGCTAATGACCACAGCAACGACGACCCGGGCTATATGGGAGGTTTGCAAATGGACCAATCGTTGAACAGCGGCAGTGTGAGCAGCAGTGATAACGTAGAGGACAGTGACAAAAGCCAATGACAGTGAGGGTCTGTTTGCAATAGTGGAAAAGAACGCCTCATATGACCGAGAAAGACTCCTCTTAAACATTGTCCCTGTAACAGGGCACGGGTGCATGACTGCACTATAGTTGCCGAATAAATTTCCTTCTGAGCAAGAGCAGGCTTTCGAGTTGGCTCACTTTATAGCTCGCGCTAGTGATGCAAAGAGACGAAATTTCGGCTGCCTCGAAATCACCACATAAAGATTTCCCAGTATATTTCCAATAGATTCCCAATAGACTTCCAAATATATAAAGTGAGATTTCCCAGCGGGTGCATTTGCATAATGTATAAAAAATAGCAATTAAAATTTCCTTTTTTTATAATCTGATAATTTGATCTTCGAAGACTATGAAGGAGCACAGCGCTGAAGGAGCGAGACGAAAGAACAGACACACACATGGGCGCTGACTAGCAACTGAATGGATTTATGGCACCAGCCAATAAAAACATGTGAAGAAGGCTGGCGCTGAAGCAGAAAAAAGACATAACCAAAAGCAAAGACACTATATAGGGCTCGTCACTCAGGAATTAATAAGATACGCCAACTCATGGCGGTACAGGGAAACCGAAGGTCTGCTGACATATGCCGCCCCATTGCGCGCGACAGCAAAGGCGTCCGTGCATCGGAGTAATGTCTGAGGATGACGCACTGATCAAAAAGTGGTATGCACCCTTCGTTGTTTATGTAGTGCAGCGCCAGGTATCTGTTGGGGGGCGGCAAACGTATCAGCAAACTTTCAGTCTCCCTGTACCGCCACAAGTTAGCGTATTTTAATTCCTGAAGGACACGCACTATAGTGCCTTTGCTTTTGGTTATGTTTTTTATGCTTCTGCGCAAGCCTTCTTCGAATCTATTTATGCGCTCGCGCAATAAATGCATTCACTTGCAAGTCAGCGCCCGTGTGTGTCTGTTCTCTTTCGTCTGGTTTCATCAGCGCTGTGTTCCTTCGCAATGTTCAGTCATCAACTCGCCCAACAGTGTACCGCAATGATCTCCAAAAGGTAAGGCGAAACGAGAAGAGACGTTGCACTCCACAGGATGCGTCACCCGGCTCGGAAAGCGAGGAGATGCCGCGCCTTCGCGTGACAGCCTTGGGCTGCTTACCATACGCCAGAAGCTCTGTAAATAGACCTTTTTTTTTCCTTTTTATGCTCTTATTTCTTTCTATATATTCATTTTTTTCCATTTCTGCCATCATCGAAATGCGGGAGCAGCGGTCAAGTATCCGACCTGCAACGTAGAGCATAGCGGTTGCTGCAATACCGGACCCTCCGACTTTGGTATCACTGGCGTCGCAAACTCGGCCTTTCAGCCGAAGATTAGGAGCGTCGTACGAGCGCGGCTCGCAATTACCGCACAAGCACGTCCTGAGCCCCGCTTGGTGCTACGCGTAACACGCGTGCAACTTTCCGTGTCACGCGCGCGAGCACCTCCATGGGGTGGAGTTTGGGCGCGCGATGATGGGGGCGACGCGCCTGACCCACATTACGGCGCGGGCGAAGAAGCTGCTCCAGTGAACGCAAGGGCGGAAGGGGGCGACAGCAAAATCGCCCAGCTTCCTTTTGTCAGCGCTGACGGCGACATCTTGGTGTTCCGTTTCCCCGCCCGTCGTTAACTCGCTTTCGACGCATGCTTGCTTGCGTAAATGACGTACCATGCAGCTGCTTTTTTTTTTTCTTTATGCATTAATTATGCTTTTCAGAAGGCTTGTGAGCATTCAGTCTTCAGTTGCCTTTTCAACTCTCTCTTGCGGACCCCCCCCCCCCCCCCCCTGCCCGCTTCCGGGGCCAGGCCAGCATAGGTTACGTGACAACATGAGGTTCGTTCTCGAAACCGCCCTCCACTCCCCGGATAGACGGTGAAAGTTGTTACGATAGACCGTGCTTGGGGCTATGCAGTTTACCTACCTACAGCTACGCTGAAAATACTACCGAATCTGGAGTTCAGGATGAGCTTAAAAGACGAATATGATTTCTCTGACACAAGGTTATCGCCGGAAACGTAACGTGACATCCAAAAGGCCAGTCTGCAAGTGGCACGGAGTCGTGCCACATAGCGAGAAGAATATGACGTAGTATTCAAGCGGGCGTTGTGAAAGCACGAGCGTGGCCCAAATCGCACAGAAAAGGCTGCAGTTTCTCCCCGAAAGCAAACGGTAGTCAGAAAGTTAAATTTAGTTCGCATTCAGAGCGTGTAGTCAAATGGCTTGATAAGATTCACTAGTCACTGACCATGGTCAAACACAAATGACGTTTCGGGAGCGCTACGGCTCCCTTGTTCACGATCTGGTCAAATGAATGGCTACCCTAATAACACAGAACAAAATATGTCCGCCCCGCCGCGGTGGCTCAGTGGCTACGGCGCTCGGCTGCTGACCCGAAAGACGCGGGTTCGATCTCGGCCGCGGCGGCTGAATTTCGATGGAGGCGAAATTCTAGAGGCCCGTGTGCTGTGCGGTGTCAGTGCACGTTAAAGAACCCCATGTGGTCGAAATTTCCGGAGTCCTCCACTACGGCGTCCCTCATAGCCTGAGTCGCTTTTGGACGTTAAACCCCGATAAATCAAATCAAATCAAAATATGTCCGATGGGATTTCTGCCAAGTGGCGCAACATTGCCGCCAAGAAGGAACGCTATGGAAACATACAAGAGGCCCCCACATCACTCTCTTCAGTTTCGAGAGGTTTGTGTGCACCCTGAAAAAGAAAAGAAAGGCGAGGTAAGGGGAAAGGAAAAGAACGAAGGGAAAGAAAGGAAAGGAAGGGAAGAAATTAGGGGATGAAAGAGAGGGAGGAAGATAGGAAAGACAAGAAGGAAGGAATGCAATGAAAAGAAGAAAGAAGAGAGGGAGGAAGCAAAACAGAGGAAAGAAAAAGGATAGAATGAAGGAACGAAAGACACGAAAGAAAATTACGACGGCAAAAGAAGGAAGGGCGGGAAAGGAAATAACGATGGTAAAGAAGACGGAAGGCATTAAATGTAGCAAGAAAATGAAAAGAGGGAAAGGAAGGAATGAAATTAAAGGAAGGTAGATACGGAAAGGAAAGAAGGAAGGAAGAAAAGAAATGAAACCAATGAAAATGAAAGGACGGAAGGAAAGAGGCAGGGAAGGAGGAAAGAATTTAGGAAGAGAAAGGAAAGCAAGAGGGAAGGAAGAAGGGAGAGAAAATAAGGGAGGGAAGCAGGAAAAGTGTGGACAGATCCAGATAATTTGACCCCTGCCAGAATTTCATAATTATGTTTTTCACCAATCTGAAAAGCTTAAAAACCTGTGCAAATATATTTTACGCTTTGAAGATTGACTACCAAGCAAGCAATAAATTGATATATAGAAAAAGTAGCACTCAGAATAAAATGGCACTAAGACGACTGCCAGCAACACATAGCTGGTTTTATCTCGTTTGATGCACCAGCTTGAATTTAAGAATTGGATCCGGACTCCGCGGGGCACCGTTTAATCATTGCTCACTTTCTCAAATGTGGGCACATGAAGGTTTTGTGCCTGAAGGACCGAGGACTGGCATGATACTACCCTGTCAAAAACTCTAGAAGAGCTCTTATCACTGCGGTTTCTATGTTTGACGTCGCTCAATATTCAAAATTCTGCATTCCCACACGAAGCAAGTGCATTTATAGTGCGGAACGCTCCACACACAACACTATTAAAGTGTGTCAAAGAAGCATCAAAGCATTAGTGAGCGAAACAAGGTAGATAAAAAAACCAATAAAGGAAATGTGCGTGAGCGCACATACCCTGAATTGCTGTAGAACACTGACGCTTGGTTTTAATTACACGCAACTGCTAAAGACTCGCTAATATTTTGGGAAACAAATTTTTTGTTCGTTTCTCGCTTATATGAAGCTCGAAAATGTGTAGCACAGGACCCAGCATAGAATGAACCCCAATTATGCAAGATTTATGACCGGTGAAAACACCCGGCCACGCAACAATTAAACGCTATGCACCGGCTTCCAGCAGGGATACGGAATTATTTTCAACGCCTTTTTCTAGTGGCTGGGTTTTTGGCGTTTTCTTGAAAAATACAGGCAATACTCGTCTGGCTAACAAAATTAGAAAAAAGTTGCTCGTGGTGTTCCCAGCTTGCTTTTTTTTTGTCTCATTGATATTAAACAAGTATGGTATCCAACTTCTTCTTCATCACAATAGTTACATGGCGTGAGCGACTATTGGCCATTGTTTATTTTTCGTCAGCCTGCTCTATTTTACCAGCCTCTGCGTGAATGTGGCTCAGTTGTTGGCCTCTTGCGGGATTCCAAAACGCTACAGGACTCATGCACTTATAGTGTTCTTTTTCAGGAACCACAATTGTTAGCAGGGTACACTACATACTATTTAAAGGTTACTGGCTTCTCGGTACAAACTGTAGAGGTTTTCGCATTTTGTTTTGAGCCCACAAAGCTTCCACTCAAGTGTGAAAAAAATACACCAAAGTGCATAAAAAGAAAACAGCTGAATCCGCATTCTATATATAAAAAGTACCAACAAAAGAGAGTCCCTATCGCGAACTTTTTGTAATGCGCGATATAAATTTCTTAAGCTACTCTGGGTGGCCCGAAATCACCAAGGACAACACACACACTTTGCTATGCTTCAAAACGACACAACTCCATATAATTACCGCAACCCTGAACATTTGCGTGTTAGTGGCTACCACAAAAACTGGGATAAAGAACTCCTTCGGCTCAGGCGTCCTGCTTTGCTTAACCGTTCTCAACGAATAGAGTTAAACTTTAAAGTTTGCTCCTTTAAAATCCCTGCGTGACATATTTATCCCTTTATTCTTTTCTTGTGCTTGTAAACACGCTGGAAACATTATTGTGCCATTATTGTACAACACTCCAGATCAAGAAATCACATTTAAATTTGATCACCTTTACTGACGATGCCATTTAGCAGGTCTACCTGCACCAACATTGTTTTTTATCTTTTTATGGAACATGCGTGAGCTCCTCGGAGTGCATAGATCTTGCCGTTCTGCATTCTATTTTGTTTAACTTCTCAACGCTGTCAATATGGGTTCGCCACCCCGTCAAGCTGCCCCTCTAAGCTGCTTCTTGAGGGTTGCTCTTTCTTTGTCGCCCCAAAAGATCATAGAAATAAAAAGCTGGTTGGTTTATGCAGTTTAACGTCCCAAAGCGACTAAGGCTATGAGAGACGCCGTAGTAGAGGGCTCCGGAAATTTCGACCACCTGGGGTTCTTTAACGTGCACTGACATCGCACAGTACACGGGCCTCGAATTTCTCCTCCAAAGAAATTCAACCGCCGCGGCCGGGATCGAACCCGCGTCTTTCGGGCCAGCAGCCGAGCACCATAGCCACTGAGCCACCGCGGAGGCAGAAATAAAAAGCAAGTGCCAGAGTGAACCTAGATCATCTTCGCTTTAATGTCGCATAAAACCTCCGAAATGTGGGATGTACAAAGCAGCGCCAGAGCTCCCTCAATTTCAACCAGTTTTTTCTCCAATACTGCTTTGAGAACAGCAATGTCCGGCTCGGTTTTGAAGCTTGCCTATCTCTGACCGAGGCCACCTCTGTGCGATGCGCCGACTAGGCTCTACTTTGCCTGCCGTTTGGTTAAACGCTTGCGAAGGGGTCTACTGTTTATTTACCAAAAATCAGTGGGCGTCGCAGAGTGAAATGAGAGGAAGCGCCAAACGACGAGTGAATAATGCCGGTGATAACGTCGAAAGGAATTTTTACCTAATAACAGAACTGCCACGGTATATGATTTGCATGATCTGTTGCTGCTGCAGTGCATATATGCATACTTTTTCGCCGTGCCTCTTTCGTTCCCAGTCGGTGCTCAACTGTTCGACGAACCTGAAGAAGCCCATCCTGTACTCGCTGCTGAACGCCTGGCTGGGAACCGGTCTGCTCACCAGGTAAAAACACTCTTCGCTGGCAAAGCTGCCGCGACTTGCGCGCGTGTCTTTGCTCTGTTCGTTTTGCTCTCGAAAGCGCAAATATTGGCTCCGGGGACTGTGTGGCACATCTCGCGAGGTCGTCCGTCCGAATTCAGGCGAAAACACGCGGGTCGGATTCGGTGCTTACATGCGGCACAGCGTTGAAAGCAGGTGCCTCAGTACAAAACTGAGGCCGGCACGTGACTTTCACATTCAACTCGTTGCCTTTTCTTTTTAATCTCTTTTTTTTTCGTACCACACCCTGCCGAAACACGTGGCATTCTAAGGAGTACGCCCACGTGGCAACACAAAACGCGACGCAACGCCTGAAAATGCAATCTAGCGCACCGCCATGCGCCACGGCAGCCCACTGTGTATAATTCAGAAGATGATTGCTCGGTCACGAAGTGGTATGTTAAGTGCACAAATTTTAGCAGCGACCGTGCCATTTCGGAGTGCAAAAAAAGTTTTTGAGAGATGTCTTCAGTAGATCGGGCATCTTCGGCAACGACTTATTAAACCTTCTTAAAATTCTTTTTCTGCTTTGTGGATCATTTTCGGAACAGTTACAATGGGGCTTTCATTGTCTGTCAGTGCTACAAGAAAAGAAGAAAAAATGCGGCCAATAGTGAGCGTTCTAAACAAGAGGACACAGCTCTGAGCTGCTGAAGGGTGCACTGTAATAAACTAGAGCATGGTCTTCACAGCCCGGCAGGGCAGCATGCGGCGAAGCTTACTACAAGAAACGGTGAAATGATGTAGTAAGGAGAAACAAGAGGGGTCTCATTAGACAGTGCTGACGAGCAGATTAGGCACTAGGTTAAAAGAAACAGAGCTGGAAGCAAAGAGATTGGAACCAAAATCGAGTTCGCGAAAGTAGCGTTCATATTGCCTAGAGCCTGTCAGAAAGTTATTCAGTAAAAATTGGTTTATTTAGCAAAAAGCTCCGTAATGAGGTCACTTTTCGCAGGAAAACACGGTTTACTATTAGCGCTCGTTTTTTTTTTTTGATACCTAAAATGCCTCGTTTTTTTTTGTTCATTATTTTATAAGCAATATGAAAATCGCAGGTTGCACCAAAAGCTTTTACCAAGTCAAATATTTTTTCCTCATTTCTTACAATTATTTTGCCGCGTACTTTATCATCTCCTGCGCAGCACTTCCGCGTCCGTGCAAGATCTGTCTGTCTTTGTACACTCCGAAAACTTTCATCCAACATAGCCGCGATCAGTTTGAACGCACGAGTGCCTTGTAGCAGGACGTCATTAGAATGGGTAGGTTTTGATACAATGACTCTGACAAGGCGTCTAGTACTCGTCATTTGGCCTCTCGCTTCTTAAACATGTTTTTCGATCTTGCCCTTAAATTAAGCAGCGTTACAAATAACAAAATTTCAAGAGGTTTTTTTAACTGAAACACCCCTCTGGAATAAGCACAAGACGCCCGCTAATTTTTCGTGTGGTGTCATCTGCTTTGTGAACTGGAAAACTACGTTCTCCAGAAAGCTTATTTGCAGGTAAAAATCGGGTTTAACACGATTTTTAAGAAATCTATTTGGGATGTCAGAACAGGGTGAAACCAGGTTTTCCCCAAAACACAGGCCCCCAGCTATATTATTCTTGACCGCGAACTGCACCACGTTCATTCATTTCTGAGTCACGGTACATGACCCTAAGTGATTCCAGGTTCGGCGGTTGTGAGGTTCTGCTACTGATCACACTTTTACTTGCACTGCCCAGCAAGATTTGCCCATTGCGGAGTGTACTGGTGTACTATAATTTTTGGAAGTGCCCAAATGAAAGCAATGGCAGCGACCGCAGCAGTTAAACTGGCGTTAAACCAAATTAAACTGCGGCGCTTCCTCAGTGCCGAAGAACGTGGCTATAAAATACGCTATATTTGGAGGACCTCAGGTGGGTTCTGTTAAACCAAATTAAATTACGGCGCTTTCTTAGTGTCGAAGAACGCTGGCTATAAAATACGCTATAATTGGAGGGCTTCAGGTGGGTTCCGACCTTTCATACTGGCGTGAAACAAAATGTCACCGACGTATTTTGCATGTCGCCCTCGTAGGAAGGAAGCCAGGTAGGTAAATTTCTCTTAATTTCTTCGCAGACGGTGCCCGTACAGTGCTATGCTTCCCGACTTCAAATAAGAAGTGGATCGGCGGTATATTTAGGGGTTGTACTGTTCGGCGAAACGAAAAAAGACAATAAAAATTACGTCGAATTCAGTTTTCTAAATTCGGGTTTAACCAAAAGAATGGTAAGCGTCTCTGACATGCGCGCCACAGCTAACCTGGTTGTTGAGTAGCAGTTACACACAGTCAAGGGAGAAAAAGTGGCAGCGTTGGAATAAGCAGCGCAGGGGTGTGTCCTGAGGCATTGCTCCGCTATCTTACGCGCATCTGCACACCGGCAAGCTCCTCCTCCTCGGAGTCTGCTAGCGAAGCGCTGCTTGTTATCAATAGCTTATAACAATTACTAGGTTAAGTAGGTTTCTTCACAGCATCCAAGGACACTGAGGCGAGACAAGGTAAATCGTCACGGAAAGCTGTCATGATCTGCCTACCATGACTGTTCAGCGGCAGTTTTATCGCAATGGAAAACATGCAGACCAAATGACGTCCCGTCCTCTCGCTTCTTTCAGCGCAACAAGCCAGCGATAACGTGACAACCCAGTTTTTAGGAGTTGCTTTTTACAGTGACTATTGTTCAAGGCGTGTTTCGCAACACACCACGCGCCATGCTTAGTGGTCCTAACAGTGTGACGTCACTAGAAGCAGCATAGTGACGTCACGCGCGCTCTATCATGAGAGATAATAATACCAAATAATATATTTCCCGCTGAAAACAGCTGCCGCTGAGTCTCATGTACCGCAATGGTTAGCGTCCTGTTTTTTCGTCTGAGAGCTCAATCATATGATTGGTTGGTTTGGTTTATGAGGTTTAACGTCCCAAAGCGACTAAGGCTATGAGAGACGCCGTAGTGGAGGGCTCCGGAAATTTCGACCACCTGGGGTTCTTTAACGTGCACTGACATCGCACAGTACACGGGCCTCTAGAATTTATCCTCCAAAGAAATTCCAGCCGCCGCGGCCGGGATCGAACCCGCGTCTTTCGGGTCAGCAGCCGAGCACCATAGCCACTGAGCCACCGCGGCGGCCTCAATCATATGACTTGCGTTACGTTTTCTTAAATGGATAGCACCCATTTCTAAATAGAACTCTAAGTACAACAATTTGTGGGCTATCTACTGGGAAATGAATTGCTCATGGCAAGATAAATTATAAGTGACCTTTGATCGCACAGGAATACCACATTATATAGCCGAAAACAATCAGAAATTTATAAAAAAAATTAATAGCTGCGTTCATTATTCGGCGAGTGTATTCAGAACTGCGGTCTCCAGTAAACAGAGAAAAAATTGCACCGAATTTTAAAAGAAAACGAAAGCCGAAAGTTCAATCACAGGGGATATTTTGCGTCTTTCTGTTCGTATCGGTGCATATGAACGGCCCTCATTTGACATTGCTACTTAAATTACTCTGTGGTTGGCCAAACGTATAGGGGAATCCCTGAAGGTGGAGTAAATTTGTAATAAGGGAGAAAATTACTCATTGGCAGACAGCCAAACACAGCCATACGGCTACAAAGGAAAGGTTTATGGCTTTCACAGAAACTTCAGCTACAGAAAATTCGTCCTGGTCCGGGGTTCGAACCCGGGACCACTGCTTCACCAGACCAGTCGTTCTACCAACTGAGCTAACTGGGACGGCTAGCATAAGGTAGGGCGATAGCGAATTTATCAATAACCTGTGAAGTGGGAACAGCGTTAGTCAAATGTTCGCTCTCACCCTACCATATGCTAGCCGTCCCGTTAGCTCAACTGGTATCGCGACTGCTGCGGTGAAGCTGTGGTCTCGGGTTCGAACCTCGGAGCAGGATGATTTTTTTCCAACTTCGAAGTTTCTGTGGCAGCTGCAAAGCTTTCCTTTGAAGCCGTATGGCTGCGCTAGGGTGGAAGCCAATGGGTAATTTGTTCCCTTATTGCAAATTCACGGTATATCCGAGTGCAACTAGCGTGCCTTAGCCAAGACGGCAGCTCCTACGCAAGCTACCGCACGTAGAGCTAGTGGAAGCGAGCGCAGCCGGCGCAGCGTTACACCTACAGCCCGCGTACATTTTTTTCTCGGCTCCTTCAAAAGGGTCAAGGTAGCTCTTTGTTACGCGACCCACTGCATAACAGCGAGAACATGAAGCAACTATTTTGCAACTGGGACAAGAAGCGGACCACTTTCGGGTAAGAGAAAAAGAACAGAATTTAAGAAGATTGCGACACAGAAAGCAAATTATCCGAGCTGATTCGATGAACTAATCCTATGCCTTGACCTGTTTGCTTACTTGTAGACCTCACCTACGTGTGTACACTGTGACGGTGTGGGTGCTGTGAACCATTTCATTTTATCGTGCCCGCGTTTTTGTGCCGAGCGTGAGAAACTCCTGGAAAACCTGAGGAAACTGCACGTTCCCATGGACGATGTTTCACTGAAGTTTTTAGAGAAAACTGTCGTTATGGAGTAATGGTAGAGACGCAATCACTTAAGTCAATGACTCAGCCGGAGCAATTGCCGACAGGCACTCTACATTTACACCATCCCCGCCACCACCAAAACAATGGCCAGTAGTCTCTTGGGTAGCGACAAAAGCGTGACCAACTTTTGAACTGCGTGAGATGTGCGCCTGCTAGCATTACTCATTTTGGTGCGCTTTGCGCGGCCTTATCACGCAGAACCGCGCTTCTTATGGCTTTGACCATGGAGGAAGGAAAGAATTAATACATCGTGTTTTTTGAAGCCAGATGTGAAGCCCCCCCCCCCCCCCCCCTCCTCCTCCTCCTCCTTGTTGGCCGCCGTCTCAGCGCGTTTGCGCATGCGTCGCAGACAATGAAGCAGACGATGTCACTGGGCCCAAACATTACAATTGGCTTCGCCATCTGCTGAAGGCTCCCAGTGGCCCTTGCGAAAACACGTTACTTCCGGCGCTTTTTTTTGTGTGTGATGCGGCTCGGATAGCGAAGGCTTCTCCTTAGCTTTCCTCCCACCATTGCTTTGACCAATGCCATCTAGATAGACAGGGCATCAACGTTTCCTCCTCTCCACGCCACCGACGTCCCAGTGGTGGTCGGCGCTTCCGTTGCAACTCGAGCGTGAGCCAAACTTGCAAACGATCACTTTCGCGGATGGTTACCCTGTCTCAGAAATAACACCAACCACTTGCGTCATACTGACGTGCTGAATAAAGTAGGCCTTGGCTCCTACGGATACTGCTCGTGGCTCGCAATGCGAAAAAAAAAAATATATGCAAGCTCGTTTCGCCGCGAGATGTGGAACAAGCACGCAGTCGCTTGTTTGCTCAGACGACCGTGACTCTCGTGGATGATAAAAGTTCTCTGCGCCTCACATTTCTTTTCTGTCCTCCAAACAACACGAAACGGCTGAACGACAACAAAGAATGTCAAGCCACCGCTCTGTTCCTGTCAGTCGAATTAACTTGAGGGCTCCCAAGTAAGAACATTTGTGGCGAAATATTGCAGGGGGACACGAACAAAGAAGGAACAACATAGGATCCAACACGGCACAGTTTATTCGAATCGCCGCTCGCAAAAATTCACACCATCCCCTTTCGAAGGAAAAGGAAATAAACAAAGAATTAAGAACCAGCAAAAACCGACCACGAAGTACACACGTACACAAGAAAGACTGACACAGGACTTGCGCACACATACGCACTGACATTCGCGCAACATCCACAACCAGAAAAAAAAAAAACCATGAGTGGATGCAAAATGCATTTCCTTGTAGCGAAATTGTTGCGAAAAAGGTATATATGGCGCTGCGCAACGCAAATGCGTTGGGAAAATATGGATGAGCACTGCGTCTATCTTGCAATAAAATAAGCAAGTTCGTCTTTCTGAATACAAGCGCACACAAACAGTCTAATGGGAAGACTCTATAGCTTTTACAGTGCATGTTTCCAGTAATATCAAACAGCTCTTCTCAGTATACTGCTGCAGTAAATATTAAATTTGCCCTGTTTTTACATGCAACCACACACTTGACTGTCTGCGTCTTCCGTGTTGCCATAAAGTAGTTTAGGTTTATGATTTATGCGGTTTAACTTCCCACAGCGGATCAAGCTACGAGTGACGCCGTAGTGGAGGGCTCCGGATAATTTAGACCATCTGGGGTTCTTTAACGTGCACTGACATCGCACAGTACACAGACCTCCAGCATTTGGCCTCCATCGAAATTCGACCGCCGCGGCTGGGACCGAACCCGCGTCTTTCGAGCCAGCAGCCGAGCACCGTAACCACTGAGCCACTTAGGCGACTTACAGCGGCTAGCTTTATTCACGTGTTGCTAGCACCATAAAACGAGAATATACTCACGAGTTCGGCATATCCCAACGGAACACACATTGCGAATACATAGCAGAGCAAGAGGGCGAACACGGCGGACGCGGCTGCGTATCGTCGCACGGTTGAAAAATAACCCAGGGTGGTTCCGAAGCCGCAAGCGCTACACTCAGTGAAGGTCCGTTAACGGGGAATGGTAACACAATTCAAAGCTCGGTAATTCTTCTATGAACTTGCTTTCGAATACTGCTGTGAGTTACGTGGCCTACCCCAGCCGAGGCCTGAAGGCAGATTGATACGGGCAAGCTGTTTTTTTTTTCTTAACCATCAAGTTCTTATACAGCACGGATATTACTTGCCTGGAACGTGACGTGCTTATGTCCTCACCAAAGAGGAAGTAATGCACACGTGCATATATTCCCCTCCGTTACACGCATTCTCTCTCTCACACATCCGCGCACACACGCTGGCACGCACGAACACACACGCATTTACGCACGCACGCACTTACGCACGCGCACTCAGACACACGCATGCACACGCACACATAACACCCCTAGTTTACTTGGCGTAAAATAGGCCTAACCTCTGATTGTTTTGTCGTTTGCTGTGATGAAGTGCGCGTCGAAGTTTCGAATCAAGTGACCCCAAAATATGCTCTGGACAATCATTTGTTGGTGACAACAAGCAGAGTTTCGGCGGACGGTGCTCTCCGCATTAAAACGAAAAAACACCGTATAAGAGTTCGTACTTGCACGAAACGACACTGTCCAAAGCATGACTTACAGGCCAACTACGTCGTTCCCCAGGCGGAGTCCGATTTCAAACCCCGACCGCTCTGCTTTCGTCGCCGGACCACGAATCAGGCCTTCTACAGGCTGCAGATGCTTTACCAAAGCACTTTTGTGATAAAGAGTTCTAAAATTTAAATTAGAAACCTCCCCAAAATTGCGACACAAAATGACAAGAATTTTCTTTTGATTGCGATCGGCCCACTGGAAAGGATTCTCAGGTGCCCAACCTTATCATGAGCCTTATTCTGCAACTGCGCTGAAAACGTTCATGCTGATTCGAAACGAATTTCATTTAACTAATATGAATTCGAATCTAGCATAATAAGAGTAAAGCGTGAAAGCAGTACGCCTACTATTCCTCTTCAATCTTGTATGTGCAACTTGATTATGGTGGCGCATCACTTAAAAGCACAGCTTTCTGCCCACGTACGTGCTGCAGCACGTGCTGCAGCATGCTAGAGGCACATGCAGAATATGCTGCACATGAGAGAGCGTTAAGTGCACACAAAATTTGCTCGATAAACGCGCCACAGGCACACATATCTTTTTTTTTTTGTGAGGGGGTTTAACGTCCAAAAGCGACTCAGGCTATGAGGGACGCCGTAGTGAAGTGCTCCGGAAATTTCGACCACCTGGGGTTCTTTAACGTGCACTGACATCGCACAGCACACGGGCCTCTAGAATTTCGCCTCCGGCACACTAATCTCGTAAGACGACGGACATCTCCACTTATTTGCCGCAGCATCGATGAGCTCTGCGACGAGTACAGAAGAAAATCCGTCTTTCCGGAGCAGCAAGAATAACTTTTCCCAGATGTACGAGTCATTTTCCAAGAAGCACGAACGCTCGAGTGCGTGTCTTCCACTGACATTAGCGCCGCTGGGGGTAGGTCGTTGGGCCTGAGACAATATTAGGGTGGAAGCAGAGCGCCAGCTGTCTCCAACCGAGACAAACATACCGTGCAGCATGGTCTCGGACTCAGCGCTCCGTGCTCTGGGGCTGTAATATCAGTGCAGGACGCGCAATCGAGCGTTCGTGTTAAGCGTGCTGACGACGGTACATAAACATTGTCCCAAGCCCAAGTTACAGGTCTGCCTTTGTGAAAGGAGCGGTTGTGTTAACAGTCATGCCACAAAGCATGTATACCTTTCTGGCACAGCTAGAAGCCGCAGCGGAGTCTTTGTATTCGTTCCAGGCAGTGAGGCTGAGCTGGCGCTCTCCGTTTCGGGCTCAATCGCTGCGTTTATTTGCACAGCCAGCGACGCGTATCGTATGATTCACAGGTGCAGCATGGAGATGGGGACACTTTCGCGCTTTCCCGAGGTTCCTTCTGCTTTGACACGTGCGGCCTTCGATGGTGGCCGCTTGTGGACAGAGCGGCCACCGGTGGCGTCCCGTCTTTCGCCCTTCTCGGAATCGTTTTGCTGTTCGTGCTTCCGCCACCCTAACGACCGGCTGCCGTTGTACGCGACGACGCATGCTAAGATGTACTGGGGCGGCAACATCTTGTCCGCGACTAACTTGTGCGTCGACCTGAAGCTGAAAAATCCCGGGCGCAGGCTGGAACTGAAGTGGTTCTGTGATTCACGTTAAAGCATCTACACTTTATCACAATTTAAATGCGTCGATATGCTACCTTTATAAGCCACGAATACCGTCGCTGTTACGTGTGCGGCTAGGCTGGCGAAATTTTGAACGATGATTATTGCGAAAAGATAGGCGCTCCGTTAAATTAATTATAGAGTAGAAACAATCGCATGAAAACCTTGAAATAGTAAGCCCTCAGTGGCATTTAACAACTTATACCACAACAAAGAGAGCGAAATTTCTTCTAACCCTGTCGAGCTGACGAACCACAGCGAGTTTTTCAAAAATAGTAACTTTAATTATTGAGGCTGGTTGTAGGGAAAACACGATTCAACTTGTGGATCAAGAAATTTTCGACAGTTCACTGAACGCGACGATAATTTCTCAACAGGAAGCACATCTATGCACCACAGCGTTCCGCAGAGCTCAAGCATGCAATACTCACCTTTCCCCCATTATGCACACTGAGACTTTAAACCATACCGTACCACACCACACCACACCATACCATACCATACCATACCATACCATACCATACCATACCATACCATACCATACCATACCATACCATACCATACCATACC
Source organism: Amblyomma mixtum (assembly GCF_055824585.1). NCBI lineage: Eukaryota > Metazoa > Arthropoda > Arachnida > Ixodida > Ixodidae > Amblyomma > Amblyomma mixtum. The sequence goes on from NC_143014.1 coordinate 202,344,735, forward strand.
ATACCATACCATACCATACCATACCATACCATACCATACCATACAATACAATACCATACCACATGTTATGCACCGGACCATAATCGCCATGCCATCATGCACTTAGAAGCTAACTCTGCCGTGAGCACAAAAATGTTACAGCCGCTTCTATAAGAGCGTTTCTAATGTTTTCAGTGCGCTTTCCTGTAGTTAGGTAGCTGGCCGGGGCACGAACGGCACCTGCAGCGTAATGCGTGGTTCATCAAGGTTGCATTGTTTTTCCAAACGTGTGAATGACACTGCATTATGCCGTTCTTGGTGTCTTCACGAAGTGCTCTTGGGGTCGGCCTCGAGCACAGAAGAAAAACAAGGGAGCTCATGGGATACGCAGAGCTTGCAGACGAGGACAGTGCAGAAAAAAACGACACACATAACTGCGTTGCGCTCTGTCGTTATGTCTTCACTGTCCTCGTCTGCAAGCGCTGCTTTTCCCATGATGTCTGAAAACTATCTAGCCCAGCAACTCACCCTTCTCAAAAACAGAAGAGGTCAGTACTTCAGCGACAGGCACTGACTGCTGAACGCACTGATGAGAGCAAAGAGCAACTGGATGTCACTGTGTTTACGAGAAGCTACACCTCAATTTCGCAGTGCCCTCAACCCCTCCTTTGCCGACGTTCGTGTATAAAATATTCGCAACCGTGAGGTGGGATTATTTGCGCGCACGCGTGTGTGTGTGTGTGTGCGCGCGCGCGCGCGCGTGTGCGTGCGTGTGTGTGTGCGCGCTTGTGTCCGCGTGTGTGTGCGCGTGCGCGTGCGTGTGTGTGTGCGCGGGCGCGCGTGTGTATGTGTGTGCGTGCGTGTGTGTGTGTGTTGCGTTCAGGCTTAAACCGAAGATATTATTCGCCAGATAATGTGGGCCCTCTTAGCCAAATCATCAGCTTTTCCATATACACATGCAGATTTCAACATGCATCGATTGCCCAAAGGAAGGCGTCACTGTTCCACTGTTCCCTTCGGATTATGCTAATTTCAGGTTTAGGGGATAGTGCTTTATTCCCTCCTTATATCCAGCGGTGCCCTTTAGTGTAACTGAAAAGCCTGAACTGATGACATCTAGCAGAATCTTGTTGTAGGCTAGCTGGTTTCTTGACGACGCGTTCACATTCCTCATTGGCAGAGTGAGCCTCACACTAAAGCGGGACAAAAAAAAAAAAAGATGGAAGTTATTTCTTTCTTTGCTATTTGATTTTTTCCTCATTCCCAGTTCGAATCACGGTGAGCTGACGCGCATGTCATCCTGCTCTTTTGCCAAGCAGACTGCTTTAAAAGGGCCCTGATAACACTTCAAGGGAGGCGAGTGCACTAAGTACAAAGCCGTATACGTATAGTTCGAGGCTGTGCTCGGCAACAAGCGTGTTCTCAAAACGCGCGGCAGGTCGTCTAGTTTTGGTATCAGAGCTCGCACCTACCGGTGTACGTAACCGGTGCGTCTCTCCAGTCCGCGGCGCTCTCCATAACATCGGAAGCGCTAAAGATACTTACCCATTTATGCACATCCTACGATGTGCAGTTTAATTAAGTGTGAGACTTCCATGTTGCTGTCCGGGTCACGCAGTTAATATTAACAATGCTCAGCCGTGCTGTGGTATCCATTGGTTCTTGTGACTGACGCCCGAGGAACAATGTGTTCGCGCTGGTGACGCATTTGAGCGCGAGCGCTCTGTTCGTTTCAGATGTAAACCCATGTTACTAAAGGTTTTTTGTTTGTGTTTTCTTTGAAACGCTGCACCTCATCGGTCTCATAAGTAAATTACAAGCTCGATGTCTGATTGCGCATGTGTTGGCTTTTCTTTCTTGTGTTGTCGTCGTTGCGCCGCAGTATTTTCAGTCTGACTGCGGCGAAAAAATTTTGACAGGGCTAAGAGCGACCGCCACTCGAGCAACATTCGTGCATATTTGGCTGCAGCATGCAGACATTTTCAAGCGAAAGACAGGAGCGTGTCTGCTTCTTCTTTCCTTTCTGCAATGACTGTAACAGGGCTAAGGAAGGTTGTGGAAAAAAAATCAAAAAAGGTCTGAATAGTCAAATCAGATTAATCAGACTAGCCGTATCAGATTCGTTGCTGAGAGTGTCAGTGAGCACCGCAACTGAACACATGACCACCGGCAAATGAAGCATGCAAGTCTGGTATGATACTCTTAAAGTTTATTGTCTTATAAGTGAACTGACTGGTGAGACCTTTCAGCGTCGCTCTTCGTCATTCGCCTGCAAACTAGCGGTTGCACCTAATTTACGTAATACCAAAACCGAAGATTTCTTTTCTTCGCCGCAGTGTATGACTAATCCCTGTGGCTAAGCCAAAATAATCTGACAAAAATGAGTATGATATATGAAGGGTGGGCCCCGCAACTTGAGGGAATGTTTAGCTAAATTACACCAGCCCAATACAGGTGGACAGGCGGATTAAACTTAAAACAGGTTTCTAGTCACTTTATAGAGTAAATCAGAACATTTCTGTCATCCTAGTTTTCAATTTTGAAAAAAAAAAAACTTCCAGTTACAAACTTGCTGAGTGATCGAAGAAAAATCTGAGTAAAGCGAATTCATTTTCGGCGTTATACTGCGAAGAAATTTTTTTTCACGTTCAGAAGAAACACTCCGAAAATTATCAAAACATGTATGTGGTTACCCGCTCGCGTAGCGCGATTTTGGCGCCTTCAGACGAGCAGCCCACAAATGCATTTCGCTCCTGTCCTACCGCTGGCACGAAAAAGTTGAGAAGACAGCGATGCGCGCGCTGTTGGTAAGCCTCCGGTTACAGTCGCATCACATCTTATGACTGTCGTACCGCCACGCCCGTAGCTTTACTCAGAGCATGCGAAACAGGTGGCCGGTGCGAGTTTAGCCTCTACCGCATGCGTCACTGCCCTGCAGGAGGCAAAGTGCCGGAAACCTGAAAAGGGCAAAGACGCGCTTGAAAACTAAAAGGCCCCACTATAGCCGACCGTATGGTATACTAGGGAGCGGTGAGCACTAACATTATGCACTCTTCGCACGCAGTTCTGGCTCCAAGTGGAAGTCACGGCGGAAGATGCTGACCCCGGCGTTCCACTTTCGCATACTGGAGGACTTTTTGCCCATCATGAACGAGCAGGGGGAGATCTTTTCACAGATGCTACAGCATCAAACGCATGGTGTAATCGACATCACCCAGTTCGTGACTGCCTGCACCCTCGACATTATCTGCGGTACGCTTGCCGTTATTATTTGTAGAGTGGAGTTGGGAGGGCAATGGGCGACCACAGTGGGCACAGAAAGTCACGACAGTTCCTCCAACATGGTGTGAACGTAATGAGAAGTTCTTGGAGATATAAATCGTATGTATCAGGAATACTAATCACCTGGTCGTATTACTGAGCAAAATTAGCTGTGGCCTTTCGTTTTCACGTGATTCGCTGCAGCAAGTCAATTTCCTTAACCAAGCACTAAAAGCAGTGCCGGACGACCCCTTATTCACAAGTGCATGCCAATTTTGCAACTGATGTTTGCATAGTCGGGAAGGAAGGGGAGAGAGAAGGTGAGCGGAAGTTGAGGGGTAGATATTTGGGGCGAGTACTTACACCGCAAAAGAAAAGAACCAAAAAAAAGGGACCATGCTGGCGCAAAAATTCTGGCTCAAGGGTTAGTGGGCTTCAAAGGATATAAATCGCCTCCGGCGAGCAGCTGCGCGCCGATTTACCGCAGGCTAAAGAGCCGGCTCGTCTTGGACAAATTCTCCCCCGCAATTATCGTTCTCTTTTCGCATAGAATCTATACGTTCCGCTCACAAGGGGTGACTATTTTAGGCGCCTTCACTGCGCACGGGTCAGTCAACCACCTCACGGTTAATTTCGAGGCGCAGGAGTAAAACCGAACCTACTGCATCCAAATAACACGCGATGCTCGTGTGATTTGTTAGTTCCGACGCTCAGCGCCGCACGCTTTAGAAACGGCCAGCAGGATCCTGAAGGAATGCGGTTCTATACTGAACTACGTATTCATTCTTTTGCATCAGTGAAGCCCTGCTTTAAAATATGATCGCTTCTCCTAGGTAGGGTGCCATTTCCGCTAGTTGAACTATATCTCTAGTCGTATCCGTCTGCATGTATAAAATAACCCTGCGGCAAGCTACTTTTGCATTATTCAGTTATTGTTGTTTCTCTTATCTGTATAGATAAGTTGCGTCTTGGGGGCGTGTCCTTGCTGCGTCCACATTCTTGAGTAAATATTCTCGCTTGCGCTTCACCTAATGCGTCGCTTCACGTGCACGTGCCTCTTTCCCAGAGACTGCCATGGGAGTCAAGGTGAATGCTCAGACGAACCCAAGCTCTACGTACGCGAGCAACATCTACAGGTGAGAGGCCTCCTCGCCCGAGCAAGGCTCGCATCATGAATGTTCTGCAGAACCGAGGAACGCAGGCACAGGCTGCGACTGCTGTCTCCCCTGTTTCGTTCGTTTTATCTAAAGACGAAAAAAAAGGACGCCGCACCAGCTGCCAAAACAGCCGGCTGCTTTGCAAGTGTACTTCGGTTAGTTATGTCGGGTTTACTGGCGCATACCTAACTGGGGCCATTATGTTTCAAAGTCAGAGTCAAGAGTACTTTAAATATACCAATAAATGCAACTGCAGTTGCGGCTGTTTGGTGACAGAAAGGGAAAGGACCGAGGGGGAAGTTCGGTTTTGTGCGGTTTAACGTCCCAAAGCAGGCTGCACTCACAGCCTAAATTGCTTTCCATTGCTTCCACTACGGCTTCACTCGACACCGTAGTGGAGGGCTCCGGAAATTTCGACCACCTGGGGTTCTTTAACGTGCACTGATATAGCACAGCACACGGGCTTCTAGCAATTCGCCTCATTTAGCCGCCGCGGTGGCTCAGTGGTTATGGCAACCGGCTGCTCACCCGAAAGACGTGGCTTCGATGCCGGCCATGGCGGTCGCATTTCGATGCGAGGCGAAACGCTAGAGGCCTGTGTACTGTGCGATGTTAGTGTACGTTAAAGAACCCCAGGGGGTCGAAATTTCCGGAGTCCTTCACTGTCCCTTATAGTCTGAGTCGCTTTGGGACGTGAAACCTACATAAAACAAATTATTTCGCCTCCACCGAAATGCGACTGCCGTGGCCGCGATCAAACCCGCGTCTTTCGGGTGAGAAGCCGAGTTCCATAACCACTGAGCCACCGCGGCGGCTCAGAAGGGGAAGTGGTAAGACAAGAAAACAAGGCTTCGCCGCACACTTCGCAGAATTTCAGACAGTGATGTTTGGGTGGATTTCCAGGATAGGATTCAGGCGCTCAAAATTTGAAGCGCGAAAGGCTCCCTTCAGATGGTTTAGCTACCGTGATGACAGTCTCATTTGTGTCCCAAGGAGATTTAATTCACCGCATGCAAAAAAAAAAAGAGCTATGTTTTCATCTTTACTGCACATTATGTATTTCCAAGAAGAAGAGACATCTCCAGACATTGCACAACTTTTAAACGTCATATATTAAATCAAAGATGCAGTGAAAGTTTTTCCAATTTTAGTTATAGAGGGCTAAAAAAGCGTAATGAACAATGTTCTGACATTCTAACACTAATAATCTGCAGCAAGGCAGATGAGGAGTGTCTACAGAGCACGTCATCAGCACAGGAATGTATTTTCTGATGTGGATAGTAAGCAAAAAATATGCGCGCATGCCAATGGGTCTATGTGATCTCATGGTATTTCATAAATGGCAGCTAACATATTCAACCAAAAATTCCGGGAGAGAGCGATATGGCCTCATTTATTTCTGAAAAGAAACCATATCCGAGCGCCGAAAAGGTATCCCTAGGATTTCGCTCGGAAGAAGAAAATGAAATAATTGAATTGACGACTGGAGTTCCTACACAACATTTCTGAAGTTCGTATCGAAGGCGCTACGATGGTCTGTTAGGATATATGGCTACACAACAGGAGAAGGGAACAACGTATTCATAAGCGTATTCATAGATCGAGGGGAGGGACCAGAAAATTTGGTGGAACAGAGCAGCAGCGACCAGCGCAGGACAGGGTTAATTAGAGATCAAGGGGAGAGTACTTTGTGCTGCAGTGGATGTAACCTCGTTGATAATGATGATGAAGATGATGATAGCTTCGTTATGTAGAAATCGATAATGCAATCTGAGTACGTAGCACCAACAACAGCGTGGGAACTACTGAGATTCAGTGCAGGCACCCAGTGACTTCTGGCCTGTTGGTGACGTCATCAGACGCCTCCTCCTCACTCCTTCACAAACTTCACTTATCCAGTTGTCACCAGTACGCGCTTAAAACAATTCAGACGAAGTCGTTAGAGGCGTCAATGTGCATTCGTGGTCGATATGCGCATTGAGAGTACAGCACGCTTTCAACTGGCGCCCCCTTGTGTCGCATGGTGGCGCCACCTGGAGAGTGGGCAGTAACTTCATCAACCGCGCCGTGCGGCCCTGGCTGTGGATGGACTCGCTGTACCGGATGACGCGCAACGGACGCCTCTACCACCACGACATCCGCGCCATCCACACATTCACCAAGAAGGTCGGCGTGCTCCTTCGCCACGCGTGGCTCAAGCTCGCCTTGTGCAGGCTGCCCTTCGCATGCGGCGGCAGCTGATAAAAATCATGAAAGAGAAGTCGGTAAAAAAAAAAAAAAGGTAGAAGCGCAGGCAGTGGTTTTAGGTGGCGTACCCGTGCGGGAAGTTGCGAACAGGTAGGTTTTACTCTCTTACCCAAAAGTCGCCAGTAGTGTACTCTATGCTTTTCTTCAAAAGAAGTACGTGAGATTTTGTAAATGCTGGCATATATTTCGTCTTACTGTGCCAGAACAACTGAGCCAAACTGGCTTGTTCATTACGTAGCCCCCTATTTACGCGAAAAAAAAAATTCACTCCGCGCATATAAATGTGTTGTCACGTTTAAAAAGTGCGATACTAGAAGGGAACATCTCTAACAATCACCTTAACGTTCATGAAGTGACAGTCTGATTAGATTTTATCATCAGTATGGAGTATGAGCGCATTGTCAACGGGTTCTTGAATCTGGCGAAACTGCGTTGACATTGACGAGTTATTACACTACCATGTGGTAACTTGCTGTACAATTTAAATTATTCATAACTATTCGCGCTCTTAAGCAACGTGTACTTATGTGCGTTTGAGTAAAAGATTTCTATATTGCTTTTTAATGTGTCATTTACTTTAGTTCTGTTCCAAAATGCCCGTTTACAGCTGCAGTTCAGGACAGTCGGTTGTAACGCAGCCTGTTTTTTTATACTATCGTCCGTTAATATACAACATCAAGAATAAGCAACAACAAAAAGCAAATCCAGCAATCTCTCGTCAAAAATGCCTTGCATTCAAGTAATCAATACAGCAAAACATCGTGTCTCTCTTAAATGAAGAAAGGATGCCGATTAGCCCAGTTTAAAGAACGGTAGTAGCAAAACTATGCCGCTTCCATTCAGTATTGTTATAGCGTATGTGGAAATAAGCCTCCTATTAGCGGACTTGTTCTAAACGCCTACTTCCGGGCCCGCCACCTCGTGTGACGCGCGCAGGTGATACGCGAGCGCAAGGATGTCAAGCTCGCCGAGAAGCGGCTCATCACCGACTCCAGCGACGAGCTGAAGAAGCGCCCCATGTTCCTGGACGTCCTGCTGGACCACCACATCAACGAGAACAGCATCACTGAGGAGGACATCCGCGAAGAGGTGGACACCTTCATGTTCGAGGTACGGTGCCGGACCTAGAACATGAAACGCTCGCGTAACGGCTGGGCGGTGTCTAGGCCATGGCATACAAACACACGCGTACCGGGGATTGACGGGCAGCTATTTACCCGGTTTAAGTTATAGTGATTAGCAATGGTCTGTGCATTTAGATGCGCAAGTAGCGTCAGTTAATTGCGAAGTTTATGACCGTAAGTTATCAGTGATTTGTTTGGAATAGATTTTTGTGTTTTTTATGTTCCCTGTACGGTATTTATCTGGCTTGCTGGCCATTTTACACCACGCCGGGGCCCACCAGTGCCGAAGCCTGCCTGTTTGGTTTAATCGGACTACACTCAACGCTAACTATAGGAGGCCGTAGACAACCGGATGTTTACCAAGCTTAATTTTAAAACGTCGAAAATAAAATTAAGTGATCGTTCATTTATGAACGCTGAGAGTTTGCCTAGCCTCGTCGGACTCCAATGTGACGCCACGGGACTTTTTTTCGTGGTGCACTTTATTAAATTTTCTTATATTTTGGCACCTGTTTACTTTATTTGTGTACTCTAAACCCAACAGTTCAATTTATACATCAGGCCAATACCGCATTTATTATTTTATTCATGAAAACCAAACCTCGAAACGGTATGCGCGTTACAATCGGATGCAAAACCGAAACCAAGCTACGAACATCCTCAGCATCACTATCACATCAGAATATATGCCGGTTAAGTTTTTCTGCGCTGGCTGTCGCCATGATTGGCATTCTGGCTGGCATCTTAGAGTTATGCTTCGTACAGCTGCCCGCTCCCGCCAGGATGCACGGAGCTTCATGTATATATAGAAAAAGGCGAAATACGTTTGCATATCGGTCCCGCTATTGAAAATTCAAACACCTCGCTATTTATCTGCCTCACTCGCGGTGACGCTCGTTTTTCCAGACTAGCGGTAGGTAGCGCGAGAGAAAACTTCAGGTTAGGGTGCTTCGATGGCCAGAGCGAACATCCAGGCACCCTAACTTCAGGTTAGGCGTCAAGCCGGAATCCGAAATTGCAGGAGTATTTGCTGTTCGCCTTGCCGCTTACCAGGATAGTCAGTCTGGCCGCACGTGTGTATGAAAGGCGTGGAAGTTACGCTGTGTTATGGCCGTTGCTCTCCATTTGCCTTCAACTGCGGGCCTTGCAGTAGCTTTGTTACGCGTCTGCTGCTTCGAGGTGCAGTCGGCGCGATAACAACGACGAACATTCAAGAGAGCGACGAACAATAGCACGGAAGCAAATATGAACGTCGCTCTAGGCTGCTGCATAAATTGCTTTTTTTTTTTCGCGAAAACGAAATTTAGGCGCTTGTAAGGATCGGCAACAGCGTCTTAGAGCACATACGCTAGCTATCCTCTAGCATAGGAAACACTCAAACAACTTCTTAAATTACCTACTTTAATAGAGCACAAAAGAAAAAGGTTGAGGGCTTGGATCTTTTTTATTTAAAGGGGGGGGGGGGGGGTCAAACTTGCTGCGGTGGCTCAGTGGTTAGAGCGCTTGGCGACTGAGCCAGAGTTTTGGGGTCGAACCTGGCCGCGATGCCTTCGTTTCGATGGAGGCGGAACGCAAAAGCCCCCGTGTGCTGTTGTGCGATTTCAGTGCATGTCAAACATCCCCAGGTGATCGAAATTATTCCGAAGCCCTCCACTATCGCACCTCTTTCTTCCTTTCTTCTTTCGCTCCTGCCTTCCTCCTTTCCTTACAGCGTGGTTCGGGTGTCCACCGAGATGTGAGACAATTACTGCGCCATTTCCTTTCCTGAAACCAATTTTCAAATTTTCAATTTTTTTGGCTCAAGGACGTGGTAGAAGCTTTTTTTTTTTCAATTATCACTAGACATTACAGCAAACTGCAACGATGTGTGGATGGTAAAAGTATCTTAAATCTAATTATTGCCCAATCACTGAAGCTTCAGAGGTTCTATCTGCTGTAATAAATGGCAAAATAGCATGAAACTTATTTATATTATTTCATGTAATTCTTTTGTCAATAGTTCTACCATGGCTCAAAGTATTTCTCTGTGTCCTTCCTACCATTCACGAATCTAAGCATTGCTTCTCTACATTACAACTCCCTTTGAGACCGAATTCTCATCTCATTTCCGAGCCTACTTTCCGCCACCCAATGGCAGGGAGCATACTCGTTGTGAACAAGAAGGCGGGCGAATATTGCTGCAGATTCTTGGACTTCAACATGATATTCTTTTAGGTTTACTTTCGCTTCCTGGGCGTTCCCCTTAATTCTTTCGATCTCTTTGATTCCAATCATCTCATCTAGCTCTTATTAGATTCTGCATTGTTTTCTGCTGAGTAAAAAACTTAAATATTTAATGCTTTCAGAAAAAAAAATAAAGGACAACAACTATATTGTAGGCATCCACATGCCAACTACTGAGGTTTGTAATTGCCTGACGCAGGGCCACGACACAACGTCGGCGGCCATATCGTGGTGCATCTACCTCCTAGGCCAGAACCCCGAGGCTCAGAAGAAGGTGCAGGACGAGATGGACCTCATCTTCGCCAGCGACCGAAACCGCTACGCCACCGTGGCCGACCTAAAGGAGATGAAGTTCCTAGAGTGCTGCATCAAGGTCTCTCTCTCTCTCTCTAGCTCGTCGGCCTTTGCAGTGTAGTACCTTGCACGTGACAGCATCCGAGACGCTAAGCAATGTCAATGGCACGGGCGGCCTAAGCTGGAATGCCACTGGTCTGTTCGAGTGAGGAGCATAAAGTGCGCGGATACGACAGGGAGATTCGTCCTTTCTTCGGTAACGTTTACGTTCTCTTTCACAATGTTACATCTGTCTCTTGCGGTGTAAAGGTCGTAAGTCTCGCTGAATATTCAAAGCCTGGCCACTCAATTTAGCCACTTAAACCACCAGTATAACCCCAAAGCTTATCCATCAACGGTTTTCTCAGTTTCTGGGGATCCTGCGGGATGATCAGCAGGGTGTGCCTCTCTATGCTTGCTTTCTGTGTTAAAGACAGGCTTAAGTTAAGACTTAATTTAGCACAGGCTTAAGTTAGGCTTCAGCCCAAACTACATTTGTATGTGTTTTTTTTCTGCACCAGTAATATAACAGGATCGAAAATACTAGTGAGGATGAGAAAGCAGCTGCTATAAACTCTTCTTTACTTTCAGGGTACGACTATTCGGAGAGAACATTGTCTTTTACAGACACAATCCAGATAGAAAGCATATGTTGCCCTTTTAATGCAATGTGCACACCAAACTCTCCAAAATATAATGCATACTTCAGGGAGCACCCGATGGTCGATACTGTGCGAAATAGCTATAACACACATATTAGGAGAACAAAACAATTTCGAAATAAAAGTGCATAATTGATGATACCTTTAAGCCTGCATCAAAATGCAAAATAGCGCCCTGGTTTATCGGGATGGTTTTATCCATGGCAGCCGAGTATACGTTTCTCATCCTCTTTTTCACGCCCCCTCCCCTCCCGTCCCCCTCCCGAACCCATCCATATTTTGCTCTTTTTGTTTTTCAGGAAAGTCTTCGGTTGTTTCCTTCAGTGCCTATAATCGGCCGAGAAATATACAAAGAGTTTTGCATAAGTAAGTCATTTCTTTTCTCATTTTCTTTTTCTTGGCTGATTTGCATTTGGGAACAAAAAATACGAGCCTACGCCTCAAAAGCATTAAGCTTACATCGGTGAATATTTTCAGAATTATTCAGTTTTGCCAAACTGCATTCCCGAAAGCATGCAGCGTTTTCATTAAAGAAGAGAATGCACGGCAGATGACAGATGGTTCCGCACGAAATATATTTACTGCATTTCCTATCGGTCTTTGTCTAAGCCTTTAGCAGTTCGCAGTTTCACGTCCGCATTGTCATTCCGGTAGTTTCGTTCGATGGCGGCTGCTATCTCGAACGCTTGGTTGTTAAAACAACGATTCGCTCGTTACTTAACGCCCTTCTGTAAAGCCTAACGATAAGAATTCGCAGTCAGTGCGAAGTTGTTGAAAACACTTCGTGCTAACTTCGTGCTGACAGCCGAGCGTCGGACATGGCGCCAATTATCGAACCGCTCACAAAAACCACCCGTACATTCCAGCGGAGATGGGATGGGTGCGAAAACGTGACTGCTGCGCCTTCTGCTTTCTCCCGCCCCGTGTTCAGATGGCCGGGTGGTGCCGGAGGGCGCGATCGTCATCATCTTTTCGTACATGCTTCACCGAGACGCCAAGTCGTTCCCGCAGCCTGAGGAGTTCCGGCCTGAACGCTTCCTTCCGGAGAACAGCGTGGGACGGCATCCATTTGCCTACGTGCCTTTTTCAGCCGGACCCAGGAATTGCATCGGTGTGTATGCAGCTAAAATCCCTACAACGTCATAATGTACTGCACAGAGCTCAAATTTGAAGCTAGAGCGTGGTGAAGTCTTTAGCGAGCATTTTCGTCGGCATGGCAGGCGCGTGTACCGACGACGTAGTTTAAACTCTACGCGCACGTCCCTGCAAGCTTCGAGTGCAACGTCAGGTTGCACAAAAGCCTCAGTAGTAGGGCCGGTTCTGAGCCTTCTCGCTCAACCATATCTCAGGTCGACGACAGCGCTTTAAGCAATCCTGTTGCGCTAAATACTGTCGCTAAAGATGATGCACTCATGTTCTGCTTAATACAGTTGTGTTGCGCCAGTCGCCAATCTCAGAAGCCATGATTGTATTAAGTGCTCTCGTCATCTAGGCCCGAGTAATGGGAGCAGAACCGGTGAAACTACAAATGCATCTTTATACAACCTAGCGACCTCCTCGAAGCTTGTAGGGACGCCTGTATCCAGTTTAAACTACATTTTTGGGTTAGTAAGGACCCTAGCATAGATAACCTTTGATGAAGTTTGCCGTGTAGATCACAGCGCTAGAATACAACCTATAGCGGGAGAAGAAAGCATTTTTTAGGCGCACCGTAGTCGTTTACTGCGCCACCTGCCTGCGCCTATAGGCATGAGTTTCCGTACTGTGTCGATGCCACACGTGGCGTGTGTCAGCTAATAAGGCGACGTCGTTCAGAATGTAGTCACATGCGGTTCAGAATGTGGTTCAGAATGTGGCCACTTGGCTACAATGTTCGGAGTATGGTCTCGCGCTTATCGCGACCCAAGCGGCTGATGGCAACAGCTTTTTAGGCGCGAAACGAAACGATTGCAGCGCCACCTCGGCACTACAGCTTGCCTATAAACGTCTGTCATGGCGACAAAAATGCTCGTGAGCAATGTAGCCAATGTGACCAACCTCCAAGGGAACAGAAAAAAAGAGGAGAATTTTCCTGCGCATTGTGGTGTTTGCATGTGTGAACCACGATTACAAGAGATTGAAGTTCTTGGCAGAAACTATGACGAATTAGAAAAAGAAGTAGCGAATGTTTCAGTACAAAACATGTGTGGCTCTCGTCATGTCATATTTGTTAAAATCGAAGCGTTTCGTACGGCATCGTGTTGACGGTTGGAATACTGTCTGCGCATGGCCAGTATTTTTAATATATTTTCTCGCCTGTCTTGCAGATAAAGGGAAGTGCTGGTGGCCCGGTGACCTTTTTTTTTTCCTCCGTATTCTTCTGTTAACGAGTTTTACCAATTTTTAACTCGCGCCTGTAGTTGCAGCTACACATTCCCCTTTAGTGCTACACAGTATGGCTGTGGTCCGACTTTTTGTGTGTTCCTAGTTCGTTTTCTTGGCCACTGCGCTAGTTGCCATCTCGGGGTTGGCACTAGCTGTTCGCAACGTTTGAAGGAAGCCGGCAAACAGCCACCTGAAGCCGTACGCACACGTGTCGCGAGAATAGTGGCGAGGATTCTAAACTTCCCCAAGGAAACGACAAGCCCTTTTACTAAAGGGAACGTATCTTGTTTTCCGCACGTGGAGGTGGAACATATTCAAATGTTCTCGACAACCTGATCTAACGAATGGATGGTTCATTTTTGACTTGCGAAAATTGTTAGGAGGCACTTTCAAGAATGGGTTCCGCCTATATCCGCAATCAGCCCCTACTCCGCTATTCCATTTGCCGTTTGCAGCAATCATGCAGTCATGCCATCGCCGGCGTATACTTTCCGTACAAAGCGTCCGGTACCGTTCAAGAGCATTACGGAAATGTGTATCGAATTTGGCCTGCAGGCCAGGGCCGGTCAGTATGCAGTTCCTAAATGGGCGCCTCCAGACTCTCATCGTTCTAGTCAAGACCGGATATGAACATAGTTACTGAAGTGGGCACATCAGTAATTCAATGTGCTTATCGTGTGCCACTGCTCAGTACTACCACTTCTGCGAGAATATGCCCTTCCCAAGTATCTTTATAGAGAAAGAAAAAAAATGCCCGCTGAAGCTATTCCTGTTGGGCCACGCAGGGGCCTATAGAAACACTGAAAGTGTGCTAATGTTTCAATGTTTGCGACCACTTTTTGCCTGAGTAGAACTTCCTTTCCGTTTCTTGCGTCTTGCAGGCCAGCGGTTCGCGCTGATGGAAGAGAAGATAGTGCTGTCCAACTTGTTCCGGCGATTCAGTGTGAACTCGCTGGTTCCTCGCGACCAGCTCATGCTGGCCGGCGAGCTGGTGCTGCGGAACCAGACCGGCATCCAAGTCAAGCTCTCACCTCGGCACAAAACGCATGCCGCCAAGAAACATGGATAGAGCCTAGGCACAGCGACACCCTGACCCAACCCCGCGTTTTATCCAGTTTTTGTTCTTACCCAGCTGTGTACAACGGTGTGCGTCCCATCTGTGTGTGTATGGCGGAAGGCACGAACCTGGGCGCAAGTCTGTCCACGAACTCAAACGTCTGTGATGTCACACTGCCGTACCTTAGTGCGCGCGCTGAGAGCCTGCGTGGGACGGGTGCAGACAGGACGATTCACGCAGCCCACGGGCTTAATCATCACACACATCGTGCGCTAGACATGGGGGAGTCACGATGACTGAGCGATTTTAAGTAGGAAAAGGCGCTGCCTGTTGTGCTCTTCAATTTCGCGCACACTGCCTTGACGAGCAGCAGCGCCACCTAGGAATAAAGCGACTAAACTGCACGTCCATGGGCACGTTTAGCGAATCCGCCCCGCAAGTGATATTCCGCTTGACTTACGCGGCGATTCGACAGGCGTCGCCCCCTTTGAGCTTACTACCTATACGTTGCAACGTCGACCTTCCGCGAGCTGGACCCTATTTAGACTCTATTGCACTTCACCTGAATACAGAGAGGATGTAATCTCGTGCCGAGGCGAGCGAAGCCACGCTGAAAAAAGAAAGGAAAAGACGTCGCAACAGCTCGATGTAGTGCGGTTGATGGCGGGACTGCAAAGACACGAATAGCATAGCGAATCTCTTGTCCCGTCAACGTATGCCGACCAGACGAACGGTTGCCTTGAGTCCTGAAAAGCCGCTTCCGCAGCGCCACTCTTGTTTGTGCTCCTACAATCCGACGTCACTAGTGAAAAATCTATTCGCTAGTCCTCGCAGAAAGGGAAGCGCGCGGAAAAATTGCGGCGCACAACAAGCGGCAGTCTATTTCTCGTAGCAACAGAAATGCACTAGAAGGCAGCGCCGAGATGAGAACGGTCGTGCATGGTCGCCAAGAAGCCTGAGCAGTGCATACACCACCTGCGACCAAGAATGCCTGCTTACCTCTGCCGTGTGCCAAAGAGGTGGACCTCACCTTCTGCGCGAGCGATACGCGGTTTGTTCGCATCCGCATTCCATACGCATTCTTGCTTTACGAATTTTTCAGGTAAAGTCAGTACGCAGCAGCAATATCTCCTCCAACATTTGTTGGAGAAGGAAAGTCGGGCTTTCTTTTCAAACTGCTGCACTTACACTGCGCTCTCGATGCTTGTCACCTAGACGCTATAGCACGTGAAGGCAATGGCTAACTGTGCTCTCAACAAAGCCTCAGATTAGAAGCTATTTTGGCAGCAAACGTTGCCCTAAAGCAAGACGGAGAGAGATTTATTTAAAATGTTAGCGGTGGAACACTGGTCAGAGTCGTAAGATCTGTAACATGATGAAGTAGAGGCAAAGATCGCTTCAAGATTTGCGGAGACGGTTCGAGCGGACTGCTCATTAAAAAAAGAAAAAAAGCTCGGGCAGCAAGTTAACAGGCAGTTCAACAATAACGCTTTTTTTTATCCCTCTCTTAAGTTGAAACAATCATCAACTGTATTTTCTTGAAGCCTTTCAGGCAGGTTTCCTGGTGACCATGCAGTAGAAGACTTGTGCCCCGGTATTCGCTCAGCGACCCTGCGAACGATAAACTGAACATCACTTGAGACGCGTTGCGATGGGTTCTCTAGAAGGTGCCTAAACTGATGTCGTCCCTCCTGGATCACAAAAAAAAGCATTTGCCTACGACTTGCTCCGGGCATCCATTTTTGCACAGCATTACCACTACTACCAATTTTAAGTTAATTTCTCCTCCGTGGTGGCCGCGAGGATACGCAGGATAAGTGAGGCAGAAAAGAGGACACCAATGTCCTGCGTTTTAAGCATTTGATGGCAGCGAGAAGAAATCAGAAAGACTAAATTTCTTTGAAGCTTGCCACGACAACATGCGGGTATCAAACAGTTCCTGACATATGACACTAAAAAATAGTGCGTAATTCAGTAAGCGGCGATCAATTATTTTATTTTTACGTGTCAAAACTACACTCGGGTCATGATGCACGCTACGGCACTGGGCTCGTGTAAAATTTCGCCGACCAGTACACGGGGGTTCTCGGATTTTGCCGCCATCTAAATGCGATAGCCGCAGCTGGGGATCAGATCCGCTACTCGGCGCTGAATAGCAGAACGCTGTAGCCACCAAGCTCCAGCGATGTATAGCCTAGATGGTATATAAGTGCAGCATGTCGCCTCCAGTAAACTCCAGGAATTAACTTGGAACCCTTCACAGCGCGCCTCAAATGCCTATCGCAGCATAAACACAACACTCCGCCTGATGCCCTCGCACGGGAGCACAAGATTCCGAGGCTTTTTCCGCAAGCGTTCATGACTTATCCTTTTTTTTTCTTTATCACGCAGCAAGAACAACTCATCGTCTAGTCAACGTGCCGCGCCATACAAGTCAGGGTTTTCGCGTCCACATGTTTGAACACGTTGGGGGTTGTTTTTCCAGTTCTCTGTAGTATACATACTGCTTCCCCTCATTACAAGCCGCGCATATCCATTGTTCCCGCCATTACGAACGACGCTATACGTGCAGACCCGGTTGCCTCGGTTCCACTTCTCACTCCTTTTCGAGAAGAACAACCGAGGCCTTGCGCAAAGGCGAGCAAAGCCTGTTCGCTCTTAATTTCTTGCGATGTAGCGCGCGGCGTCCATGTACCGCTACTTGAAACAGTGGCTCATGACATTTCTTCGAAGGGCGCAGTGAACACAACTGCCGCGAAGAGGAATCGTTTTTTCGAGACACGCTCCTGTCAAGTCTACGTCTAACTTCATAATGCGCCAGCGCTGATGCCTTTAAAAACGCGCAACAACACGATGGACAAGTCGGCCTGGCCGCGATATTTTCAGAGGAGGAAAGCGTAAGCTCCAGGCCCGCGCGTTGTCAACACTGCGACGAACTTTGTTGCGAATTAAGACACGCGACATCATGCAATGCCTGTGAACCTTCGTCAAGATTATACGGGGTGCTAAGGCTGTCTGTGGAATGCAAGCTCTCATCAGTAAGTGTGTAGAAAAATGAATGAGAAAGGAACGTTGAAATGAGAGAGATAGTACGACAATTATGGTTCGCATTCCACGTAATATTCTAATTTCGCCTAAACACAATCAACAGTAGAGATGGAAGTGGGCTATACCAGGAGTTTTAGGAAAGCCCGTGACTAATTTTTAAAAAATAGGCGTTTTGAGGTAAAAGATCACTTCTGCGGCATAGTAATACCGGTGCGGCCGGAAATCAGAAAAAAAAATGTTCAGTCATGCTAACTAGTGAGTTGGTTAACTATTTCCTGATAATTAAATTTTTAACTATATCAGTTAAGCACATGGTTGTAACTGGAGATTTGTGGAAGGCCTTTAGTAATAGCCGTATCAGTTTTTGGAATTTAAAAAACGTGATTATAGTCGGCGCAGCGGCTCGTCAAATTTCGGCTATCTCGCACCAAAAGCGCGCGTATCTGGCCAGCACAAAACAACGTGATCAGCGCACCCCACTCTGTAGAGCACGTGTCGCGTGTCCTTCGCTTTCTATTCTTTCACTTTCATCTTCCTCTCTTCGTTCACGGTGCGACTGAGGTGTCCACTGAGAAATGAGACAGTTACTGCGCCTTCCATTTCCTCAAAAGCTAATTTCTTCACCGTAGCGCGGGTGGTACGGACGAGGTCACGTGTCACTTGCGTCACGAAGTGACACATGCTGTGGTCGTTGTTCCGCGTTCGATGAAGACGTGCGTTTGGACGAGATAGTCAATTTCTTTTTTACATACAGCACCGAGAGCAATCGCGCTTTCGAAATTCTGAAAACTGATATGGCTACCACCTTGAGCCCGCTACAAATTTCCAGTCGCAATCAGGCGCCTAACTGCAATAGTTCATCTTCCCAACACCGTCATTACTATACCGCAGAAGTGATCTTGATACCTCAAAAACCCTGTTTTTAAAAATTACTGGCGGGCTTCCCTAAAACACCTGGTATATGTCCTGCAACGACGTGCCACGCTCTGCTCAGTAGCCAGTCAAGAGAGTGAGCTTCGTTTACTTCATACCTGGTCCGGCCTTTCACTAACGAAAATGGGTGGGGTCCTCATTCTCTTGAAAGCAAAGAGGAGCGTAGGGAAGAGGCATGATCCCTCGGAAAACTCATCGCACAGGAATCGCCGCATTCATCCTGCATGGTGCGCGTGCGGCGTCGCAAGAACGGGAGCAGGTCTTGAATGGATCGAGTACGTGTAGCAGACGGAAGGGCTGCCTTGGTTGTCCACAGCCCACGAACGTGGCGAACATATAAGCACTGCTGCAGTTCGCTTGTGCGTGTGTGCCCACATGAGTTATCTTCCCACAACCGACAACTGTCCATGTTCACAAGTTCGAAAGATGGACGAAGTGCTTACGCTGCAGTGCCAACACACCCTGAGCATAAGCAGCGAACGAGAGCCCTGGTTGGTCTGTCATTCTTTAATAGCTTTCTTTTATTATTTTTATTCATCGACACGCATCAGCGGCAGACGTACACGTGGCAAAACCTGCTGCTGCACTGCACGCTCAATTTAGGTTTCGCGTACTTTCGGGAACGAACCTGCAGTCTTGCGACGAAACGTATGCGCTGCACATTGCGCAACAGTAACGGTGACTGTACGGTCACTTCGGGAACCAGCCCGGCTCGGATTGCCGCTAGGAGCTTTGTTATTCCAATTTGCTTTCCCCTTTCTGCGAACGCGTGTACAAAGCGGCAAGACGTGTTGATTCAGATTTTTTTTTTTTTGAAAAAAAGGGGGAAAAAAGCGCATTTTTCATAACTCCTCATTGTCATGCGTCCTTGGACGCATTTTTATAACTCTGGCAGCACGCGGCATGAAGGTCGAAATTAATGACACATGCGGCGCACCCTTCTTTGTGGCCGAGAGAGTTGCATCATTTGTTAGTTGTTGTTTTTTTTTCACTCTGAACTGCGTCTGTACTCTGCGAATAAAATGGCATGTTATGTTAGTGACTTGTTGCGAGTCGTTCCTGTATTGTTTGTAAAGCGCTCACTGTTGATTTAGCTCATGTATTTTCGTCACTTGGAATCCCACAGCGCAGCGCCTCAAGGCACATTGAATCCTTGCTAGCACGAAACTCGGCTAGTTTACTTTACGCTCCTGGAAGCGCATACACATGACTGCGTTCAAGGCCGATATATCTCTAGGTCTGTCTGCAATTTAGTGGCCCCAAAAGTCTTGTTTTAAAGTCATCAATTGTGAGTAGAAATCATACGTTCATTCTTTTTATTTTCACCAGTATTGCTTCTTTTCTTTTACATTGGCGTTATGTACTTCTTCCATCGCGACAGTAAATTGGCAAGGCTGCCGTATCCTGCAAACTCAAGTGGGCAGCGACAACTCGCCTGTCCCGAGCCCTCTTGCCTAAAAGTTTCTTTGGCAGACGCCTAGAAAACAGCCAACCTCAGCTTGGTGAACCAGCTTCGCAGACAAGCCGCAAGCTCCAGTAAGCTTGCGCTCCATTGAACGCATATAACCAACCAAGCGCTGCGATCGCGTCTCAAGCCAGGCGGGCTGCGGCCATTTCGCTGTTCTACGCGCGCAGTAAATTTACAGCGCGATATCAAGTATGAACAAAATGTCACATTACTGCCCAGCCGTCTCACAGCTGCTCCAGAGCAGAATAGGCTGTCTTGCACGCAACGGGGAACATGATGGCGCCCGTCGAAGCGAGAGCCGTTTTTTTCACGGTGAATTCGCATTCGTTCGCTTCCTGCGAGTCCTGCCAACAAAAACGACTGGTGCGTAAGGCGTTCACTGCGTCTCATTTCGTTCGCATCATAAAGTTTTTGCTATAAAACCGTGCTTTGAACATCTGATCCCAATTTCCCGCAATACGAAGCGTAGTCGAACGTAAGTATACTGTCGCCATGGAAATGTGGTGTCAAAAGAAGAAACGGTTTGGGAAGAGATGGTTTGAAGGCACACTGAACGGAAATATATATATAAAAAAAGCTTTAGAAAGTTGAAAAGTGAAGCTGGTTGGCGCATCTTCTTCAGTTGGCAGAAACGCTTATACGGTGCAGTGTAGAAGGGACAACGCAGTGCTGACTAACAACGACGTTTTATTGTATACTGTCTTGGCTTAAGTACACCTCGGTCGCGTAAGGCAAAGGATATACGCAAACAAAAACTACAATAAGAAAATCTAAGCTCGTTGGTGCTTAGCTAATGTCACATCATCATCATCATTATCATCGTCGTCATCATCATCATCACCACCCTGACTACGCCCACTGCAGGGCAAAGGACTCTCCCATGTCTCTCGAATTAAAACTGCTTTTTGCCAGGTGCAGCCACCGCATCCCCGCAAACTTCTTAACCTCATCCGCCACCTAACTTTCTGCAGCCCCCTGCTACACTTACCTTCTCTTGGAGTCCACTCTGTTACCCTTAAGGTTTGGTTAAGGTTATCTTGCATTCTCATTACATGCCCTGCCCAAGCCCATTTCTCCCTCTTGATTTCGACTAGGATATCATTAACCCGTTTTGATCCCTGATCCACTCTGCCTTCTTCCTGACCCTTAATGTTACACATAATTTATTTCTATAGCTCGCTGTGCTGTCCTCAATTTAAGTCGAACCATTTTCATTATCCTCCACGTTTCTGCCCCATAGGTCAGTACTGGTAAGATACAGCTGTTATAAACTTTTCTGTTGGTGGATATTGGTAAACTGCTATTCATGACCTGAGAGAGCCTGTCATATGCGCTCCACCCCATTATTATTCTTCTAGTTTCCCCTCTCATGATCCGGATCAGCGGCCACTCACTGCCGATTCCACGTCTCCATAGAAGCTTTCAACGATCTTGTCATCATGGCTGGATGTAGGCGAGTAGGCCTACACCACCATCAGCTTATACCTTTTGGTTTGGTTTATGGGGTTTAACGTCCCAAAGCGACTCAGGCTATGAGGGACGCCGTAGTGAAGGGCTCCAGAAATTTCGACCACCTGGGGTTCTTTAACGTGCACTGACATCGTACAGTACATGGGCCTTTTATTAAGCCTAATTCCGACCGCTACCACCCCTTCGTTAATACTGTAGGACTCCTCTATGTTGCCAGCTACATCCTGATTGATGAGAAATGGCACACCTAGTTCTCGTCTGTCCGCTAATCCACGATAGCACAGTACATGCCCGCCACTCAGTACTGTATACGTCTTATCTGTTCTAACTTCACTAAGTCCTATGGCATTTCATCTAATACCCGCTAGTTCCTCGAACAGCACTACTAGGCTAGCCTCACTGGATAAGGTTCTAGCGTTAAACGTTGCCGAGATCAGTTTCCAATAGCGGCCTGCCCGGAGCTAGAGATTCTTAATTGGCACGCCCGGTGCGTCACAGGTCTGACCGCCCCCTTGGTCGGTTGCTCCGCAGCCGCTGGGGACTGAGGACCGAGGGTTAGTTGGTTTGTTCGTACAAGAGTTTGTGGCCAAATACTACACCACGGTGGCCAAATCCTGCTCCTCACCAGAGCAGGATTTAGCCATCGCTGCCCTCTGATGATATAAAGTAATCGCGAGCTTAGATTTGTATTTCCGTATATCCTTTTCCTTGCGCGACTGAGATCTGTTTAAGCTACGGCAGCGCAAAAAGAAAACGTGGCTTTCAGTCAGCGTCATGTTTTGTCCCTTCTGCTCCGTCCTGTACAAGCGTTGTTTTTACGTCTAGATAAGAAAGAAGCTATGCAAGATCGAAAAATTACCAGTCGGGAACACTTCCAGCGTCTTTTATGCGTGAATAGGTGACTGAGTTGAAGAGAAAAATCACAAATAAAGTCGCCGTTTTCTCCATATTAGACACTTTTAGTTGACCGTACGTAACGGGCTTACGTACGCAACGCACACTACGTTGCGTACGGTACGAATGGCGCGTCCATCACACTTTTAGTTAGCCGTACGTTAGCGTCCTTCCGAGTGGACGTACCAAGCGCATCCTAAAATTCTCCGCTGTGCTTCTCCGCGCCATCTGGCGCAAGAAATAAGAACTGATGCTTGAAAAGTTTTTGACATCAGCCAAGCCAAGCCTCTCGCCAATCCTCCTCCAGCCATTCTCGCTGTTTTGTTTGCTTCAGGTTGTGATTCTCGTGTGCTCCGCGACTACCACAGCAGCTATCGAAATGCTGAGAAGCATTTAATTACTGGTAACGAAGCTGGCTGCATCGCGAGTCTTTTTTTTTTGTTCCAAGAAAAACTATGCAAGCAGAAGAAAATGAAATAATTGACTAAAAGCCAGAGAAGTGCTCCGCCAGGTGTCGTTGCTACGAGGTAAACACAGTTAGGCCTACAGCTTGAAAATCGCCAAATTATTTGAAAAACAGGGGCTAGTTATCGCTTATACTTCTGCGTGTGGGCGAGAGTGTGCAAAATAAAAGCTAACCGCTACCATTTGAGCGAGCTATCCCGCCGGAGAATGCAGCGGCGACATGTTTTTATTTCGAAGCGGGCGAGCTGGGCGCCGCCATCTTGTCAACGCAACCCGTAACGTGCCCGTAGCGTACGCACGCAACGACACGATGCGTGCGTACGTACGCAAGCGGCCCAGCGGTACGGAACGTTCTGCGCATGCGCACTCGCGACCCGCAACGTTCCTGCGTACGTAACGCCGTTCCGTACGGCCAACTAAAAGTGTCTATTTACTACCCTACGCAACGCAGGGCAGCGCTATGTCAATTTTATGATGTACGATCCCCAAGAGCTCTTAACGATTAGCAGGAAACGAAAGAAAAAGGAGTCGACTAAGCCAACGCGATTGGACGACATTTTATTGCGACATTTATTAACAGACTGCGCCACCGCTCGGCTGACCACAATTTATGCCACGAAGTCGTCTCCTCGAAACATGGCAAAGTCATGGTTTGTACAAAGCGTGAATGAGCTTATATCGTTGGCTTACACTTCCGAAGGTCTTGTGCATAACGGCTTCCGGCAGGGCGGCACGCGAGGTGAACGATGCTTCGCATTCCCGTGTTCAGCAGCAACTTCTCAGCACGAGAAGCCGATTCAA
This sequence comes from Amblyomma mixtum, assembly GCF_055824585.1. Lineage (NCBI taxonomy): Eukaryota > Metazoa > Arthropoda > Arachnida > Ixodida > Ixodidae > Amblyomma > Amblyomma mixtum. The sequence continues at coordinate 202,368,221 of NC_143014.1, forward strand.
AAGCAGATGCAGTTTAAATAAGTTTTTAACACTGTCGTTTTACCTTTCTACATACCTTTTAACCTTGGAACACACTGCTACTCTGCAGACCAAATAAAGTCGACTCACTGCATAGGCACCTCCTCGGCTTGTGACAGGCAAGGGTAAATTTTGGAAGACTTTTTTCTAAGGGCGGCACCACGCGATCGGGACTGGACTGTGATAACAGTGGCGCTCGCGTCTGCCCGGAACTGTCCCATCAGTGCCACGTGGCGAGCAAGAATTGTGCAACAAACAGACTACATTTCAAACCATAGGAGAAGCAAAGAATTTAGGAGAGACCGTTACGTAACATTTTTTGAAACCGGACATGAGGGCTTCCCCTCAATGGTTGGCCGCCGTCTCAGCGCGCTTGCGCATAGGCACAGCAATCTCGCGTCGCGCCGGGCTGCTGGCAACTGACAGACGCGCCGACATGGAGGAAGGAAAACTCAGCAGAGGCCCTCGACCCGAGCTGCACGCCAGAAAGTGTGCCGGATGTCACGTGCTTTCGCAAGGACTACTAAAAGTCTTTGGCCAACGGCGCAGCCAATAGTAACGCTAGGCGCAGCGGAGTCGTCTGCTGCACTACCTACTGCGCATACGCGAGAGCTCTGAGACGGCGGCCAAGTAGGGGGGTGGAGAGCCGGCTTCAAGCAATGTGACGTAACCGCCTCTCCTGAGCCCTTCCCTTCCTCTATGCGCGCCGACGATGAAGGTGACGACGCTGCGCCCAATGTTACTGGCTGCGCCATCGGCCAAAGACTTCTAGTAATCCTAGCGGAAGCTCGCGATTTCCGGCACAATTGTTCATGCAGCTTTCCTTCCGGGTCCTGACATCAGCGCAAGCCATTGGAGTGTTGAACTAAAGACTCCAGCCACCTTACTCGTCGAGCATTTTAAAAATCAATAAAGTTCAGTGCTCTCTCTCCGTGTTTCAAACGGTACAGAGTCGATCACACTTGTATAGAGCGCTGGAGAGGTGCCGGTCGAGGGAAGAGAAATTACGAAGCAGGTATTGACTTTCATTGATAATGCTTGCGCTGGATAGCAGCCGAATGGACGCTTTACAGCGCCGTATCATGGGAGCTGCCATCTTTGATCACGTGATCACGCCGCCATTACACGCCTCCTGACTGCTCGGCGCGCGCCTCGTCGCGAAGGCTGCTGCGTCTGAAGGTTCGGTTCCGACAGGCAGTGTTCCGGCTGATAGTGTTGTAAAGGAGTGGGAAGACGACACTACGATTTGACCATAGCTTCGAAGGACATGCGAGAACCCTCAATTGATCACTTCAGGCGTGAAAACGTGATCGGGTTTCATGTCGTGGAGAGCAGCTAAGCTCTCCGCCTCTTCGAGCCAACGGATGGATCGCCTAATTGTCTTTGCATTGGCTGAAGGCTTTGCGTAATGTTTTTATTGTTATTATATAAAACGACAAGGTTTAATGATGCTGGCATTGCATAATCTTATGGCGAGTCATTACCTTCTTGGAATTGTGATGGCCTCTTTGTATTTAAAGCTCAGCCGTTTTCAATAAAATTTCAGTCGTTAGTTCAGCGCTAGTCCTGATGGTTGTGTCTCTCTTGTGTTCCCGTTTTTTTTTTGCGCTGCTTTTACCTTCATTTAATGCCCCTGCAGCCGCGCAGGTCGTAGTCCTATTGTGTACCTGCATGCAGACACTGCTCTAAACCGTTCACATCGTACGTATTTGTTTACAACCTGTTAACGGTGCTTATGAAACCTAAACTATTTTCTACTGGTTTGTTAAACACAGAAAGGCCACAAAAATAAATAGACACACAAAGGTTGACTATCATGGTAGCAGTACCATACATCAAGCAGCCTTCACAACCTGGCGTGCAATCGTTTCGAAAGATTCCGCGATATAAATGTTATAACGCACGCATGGCAACGTGTTCATACTACACGAATTTCATAATTTCATAAGCCTCACTTGTAAAATTGTCGCACGCTCCACTCTCGATATGCGGACATGGAAATGCTCGAGGTCCCTTTGGTTGTAATCAGCTTCACTCTGAGCGTGTGGAGTAACATTTAGTGACTGTATCACATGGACTGCGAGCAAGTGACAACCACCCAGCACAGCAGCCGTAAAGAAAATGCTTTACTCCGAATATGGTCCACGAAAAGCGCGCTATTGGAGTGAAATTCAACACCAAGCGGCGTGTAATACATGGACTGACGGTAAGCGTTGTCCGCTCGCACGGCTGTGCAGTGCATTATAAACAGTAGCGGTATAGCGTAAGTCGTCTTTTTTCTTTTTAATTCCCAATTCAGCCTAGGGCACTCCTTTTACTAAATGCCACACACCATAACTTACGAACCATGGGGTCTCAGCACAGTGCACAGCAACTAAAAGCACGAAGTGGCGGGCTCGGTGGTGGAACAGCTTCTTCATTCGGCTGTGTTGTGCACTTACCCTCGCAGATTTTCCAAGCTCGAAACATTTCTATGGTGGCTATCTAGCGCTGGCGAACGTGTTTGTTGCGTTCGCCCGTTCGGCGAACGGGCGCGAACATTGGCACTACCTTCTTGCGCAGTTCGGTTCCGCGAAGCGCGCAAAAGGACCGCATCCCGCACCTTTGATTACTGTCTGTCGCAATTCTTGCAATCCACAACACAGCAGGTATTTCCTCTGCCTTTCTGCATCTTCGTAGAGAGAACACATTCGGCAGCCGCCCGCGATATTTCCACTGCTGCGTCGAGGCGTACACGTCGGTGACTTACGAGGCCCGTAATGACGCCGTGTTCTGAGCGAACCTGTGGCGCCATCTGGTCTCAAACAGAAGAACTGCGTGCTGTAAACGGTTGAACCGCATAGGCACCAGCGCCTTACCGCTAGCAAAGCAGCTG